>NC_134571.1:69714146-70076646 GCF_050947875.1 Dermacentor variabilis | reverse complement strand
GACGCCACTTGGCTCGTGATAAAGAATATAAGACGATGATGTATCTGTCATAGAAAAAAACAATACCATTTGCAAACAAACAAACAAACAAACAGTAGATTTCAGCGGATGCTAGGAAAAAAAAATTACGCGTCAAGATGAGGAAGCAAATACACAACATGCAGACAAGTCATGTAAAAGGTCTAGAAAAGTCAACTAAGAAACAGTCTGCACATTTGCGAAAGTAGCGAGTTCACCGGGTCAACAGAACAGGCTTTGACAGTCGAGGCTGGTGTAGTACTCATCCCAGGTGAGAACCTGGAGCTGTTTTGGGTGAGGAACTCGACCGGCCGATATTCCCGGGCCCTGGGTACCATCTTCTCCGTCTGGCTCCACGCCTGCCTAAGAAGCCTCCCGCGTACCCTCGCGCCTGCTTCTTTTTATCTCGCAGGCACGTGAAATGGCGCTAATGCGTTGTCGGCGCTTTTCTTGGCCACGTCGTCGTCGTCCGTTTTTTCACACACTGTGTCTTACTTCTCAACTCAGTGCGCATCATCAAAGGGAAACATATCCGTGTGCATGTTTTGTATCAGGTCCCTTGTTTTACGCTCTGTTACTAGCTGACCTGTTACAAGTAGTCCGAATTTCAACTCAAGGGAATTCAGGATATCTGCTAAATGAAAATGACGTCATTATGACTGGACTTTAGTTCCGCATTGGCAAAGTGCTTCCTAAAGTAAATAATTAGAAACGTCATTACTGGAAACTTGTTAAATAGCTAACTAAGTGTCATGTTTTGTCGGACAGTTAACGTTCGCCTATTCATGGAATACACCGGAGAAGGCGGAAATTATATATCTGTCAAAGGCGACAATTTTAAAGAAAAAAACAAGGACGGCAGACTTGCGCGACATTGCAGAATTACAACGCATTTTCCAGCGAAGCTGTTTCTTGCGAGCAGTTGCATGTTTATTTAAACGACACGTAGCCCGTTACATGTTTGCTGTTAAAAATGAGTTGGAGAGCAACTGAAGCGAGTGATGAGGCGCTAGGAAAAAGAAAAGGTTAGAATACGTATTCACAACTGGCATACCAATTCGCGCAGCTTGTATCAAAGCACGACAATCATACATCTCACAAGAGTTCACATGCTCACACATATATGCACATACACTAAATAATAATAGTAACCCACATACACAAAAAAGATATCTGACGATTACGATAGTCTCTAATGCGAAATTTGCGTGCAGCTCGATACGTTTTTATATTTCGCGATAGATTAGGGTAAAGGATTGGAGACCGAAATCACCGCACCGACTTGCAGTGGGCCAGTGCCGTCAGCGCCTTCGAAGAGGGAGGGGAATTATGGGAATGCTGGAATGATGAGCGACATAGCAGCCAGCCGTCGAAGAAGACTACGGCGAATGCGCGAGTAGTGGCACGAGCGCGTTCACGCGGTTACTTCGAGAGACCCCGACGCTCAACCCAGGAACGGGCGCCTAAAAGCTGCGCTCTGAAAGAGAGTGGAAGCATATATCGCGATCGACCAAAAAGGCTCTTTGCTGAAGGCAACCATTATGTCCTTTGGCATCTTAGCAGTGGTATAGGAATTCATTTTAGGCACAACGTGGGTGTGAGCAATAAGAAAAAGTTCTCACTTGCTGTCCAAACCGTTCGCACATGCCCATCACGAATGCTATATAGGAGACCGTAGATGTATAATCGGCATCCTTCAACGCCTCAAGCCATCGGAAAGAAGTGTGACCGCGAATCGTGAGATGATATGCAATTTACCATGCCGTACCATCGGGAAAACAATTTGTTCTTCTGGCATGCCGGACAACTGAAACGCTGCAGCTTTTTGTTTTTCGCCTGTCATTAGCAAGGTGTCTGCGTGTTCGCCAAGCAGCTGCAACTGGCCGGATAGCCGCGACACTGTACGTGTGTTTTGTTTCTGCTGCTTGTCCCGCGTGATTGTCATTTTCGTGCTCGTTGCCCACTGCTGCCGCACGGAGCGTTCTTATGGTTTACACGCGAGCTGTCACAGGGCGTGCCCGTTCTATTAGCACGTTTGGTTCCTGGATTGGAACCAAATTTTCTCTCACGTCGAGTGGCATAAAACGGGCCAGGAATTGTCGGCGCTTGGCGACCTTGAGACTGACACGGCCCACTCGAAAAGTGACAGTAATGCATGCCCTCCGAGATAGGCCATGTTGATCGGGCATGCTGGAAGCCAGCTTCCGCTGTCGCACAATCCGTAGCGCCCGCCACACCCAAATTGCTGCTTTCTTGAGTTCCTGCAGCGTGATCGAATTTTTGCCCCTTCGCCTAAGGACAAGCGGGCTGGTTAGAGACAAACGGAATCTATGGGCTATGTGACGAGCAGCTCTGACAATGCAACGCCGCCCGGAGTGACTCAAGCCGACGCGTGCAGGGCACGCCCTTGCACAGAAGTTGTGAAGCGAGAATGCGCGCTGGAAGTGTAACCGAGGTATTAGCGCGCCCTTTTATGGCATCCAGAGAATTCGTGGACAGATGGCCACAGCGCTGTGGAAGGGCCTTCATTGTTTTATTTCTCAACGACACCACGGATCCTTGCAGCGGCGCCAGAAAAGGGGTGAGGGCAGCGAGACAACGAGCCCTGCCAACAATGGCTCGCGATCTTCTTGGAAATGTGAGATCGAGAGTGACCTTAACGTGCTCTTTAAGGCTGCGGAAACAAGGAAGCTGTAGCTACTGGCTCTGAGAAGACGTGGAACGCCGTAAGTGGTTTTTATGCACGCGCACGTACGTTCAGCGTAAAGCGTCAATTGCCCACTCTTAGGTAAAGGAGCTCATTGGAATTCAAGACAATATAAATATAACAGCCGGATGCAACAGGATATATAATATAGCAGCCGCCATTTCGAGAAATGTGGACTTCGCATTGCCGTTTCACATGCACCGATGGAGGCAGCTTCAGTGTTTGCACTTGCGAATACCTAGTGCGAGACTGGAGGATTGTTAGCGCAAGATTATTGAGTCGACTTCGGTGAAAACATAGTAAAACTAGAAATTGTTTCGGAGAGATATTTTTGTGTTTCATCCCATTGCTCTATAATAAAGAAAAGAAAACATGCAGGCCACAAAGTCTCTGACGTCGCTATTGGTTGCTCGTTCACATCGTAGGTGTGATTTCGCAAAGAAAGTTCAGTGTCCCCGCCCCTCCCCCCCCCTCCCCCCAAAAGCAGATGCTCTAACCAAGGGGTCAACCATCCGCTTGACGCACCTGCGACGTACGTCGCATGTGCGAAATCGCAATCACGTTTGCGCCACGCCATAAAACTTATTGAAGCTAGTAGAATTATCCTGATTGACACAATGGGAACCATGCGTATTGGAACTATAACTTATGGTAGAAGTATGTTGATTGCCAGTGTTATTTTATGGAGTTGTCACTGCCGTGTAACTGGCGCATGGCGTACTCTTTTTCTTTATGATGGCGGTAGAGCCTAAGTCAAGTCCGTTATTTTACGGAAGCCGCAGCCCATGTTTTATTACTCGTAGCAGCAAAACATACCCACTGCAGTGTACACAAACAAATAAAATTAGATTGAGTGTTGATGCTGTACAGTAATTTACGGTAAAGAAGAAGTCATTTTATGCTCGCTTCAATACACTTGTGCCTCAGGGAACCACAGTACACCGTACACTGTTATCCAATTACATGTGTCAATACGTTATATTACATACAATACAATACAATACAATACGTTACATTACATTATATCAGACTTATCCGATTACTCAGTGTGATATTTACTGAAAGCTGCTAACGTAGTAACAGGTGAAGGCTGTTTTCAAATTCTAATGTTTCGCTCATAGAAGGCGTACTGTGGCTACTGAAATTGAGAATGACTTTCTTAGCTTTTGTGTGCATTCTTTCCGTGATACAAATACGTGTAAAATTAACATTCACACAAGTAAAAGCTTCCAAACCAACGCCAGAGCAAATTACTTTTGCTTGCGTTGGAATGCACGAATGACGGCAAGCTGGAGGTGAAAGCTGCGAGCATAACCAAAATTATCGAATAAATCAATCAACTGCTGACACTGCTCACGACCACTTAATCACAACATACGTCCCCGATGAAACCAATCATGTGTGTGCCAGGCAATCTTGTCCACGTTCTTAGCTATTACCTTGCCAAAGACATCAAGCCTAACACTTCGTGCAGTCTTCTTTCTTTTTTTCGCATCCTGTTTTTATCACATCCGGCTTTCGGTAAGAGGGAAGTCGATCGCTTTCTCCCCAATTTTGTCCGACCGGGCTTCTAGTATTGTTACAATTCCAACCGTGCAGATGTCTTCATATACGAAAGGCTAGACCCGGATAAGTCTGCTCTTCTTCCATGAAGGGACGCGTGATGCTCCTGCACCGCAGCTCGATTAGAGCCTTCAGTTTCTCGGTGCTCTGGTCTTTCTTACAATGTATATGACAGTTTGACTGAAAAGAGAGTGTAGTGGACAGTATTCATAGAGCCCCGCGGTGAAAGAAGAGACTGGACTAGCGCCATCAGGCATATAGGCTCAATGATGGTAGCCGCGACGCCAACGCAGACACCTGTTTAAATAATTACAGTTCTTTGTGGGCCCTCTGTTCCTACAAGTTATTGTATAGCACCAACAATTCAAGAACTCGTAATCATACCGGTAGTACGTAGAGGTTCATCAATTCGTTCAACGAGAACCTTGAATGAAACGGAGCACAATTTTTACCGAAACTCATTCATAAAGCGTCAGGAGGAAGTTTCTAGCAGTTGGTCAGTCACCAACTTAAAGTGCAGGCAATCATTGTGCCCCAAACACTTTGAATGTTAAGCAGTACAACATTACCAACATGTTAAAAAAAAGTGGCAAGGTCATTTCTCAATGGGCACGTCTAAACCATGCCATCATTTGACCCGATCGTGCAGATAGAGCTTCTTGTGAGAATCGCTGTGGACCTATACCCTTTTCAAGCCCAGATGGTGTTGAGACCGTTACTCTGCCATGCACACCCTCTGTGATCAGCTGAGCCGGATAGCCAAAATTCAGCGTATCGCTTTTACGGGCACCTAGTGATTTTTCAACTGTGGCCGCACGAGTGATGTGATGTGTTACTGAACAAAAGGATTGCCTCTCGGACAGAGAATTTAGACGATTATATAATAAACAGCTAAGACAATGAAGGAATTACGTAAACGCTGCCTCTACAGCATCACGTGTGGCTTTGGACAGAGGGCACCACAAGCTCCCGCGCGTGCGCACGCTTTTTCAGGCGTTTCTGTGGAGGGATACTATAGCGCAACTGCGTTTAAGCCGATAACCGCATTTCCGCCCGTTCTCCTTCACCGAAGACAGGCGACTCTGAAGATTGTCAGCATTGTTTCGGAACTGGTTTTTTGGCAGGAATGCGATCGAAGGGAGTGGTGCCGGCGGGCTCGATAATGCCTTTGTGCTTTTTTTTTCGGTGCATTTTTCGCACACTTCGATCAACCAAGTGAAACTGAAGCTGTCGTGCTCAGCAGCGCCTGTAACAGCACATGTGTGGCTAGACAGTGAGCTGGCGAGCAGCCTTGGTAGATGCTCGCTTTGTGTCTTAATAAACAAAAGGAAAACAAGAACTGTACAAAACACAGTGAAAACAGCTTCTCGTCGGTGGTCTACGCGATAGGAAGTGGCGAGGAAGGACGCAGAAACAAGTCACGAAACAAGTGTGTGCCTTTGTTGCTGAAGAAAGGGGGAGGAAAGATAAGAAATGCAGGAATGACAAAATAATAAGCACTGGGACAGGATGAGGCTAGGCCACACAACCCGCAATTGGCGCAAGCTTCCAGGTATCAATTCGACCGAAATGCCCAGAAAGAGTGCCGTTGCATATACTAATCCGCAAACGTTGGACCCTGACAACAATTTGCGCGGTCAGCGTCGATGTTGCGTTTCCGAAAGTATCACGTGGGAACTGCGCGTAGCACTTAGCAGAACACTGGTGGACTGATGCTTGTGGCCGTATTACGGTGCAGATGTTGAAAGCGTGGGAAGGATACAAGTCAAACTAAAAATTCAAACAGCCCTTCGCGCTCGCGCAGATGTGGTTCCTTTGCACAGGTGCCGCCGGAATGAAAACGAAAGCGAAATAAATTAAAGTGCGGGGGCCGTCAAATAAAATCGTTTCCGACAAAAAAAAAAAAAAACGGAGCTCATCTCAGGATGCGATTAGCATTGGAGCGGTGTAGCGACACTGCGTAGCACCACTGTCGAAACGCGCCATCTAGCGGCACTGCCAAGAAGTCCGCGTGCGGCACGTGTGTGAGTATTGTCACATTATTTTGACGGTGAAGAATACAGTATAGCATAACTGTGAATACCGTCACAAACTTTTTATTGGTTGCACCTGTGCCCGCCAAAGCAAGTGACACTCGAAGCACAACGATCGCGGCGAGCACAGTCGGCGATCGTCGAAATCTGATCTGTGCGGGGATCAAGCGCATCGGCTGCAATGCATAACTCGTCGAGCATTGCTCCTTAATCGCTGGTGCACGCGTGCCTTTCGGGAGGGGCTGCACAACTCGTGTTGCGCATACAATCTCATTACACAAAGTTCGGCGACTACATATGCAACGGATAAAATCGATGATACCATTCGAGTAAGTTCAAAATTGTGCAGGCATGTCTCGCACTCAGGGATAACATCAAGTTGTTAGCGGGTGAAATGCAGTCCGTAAAAAAAGGATAAATAAGTACACGTGTCAATACATATTCATAGAAGATTGTACTAATACAGGTTCTTTTTCGGACAATACAAATTTTTTTATAAGAAGGCTATGAGCGCAGTGAACGTGAGGTGTCTGCAACGGTGTTCCTAGGCGAGGTGGACATACATTGCCGCTAATAACGGGAGCTTCAGAAGAATAATGAACAACCATTTATTAATTGGCATATTTATTAGTGTCCTAGGGGCAGTGGTTTAAATGACGAATTGGTAGGAAATCACATTCTAAGGCACCCTCATATTTAAATATCTTGAAAATCGTACGTAAGTTGAGGTATTTAGCATCTAATTTCAAAGGTAAATCCAGGCAATATCAAAACCGAGCGCCTCGGTAGCGCAGGAAAAGCGGGCCCGGTAGAAACGAGACCAGAGCGCCCCGTGATGACAAGCTCGAAGAAGTTTGAAACTGAACGCCTGGCCCGTCATGGCATCTACTGAAACGGTATCCCTGCCAGGCAAGCATGTGCCGCGGTGTGTTGACCAGTCCTGATTTGCCGCGGCATCGTATCTTTCAAACTTCGCCCCACCCGCACTTTACGTAGCGTTGCCTTCTGACGCGCAGCGGGACTCGTTCAGTCTCGATAGTGCGTAGTCTCGATCGGCCGTCAATTTCGATGTAGAACATCTCAAATTATGTGAAATTGTGGAATTTCTAAAAAAAGTGGTATGCCATAAATTGTGACGCCCTACAAGTTTTACATGAAAACTACCCTCAAGTTAATAATCAATAAGTTAATGTACACATTTTTCTTCATTAATCTTTTCAGAGTAACTTAAGCCGCGGCAAAGTATTTCCACCTCGCCATAGAGCTCGTGCGCGAAGACGACAGGTGTCTAACGGACATAGCTTTTTTATAAAAAAATCTGTATAGTCTAAAAATAAAGACCCTGTATATATAACAGAGGTTCGGTACCGCCCACAACCGCTGAGGCTTCAAAGTACTTTGTCTTTGAAGAACGGACACATCCAGTGACTCAAGTTGGTGTCAAAGGGGTTCATTGAAGAACGGCACAAAACCGTTGGCACATACTCACTGTCCCAAGTAGGTGTCAAAAAAGTTCATTGAAGAGTGGCACGTGCTCTAATGCACATACCGAGTGACACAAGTTCACGTCAAAGAGGTTCATTCAAGTTCAGCACATACCCAGGTGCAGATCGTTGCCACTTGCCTAGTTGGCATCAAACAGGTTCAATGGACATCGACACATACCCAGGACCCCGTACCCAGTTATCACATTGTTCCGATGGTTGGTTTCACACCCTGTTCCCTCAGCACAGCAGCCCGATGAGCTGCCCATTCGACCACGAACTACCCAGTGACCCAGGTTGGCGGAAAACTGTTATATACGCAGATAGGAAGCACCAGAAAGTGCATGAAGTGCGCAAAGAATGCTAATCAAATTTAAAAAAAAAGGTGAATCTTGCCCTGTATCTTTCCAAGCTCCACGTAACAGCGGGCGGCACTTGTTCTCTTATGGTTTAACACAGTTCATGCCTCCATCTTGTGCAGGCTTGCGTTAGTGCCATATTGCCCTCATTTCCAGTAAAATACATGTTGCCATAATTCTCGTCGCCACCAGGATCCAGTTTAGAGAAGCCTATACAAGGGTTTTAGACTCTCTTGTCATCGGTACTCAGCAGACAATGCAGTTGTTGCATCATCATCATCATCATCATGGTTACGCCCACTGCAGGGCAAATGCCTCTCCCATACTTTTCCAACTACCTCAGTGATGTGCTAATTGTGGTCATGTTGTCCCTGCAAACTTCTTAATCTCATCCGCCCACCTAACTTTCTGCCGCCCCCTGCTACGCTTCCCTTCTCTTCGAATCTAGTCCGTAACCCTTAATGACCATCGGCTATCTTCCCTTCTCATTACATGTCCTGCACATCCCCCCCCCCCCATTTCTTTTTCTTGATTTCAACTAAGATGTCATTAACTCGTGTTTGTTCCCTCACCCAATCTGCTCTTTTCTTATCCCTTAACGTTACACGCATCATTCTTCTTTTCATAGCTCGTTGCGTCGTCCTCAATTTAAGTAGAACCCTTTTCTTAAGCCTCCAGGTTTCTGCCCCGTAGGTGAGTACTGGTAAGACACTGCTGTTATACACGTTTCTTTTGAGGGATAATGGCAACCTGCTGTTCATGATCTGAGAATGCCTGCCAAACGCACTCCAGCCCTTTCTTATTCTTCGGATTATTTCAGTCTCATGATCCGGGTCCGCCGTCACTACCTGCTCTAAGTAGGTGTATCCCCTTACCACTTCCAGTGCCTCGTTACCTATCGTAAACTGCTGTTCTCTTCCGAGAGCATTAAACATTACTTTAGTTTTCTGCAAATTAATTTTTAGACCCACCTTCCTGCTTTGCCTATCCAGGTGAGTGAGCATGCATTGAAATCGGTTCCCTGAGCTACTAAGCAAGGCAATATCATCAGCGAATCGCAAGTTACTAAGGTATTCTTCATTAACTCTTATCCCCAATTCTTCCCAATCCACGTCTCTGAATACCTCCTGTAAACACGCTGTGAATAGCATTGGAGAGATCGCATCTACCTGACTGACGCTCTTCTTTATTTGGATTTTGTTGGTTTCTTTATGGAGGACTACGGGGGCTGTGGAGCCGCTATAGATATCTTTCAGTATTTTTACATACGGCTCGTGTACACCCTGATTCAATAATGCCTGGATGACTGCTGAGGTTACGACCAAATCAAACGCTTTCTCGTAATCAATGAAAGCGATATATAAGGATTGGTTAAATTCCGCACATATCTCTGTCACGTGATTGATAGTGTGAATATGGTCTATTGTTGAGTAGCTTTTACGAAATTCTGCCTGGTCCTTTGGTTGACAGGATTCTAAGATGTTCTATTTCCTGATTCTATTTGCGATTACCTTAGTAAATACTTTGTAGGCAACGGACAGTAAGCTGATCGACCTATAATTTTTCAATTCTTTGGCATCCCCTTTCTTATGGATTAAGATTATGTTGGCGTTCTTCCAAGATTCCGGTACGCTCGAGGTCATGAGGCATTGCGTATACAGGGTGGCCAGTTTTTCTAGAACAATCTGCCCACCATCCTTCAACAAATCTACTGTTACCTGATCCTCGTGAGCTGCCTTTCCCCTTTGCATATCTCCCAAGGCTTTCTTTACTTCTTCCGGCGTCACTTGTGGGATGTCGAATTCCTCTAGACTATTCCCTCTTCCATTATCGTCGTGAGTGCCACTGGTACTGTAAAGATCTCTATAGGACTCCGCAGCCACTTGAACTATCTCATCCATATTAGTAATGATATTGCCGGCTTTGTCTAGCTCTTAACGTATACGTCTGATTCTTGCCTATTCCTACTTTCTTCTTGACTGCTTTTAGGCTTCTTCTGTTCCTGAGAGCATGTTTAATAATTCTATCCATATTATACTTCCTTATGTCAGCTGTCTTACGCTTGTTGATTAACTCGCAAAGTTCTGCCAGTTCTATTCTAGCTGTAGGGTCAGACGCTTTCATACATTGGCGTTTCTTAATAAGGTCTTTCCTCTCCTGCGATAGCTTACTGGTATGCTGTCTAACGAAATTACCACCGACTTCTATTGCACACTCCTTAATGATGCTCGTAATATTGTCGTTCATTGCTTCGACACTAAGATCCTCTTCCTGAGTTAAAGCCGAGTATCTGTTCTGTAGCTTAATCCGGAATTCCTCTATTTTCCCTCTTACCGCTAACTCATTGATCGCCTTCTTATGTACCAGTTTTTTCCGTTCCCTCCTCAAGTCTAGGTTAATTCGAGTTCTTACCATGCTATGGTCACTGCAGCACACCTTGCCGAGGACGTCCGCATCTTGTATGATGCCAGGGTTAGCGCAGAGTATGAAGTCTATTTCATTTCTAGTCTCGCCATTCGGGCTCCTCCGCGTCCACTTTCGCCTATCCCGCTTGTGGAAGAAAGTATTCATTGTCCGCATATTATTCCGTTCTACAAACTCTACTAATAAATCTCTCCTGCTATTCCTAGACCCTATGCCATATCCCACGCTGACTTGTCTCCAGCCTGCTTCTTGCCTACCCTGGCATTGAAGTCGCCCATCAGTTCTGGAATGCGCGTGTGAGCCTTACAATGCGCACTAATGTGACCGGAGCGCTTCCAGATTTTGCATTCCAAATTTTGATAGAACCTGTGTTTTGTACAGCGCTGATGATCGATCAACTGACAAGGGAGATATTGGAAGTGCTTGAGATCAAGAAGCGTGGTGATGATTGTATCAGTGAAGCCTCAGTTTCTCTATCGACAAAGGAATTGGCGTGTCTTGGGAGCGGCATGCTTAGAAGTTGTTCTGTATCGTGGTTTCGTTGTGCGATGGAGATGACAGCCCCGTTTCTTCTTGTTGCTTTGATCCTTGACAGCAGCTTTTTATTCCTTTGTCAAGAAATAAAACGCTCAATTGTTAGTGCGTCTACGTGGTTGTCTCGCGTCACCTTCCTTGGTCGGTTGTTTTATTTGGCGCCTTCGTAGTAATCATGTATAACCAACTCGCCCACCAGCGCGTGCTCTGTGAACGTGTTCTTTGTCTGCTTATGCTCACCTTTCAATCCCACTTTACGCTGTCTAATTGCAGGGCAGCCAACAGGGTCCAGCCTGGTTAACTTCCCTGCCTTTTCCTTCTCCCTCCTGTGAAAGTGGAAAGGCCGAGAGTATCCGTTATCAACACAGAAAATGGAAATATCGGGGAATGAAGTTGCGCAAAATTCAATTCATCAACGACCTGAGGGCTTGCAGTAGGAAAACTTGTCACGAAGCGCCGATACGTGACTCAACCTTTTAAGGACTATTACACAAACTTATTTTTCTAATTCGATGAAGCCGGCTCTTCTAGAAGCGAAATTACAAGCCCAAGAAATTGCTCTTAATGCAGGCGTCAAAAAACTTGACAGCTTCTCGACGCCTGCAACGACCTTATTTTCTAAGCACTTAGGAAAACGGAAGAGCTCCTTCGATGGCACCATCTGAAGAATGTTGAACGCATCACTCAAACATATAGCCGACATTTAAACGTCAGCAGCTGATGAGCGTGCGGTAAGCAGGGCATGCACAGGTCAGCCGTAATGAAGACGCCGCGCGATAGGTAAATTAGCAGCGAAATAAAACTGTAGAGGGAGCCAGATTCCCTTTGACAAGCAATATACTTTTCATCTCAAGAACGAGACTGCAACTTAAGCCCAATGTTCCTCATCATGTTGGTAAATTTCCCAAAGTAGATTAAAAACGAAAACCGTATTGTATGGTTTCCTTCTCTTTTAATGTTCTTCCGCGAGAAGCTGTCGTATCCAGATATGTGGCGAAACTACTACTTAGCCTATTTTTGTGAATGGTCTTTTTTGGCTGTTTTCTTGTTTCATACAATTTCTGATCAGTAGGTATAACGAGGCCATGGAGGCTATCCTCTCGTCCACGTGTTCTTTTTCTTTGTCATGTCATTTAGCGCTGCTCTAAAATTTGCGCATATCGACGCGAGAATACCGCCGGTTAAACGGGGGTCCAAATTACTACGTCCTAGCTTTTCTACTCCAAAATGTTTCGAATGCCCGAGAATTTCGAGCGTAAATGATGCCGTGCATGGTAAAACCGGAGCTTTTATATTTTCCAGCATTTTTTTTTTCGCTGACATCGAATGTCACCCCTTGAGTCGTAGCGTCTGCATATGAACACACCACTCTAGCCATTTTATTATTCTGGTCAGCAGCGACAAGCAAAAAGAAAGAGAGACAAAGAGAGAGAGCAGGCGTAATAAAAGTGATCTGAGGTCGAATTCACGAATCTCTTTGTTCGTAAGTGGTTTCTTTTTTTCCATTAGCTGGCCGCTTTTGTTAATAATATGTTCCATATAAAAATTGGCTGGATTTTTTTTTCATAAAAAATCCTAGCATAAGAGCTCTTCGTGAATATCGGCCCTGCTTTTTCAAGAAAACGGAAGGTATTGTCAAGCTACTGCGTAGAAAAAAAATATCAGGTCCGCTTCTTCCAAAAACGTAACCTCCTTACGAAATACTTGACGTGCTGCTTTCCATCATGCAATTGTATATTGTCAACTACTGTCAAAAAGTGTTTGTTTCATTATCGTAATGTATTAAGTTAATCATTAACTTGCACATATACTTTCAAGTGAAGGTTTCGCTCGTTTTCATGAGAAGCTGGATCATTAGTGGCACTAGAAAATTTGAAAGCGGTTATTGTTTGAAATTATGAGGATGGGCCAACCAATATTTGTGCTTCTGCTTGGAAATGTTATTACGCGGAGTGGGCTAGCAAGTTTCCAATCAACCAACTCATAAATTGCAAGTGAAAGTATAAACTGTATTTACCTGCACGATGATCTCAAGCACAGATGCGCATTCTGATTTCACATTCTTACATCCCGAAGGAGAAAGTAATCCTGCAGAAGCGACGAACAGCGCAAATACGTATACAAGACGATGAATACAAATCCTCCTTGCTGATGATGATGCTGAACGCCCGTCTGAGGCAGTGGTGCTTGCTTACTCTGGGGGATTCGAGAGTCTTATTTTATCGAGTCTTCATTTTTTTTGTGCTTGCGGGCAAAATCACGTGAAATTTCTTACTCATTCCGTGACGTAGTAAACGAAGATAGTTGATAGTCCGCACCTGGGCTGTACCTTTACTCGACTTGTCCACGTTTTTATAAATACAGCGCACACAAGGTGGAGACCCAAAGCAAGAATGACATCAGTACAAAACAGCGCGCTGTGCAGCGCTGCGTTCTTTCTTTGTGTCTAGTTTTTTGTGTGTGCTGTACGTAGAAGATTACGCCTCACCTGTTCACCAAAGCCACGGCCCTGGCAAGATTTATCCAAGGGCGCTATAACATAAAACTATTCCAAACTTTTCTATTCCATTTCTGGTATCAGCCCTCCACGATTGGCCTAAAACTTTTTTCGACCACGCCCACTTCACGTGTCTGTCACGCGACGTCACGACAACCGCCATACCTCCCCATCTGATATGATGTGTACTCACTGATTATGCATGATTTGACAGAAAAAAGAAAAACAGTTATTTCTGATTCGACCCCTTTTCGCCATTAGCCCTCGGCTATTGGTAAAAAGTTTTCAGGCTGCAACCACTTCATCTGCCTGTCTCGCGACGTCACAAAACCGCACAATCTCACCGCGTCAAAGTGACGTGTAGGCGATAAAGATGCATTAATATGCCGAACAAAACTGAATTTTCTTTGGAATAGCCGCAGGCTGCCCCGTTCTGAAAGGAATAAAATATGGCTGCCGCCGATCGCTGAGACGCTGGCTACTCGCACCTGCCGGAGAGAATGGGTGCACTTTCGTATAATAAAGCTTCTTGCGTGACCGTGTAACGTTTTCGAGCCTTTTCGGCACGTTTACCACCTCATTCTGCCAACTCTCCTTCGCTGAGGGTCAGTTTTAGCGTCATTCTTAAGCTTCCGTTGCATGCCGGCGTGATTTTCGACCAGCCACCACAGGCTGAGTAAGGGAAAGCCGACCAATCGCCGACGCCGGCACCCCCCTCTTCATCCGGTTATCGATTTTCAGTGCACTGGCTCTGCCTCAGTGAATCCCTCTCCACTTGAGCGTTCTCCTCGCTTCTTGTCAGCCAATTAGATACGACAAGCCGCTCAGTGTAGACAATGTTATTCGTTTTTCAAGCAAACAAAAGTGACCTCCTATGAACTAGGAGAGCGTTTGATTGGTCTGTTCAGACAACGCTGCGGGTGACAGCCCGGTGCTTGCGTCGGTGGTTACGCAAATTTGACGTCAGGAGATTGGAATAGAAACATATTGGAATAGTTTTGCGTTATAGGGCCCCAAGTTATTTTACGCCCTTTGCTCCTTCCGTGATATGAACTAGCTAGCCTATAAGGTTACACTATCTTGTATGCCCGTTAAACAAGATCGGGTTTGATGTAAATAAACATGGCTACGGGCAAAACTAAAAGAAAGTTATTTGTGTCATCTGTGTCATGCACGATTATAATCGTGCATGACACAGATAATTCTACTAGAGCTACAACATGAGGTCACTTCACATTCCTACAAAGCTTCAGCCTGTCATGTCTGATAATGGTTTGGATGTCATTGGCAAAGCGATTGTAGAGCTTAACATAATACAGGGCGCACCTGAAACGCAACGGCACATATTGTTTTGAGTTAGCGGTGACTAACAAATGCATCGCCATCCACACGTGATTAAAGAGTCGGAAGGGCTTCAAAGCGCAGTGGGACATATCACTAAATACCTGCAGACCGGCTATAGTCCACAAAAACTATTTCCACACAGCCAAAATATGCATGCAGGCGTAGATTGCACGCGAAATGAGCATACCTACCTGTGCTTTGGATGACATATTTGTCGTTGTTGACACTGATGCCGCGTCATTAGTTTCGACTACAACGCCTGGAACGAAGCAGTGCGTTAAGGGCTAACGACTTGCTATGAGTCGCTGCTGGCTTAGTGTCTTTGGGTCGGGAACTGGCTTAATGGTCTGGCAGCAGGCATTCATTAGCACTGAGAAACACATCAGCGACAATATTGAGGTTGCCGCCTAGCTCGCACAACGTGTCTGTAGCACATCTGATGCAATAAACGATCGCGATGTACAAACAGGAAGAAATAAATCTCCAGGCATTCTCTTGTGTGTTCTCTACAACCATATTTTAATGATTTTGCAGCAGTCATTTCGTTGTAACCGCGTAGTCGTTGCGGTCGTATCGCTTCTCCTGAAAGATTTTGTTACATGCAAGCGTTTGCCCTTAGTATAGGGACAGTAGTCTCAGTGGTCATTGCGGGCATCGGCGACAGGGTCACAAGTGCTGGCACTCCCGACGGCGTTTATAAACCTTAATTGCACTTCAATGCACTGGCGTTGCACTTGTTTGAACTAGCGTGAAAGCGACCCTAGCTTTTAGTAATTTAAATGTTGGTGACACAATGCTGTTGTTAAGCAGCTACGGTGTTCTCTTGAAGAACATGTGAAAGTCGACTTGGTTACGGTCGTATTCCGTTCTCGTCGGAATTTTCCGCTTATTGACATTTCGCTACACGTTAGCCAAACACAGGTGAGAAAAAGAGAAACAAATCTACAGCCCCCACGTAATTGAATATGCGCCGAAAACTTCAATTTCAGCCGGAGCACCTGGGCCGTTCGCGGCTTTTTATTTGTTTGTATATTTGCCTTAACCATAGTAAATGCTCGCGGTAACACGCCGTCAGTCAGCTTTTCCTGCTCAGCAACGGCCGCTCAGCTAATAGCAAAGGCTGAGAGAAATGTTAGGGCTGAACGAACAAGACTCTCGTGTAAGCTTCTTTTTCTGCATTTTTGAAAGTCGCCCTGGCCATTGTCCACTATAGCTTTTTCGCATAGCTGCACTGGTTTAAACAACGGCAATTTTGTCATTTTCCTGGCTGCTGATGCCTCTATTTAAACGCAACTGTATGGACAATGTCGAATTATGCTTCCCATCAATATTTTCCTCAGTGACTACTTATTAACGGAATCCTTGTACTTCTATGTTTCTGACAGATTTCTCTTGCTCCGGTGTCCACACGAAGCTGCTGGCACCGACATGTTTGGGGGTGACGGGAATTTCATCGGCGGCCATGTGACGCTAACGTCGTCAGACTGTGCACTCCTACTACACAGGCACTACGTGCACGGCGTCGGACGGACGCCGGCGGTCCAGTTTAAGGATTTTTTCGAAGCCTTCAAGACGTGAGTAGCCCCGGTTCCTCGTCGCTCCTTACTCCTTTTATTCTTTCATATTTTGAAAGTTCTTCAAGTGTTCAAGCCAGCTTTGCTATGCATGCGTGGTTTTTTTGTTGAAGAACCACATGACTTTGGTGTGGGTGAAAGGAGATCACGCATGAATCGGCCGCTTGACAATTAGACGGGAAGTGTCGGGAAAATAGGCATGGCCTTTCCCTATTCACTTTCGGCCAAGCGCGTTCATTGGCCCTACATTTGGGCTGAGCAAAACAATTTGAACAGCGGGTTCACCCAAGACTCAGTGAAACGCCGATACAACAGCGGCTACGTCACACAAAGTGTGTGCTTATATTGTTGCACAGTTGCGCAATTCTGGTTATGTGAAAGCTGTTATGGCGAATAAGACTATTAATATTTTATTGTGGACCATTTCTTATTTTACCGACATTTACCACTCGCTAATCTCGCGCACTTTATCGCTTTGTCTGTGTGCTATACATTATATTAATGTGAACTGATATCAGAGCACATGGCTTGGTTTAAGAAGTGGACAAGAGTCTTCTAATACAGTGCATCAGAAGTTCGCCGGGTAAATTTTGCTTTTGCCACGCAGGAAACTCGCTGCCTTTTTTCGAAGTTGAGAAAAGGGCTGACAGATTCATGCCATCGGAAATAGATGCTGCTGCTATTTTTAAGTACAGTCTTTGACAATCCTGTCTAGTGCATGAAATTTACCCCCTAGACAAAGCTGGTGTCATGTACTAAAGCACCCAGTGCTTTGCTTTCGCATACTTTGCAGTTGCACATTTGCTGCCAAACTTTTCTAAAAGAGGGGCATTTGCTCCTTGCGCATGTCACCTTAACAGTATTGTGTATATATGTAGTTTTTCACTGAAGATTCCCAGAACGCTGAGAATAAATTCAGTCACAATGACTTTGAACCGCACTGTACGATATTACGACACGGCGCATTTCAAGGCAAGTCAAGTATAGAACGTGCTCGTCGGATTCGCGTCATTTTGCTTTTTGCGTCTCCAGGAGTTGGTATTCTATGACAGAGTGGTTTAAAACCATTCCGACGAATAAATTACCCGCTAGATGCCCATAATTAGCATTTGCTATGCTGTCAATTGCAGCCGAAGATCGCGACACGAGCCATATCGCTCAATGCAGCCGGCGCTTTCATTGCATGCAAAGACGCACGTGCAGCGATGACCGGCCTTTTTGCAGCAGCCCGTGCGCAGAAACAAGTTGTGTTTTGTCAGCTGGCTCCGGCATATGGTACAAATGACTTGCGGAGCAAAGCTCGTGCGCTTCTCTCTGTGGTTACGAGAAGCGATACAGGGCAGCTAAGCTCAATTAAATGAAGAAGCTTCAAAGGTCACTTTCTACATCAACGTGAAATAAGCCGCCTACGTGAAGCGGGTTCGGCCTAAACCGACGGCCAGCCTTTCAGCAGTAGTTATTATTTAGTATTCTTTGCTATTTTGCATACCAGCAGCCGAAGATTACAGCGTATGCACTGTTTCAAAACTAGCAACTCTGACTTACGATAAGAGGGTTATATGTAGTAACAAATCACGAAAAACACGGCGCATAATTGCGCCTAGCGGTCCCCATACTGACGCATAGCCGAGTATCGAAAAAAAGTATACACGGAAGTTCCCCCCGCTCGGTACAAGGCTGCAACGATTAACACTTAAGTCTTGGGTATTGCGTCATTTGTAGGCCGATGAAAGACCCATCAGGGGGCCATTGTTTTCGACCTTGAAAGGGCCAAACAAAGGAAACAATGCATTCATTCAATAATACGCAAAACAAGTGGGTGTGAAAAAGAACGGTGTGAGAAGCGAGCACCAGGGGGTTTGTTATATCCCCCTCACTAAAACGGTGTAGCGGTTGCGGAAACCAGTACCAAGCAGGAAACGAACTTGTAAAGCAGTAGCCACGTATGTATGGTTTAATATAAACCAGTTCATCGGCTATCCTGTCGTTGGCCCTTGCGACAACGGTCACTTGCGATTGACTGATTGGTGTTTCTACCCGTCATATATATATTAGAATCGCGGGTTTTTCGTACCAGTAACATTGATTTATTTTCGCCAACAATAATTAGTGCCCTAAAAGCAAACAACGGGTTTTCTTCGCGCACGCGAAGGTGACAAAATCTTGTTCAAGGTAGGGAAAAGAGCATAGAGCTTACAAGACGTTGATATCTTTACGTGCGAATCAAGGCCGTACTCTAGATCGATCATCTTGATTGCTCACTTCTGTTCCTGATCAATTTGTATTATTGCAGCCTTTGACTGCTTGTCGATGTGGTGGAAAGCGGTGGAAGCAGACGTGACGAAAGGAACTTGTAGGCTGGAACATCTGTCACTGGAGGCTGCTATTTTGACACGCGTTGAAAGGACCCGCAGTGAAAAATTCCTGACAGCAACGATGTACCCATACTAAAACACAATGAGGCACTGCTTTCTCTGTGCTATGTCGTGCATAAGCCAGAGAGTCACCAAAAGGGACTGGTCGGCAGTACGGCTGCAGCTCTACGAAATCGGCCTCTGATTTGCTCACAGCAATGCGCTAGCTTTTATACTGCCTCACACCTATACGTAGGATACAGAACAGAAGGTTGAAGGTGCTTTCTGGCATTGGTTGGAATCCGCGGTCTTGAGACTTGCAGCCGCCGTGCAAACAGCCTGCTAAGCGACCGATGTAGAGCGTTGCGGGACACCATTAAGGATGAAATTTTGAGAAGCAAAAGCAAACAAAGAACTTTTTGAAGTGCAACACTGGAACTGACCGCTGCTCTCGCCGTTCACGTCCACTTATCTTTCCTTTCTTCTTTGTCTGTGATTCGTTTATGCTCATTTGGTTACGCCAAGAGAGTTTATTGCGGAGCGCGGCTCCGTCCCTCAACGTCTTTAACTTCGCAGGTCGTTCGTGAGCGCAGGTCCACACGAACAGGTCTGCATCAAGTACTCGGACATCAACAACGCTGTGCGAGAGGCCAAGTCAAGGCTAAGTGAGCGAGATCTCGTTTTTTTTTTCTTCCATGCGAACGACGCCTTGACTTCAACGCCTATTACACGCTTACTTCTTTACTCTTCTCTTTTCTTTCCTTGTATTTTTCGGTCCTTTTCTTTTCCTTCTCTTTCCTTCCTTGGCCCAAGTATGTTGCGCCGAGCTTTACGTTCAGCCCTTTTTTTCCGTAGACGCCCGCCTTCCGGGGCTTTAACCTTTTGTCGTGGGTGAAAAAGACCGTGAGTGCGAGTCAATAACTCTTTAGGTCTTCAAGGAGTCTGACGCGATGTCAAGTTGACGTCAATGATGGGGTCGCACCGCCGTTAAAGAAAGAGAGGGTGCGAGTGCAGCGGTTTCCCGTGGTTTATTTGACGTGGCTATTGTGTCTGTTCTATTGTGTGTCACGTGCTTAGAAAGTGACAGTTCAATTTACAAAAAGGAACGCGCCAAAGGACAAACTCTAAATAGGAAACCTTGGGCTTAGCCTACATTTGTGAGCGCGAATGGCAGGCAGGCGTGCAAGACAGTATATGTGCAACAGAAGTTGTCTACCCCCTGAGCATTCGTGTCAAAGTTAATAGGTTAGTCTTGCGGCGACTGCTGACGTAAGCCGTGCCAGAAGGTAATCTCAGTAGTGACGCGGCTAGCGAGAAAAGACGAGGAGCGGGATAGCCGTGGCTGAAGTTTGCTGGTTGGGGCTTCAGAAGTATTACATGACCAGAGTTTAGATCTTAAAGCTGAAGCTGTCTCCTGGTACTAAAGTATGTTTGGTCTATGGTAAATTTGTAAGTTGGTAGCAGTGTGGCAAAATGTAGTGAATTAAAAGCAACAAGACCTCTTATCTCGCTGAAAGGTCATCAAAGCTACAAAGTGGGCTAAATAGCACAAATAACGCCGAAATAAGTGCGAATAACTGTGCACGTGCATATTGCTCCTATAAGGATCTCGAGGCGAGGTTGTGCAAAAAAATTGAAGTGATGCCTTAGCACATAGCCTGGTAATTCAGACTTGCTGCAGTCAGCACTTTGTTTGCGTCCCACTCGGTTGAGACTTCACCTTCATACTACTAGGTAGCGCTTCAGTCTCTAATACTTATGAACCGCATCAGTTATTTGGAACCTTCAGTTTCGCTCGTACCTCCTATATTGCGCGTATGCAAGTCTTGACCTCAGCTTACAGGTATCTCGGAGGTGATCTTTTCAGAAACTATGCAAGAATTATATGACAGTTACGCGATCTTCGTCACTGCAGCAGCATTATTTCGCCAGACGGCCCCGAAGTAAATCCGTAGATGTGACGAAGCGGCGATAATCTGTTTATATTTCTCAAGTAGGCACTTTTACGAACGTGATGGTACACACTTTTGCGACAAACTTCGATCCCGTCAGTATAAAAAGCAAAATTTTTCGTAAGGTTATCTTAACGAGTCAGTGCTTCGACACATCACACATTAAGTATTTTTGGCATTCGCTCTGTATCGCGAACAGGTGCACCGCGTGCTTTCATGGCGCTGTGACGTTGAAGGGTGGAGTGCGAACGACACCGCGTACCTACGGGGCGGAACCGGAAATAGCTTCTCAGAAGAACACTCAATTTAAAGAAGCAACTAATTAGCACGTCCATCAGAATGAGGATGAAGGTCACTGGTTTCCGTCTTCGATTGCGTGATGAACCTAATTCGTCTAAAAAATACGTTACAATTGATTCACTTGCAACAACGATGAATTATTTATAAAGCCCGTTTAAATAGAATAATAACATATTTAATGATATTTTTTCAAGCTGATATAACATTAGCCACAAGGTCAAATATTGCAACTGCGCAATTATTGTTCCCGCCGCTACGGAAGTTATTACTTTTTTAGAAAAGTTGCCTTCGAAGGTCGTGCTTAGCGCATTTTCCTTTGTTGGCAACGGCAGAGCTCCGGATAAAGGGCTGTGGGCTTCGCTTGTACAATCAGGAACGCTATTATAAAGTACTTGTCTCTCTCTGCTATTGGGAGAAACGCATTGTACTCATGCCACCCTTCCTATCTGGATAATGTACGCCACTGTCTTGTTGACAGTCGTTACAAAGAAGCTTTGCCAAAAGGAAACATAAGAAAAACACTCTTTGCGCGCAAGACGGTGGCCTGTTCGAGCCAGTTGCTATTATTAGTGTTCGCTCGCAGTTTTGTTACATTAGCTTGACTTTCCTTCTACTAAGTTTCCGGGTGTTTCTAACCGTTGTCGCACGAAAAGGACCGGATAATTTGTCCTCGCAAGTGGGAAATGAGAATAACAGCGCGACCTTGCGAGTTACAAAATGAGCGCTAAGTGATGTCACTTCCATACTCTCTTTTTTTTTGTTTTTACTTATGCGTGTCCGCGAACAAGGAAAAAAATGTAGCTGGTTTCCTCGAGTAGGGGTTTATAGGGGGCGAAGTTATTGTATACGCAGTCCAACGCTATAAAATATAGTTTTATTCAAATAAAACAAGGAATATGAGGTAACTTATTTGACAGAAGAAGTCTGTAAAAATAAATCAATGTAAAAACAAAACAAAATATTGAGAATTGAGACACTTGTAACAGAATAAATGAATCAAACATGCGAATACTGCGGTTCTTGTGACAATGACACTTCCCGATGATGCACCGCCTAAGCAGATATGTCTTAGTCGAACACTTCATTTAAATGGGCAAATTATTTGCTCTATTTTTATTAGTTGTACACGCACTGAATAAGTAGAAAACTTTGAGTTCATAAATAATATTTACGTCAGTCGAAAACCTACAAACACTTGCGGCAGCATAGGTTGCGTTGGTTTGTGAAAAAGCACAATTGCTTCTTATACTTTTCAGATTATATACACCCATATGCGGCTAATGACCCCCTGCCAGAGCCCAAGGACATTGCGCCTACAGCCGAACTTACGCTGCTTGTCACCAAAATCTTGGCAACACAGTAAGTTTCTTGTTCTTGTAAACATCGCAAACTGTAAACCGTATTACACTGTTTGAGTGCAGTAATAACAACCTTTATTAAGATAGGGAGTGTGGAAAGGGGTCAAAGAGCGATGGGTGGATGCTTCAGTCCAAGGCTCCACTGGTCTTGGTCACCCACGCATGTACACGAAACGAGGGAAAGGATTGGTCTACCTCCACACCACGGGTATCTAGCTTGATATTATGTAGGATAGAGTGCATGAAGTTTTAAGAGATGCGGATCGCAGTTTTTTCCGGGCTTGGTCTTTCTAAGAGGAGTAATAGTCTTCTCTTTACTCGCATTCAGCTACAATTACGCACGAAGTGCTCATAAATATACAGAGTTAAAGAACGCGTCTGGGGTAAAATTTATAAGCATTCTAATCTGCTAAATTGTCAGCCTATTTGGCAACACCTGCGACCATGTTTGTGTAAATATGATAGCTCCGCAGCAGTGTCAAGAGATACAGGACAAGTACCTCAGATTACAGTAATTTACGTCTATAGCCAGTGAATATTTGCATAGAATGCCCGTGAAACAACTTGACTTGGCTTTCCCACAGACCATCTTTGACTACAAAAGCTTTTCACTCTCTTTGCGTGTGTCTGTGTGTGCGTGCGTGCGTGTGCGTGTTTTATTGGCCTAAGGGGTTTCACGTCCTGAAGCAACATCAAAATATAACAAACGCGGTAGTAGGGCTCCGAATGATTTTTGCCATCTGGAGAATTTCAGCGATGAGTATACGAACGTTTTTGTATTGCATTTTGACTGCGATGCAGCTGCGCCGGCTGGAAATCGAACCTATGACCTTATGCTCAGCAGAAGAACTCCACAGCCATTGAGCTACTGTGGCTAATGTTTTATGCACCTCTTCGTTAGTAACCTTGAGCGCTTCATTGATAAAAAAATTAAGGCTGCGGGCCTTCTTCATCGACTCACTTAATGCGTACTAAGTCCAGACGCTGCACGTTTCGTCCTCACACAAAAAGGGCCCTTGTGTTATGACTGAGTGCATTGTGCCACTAGGCTACACGACAAAGCTTTTTTCGCGCTATTGGGGAGAATTCTATTTGAAAATTCTCTGATAGTGTCGTTTTTATATTTTTTGCATGTGTTTGGGGTCGGTATATTGTTTGCTAGGTTCTTGCCAAGTTCTGTACATAATTGCAAGTGGACAGCGCTCAGCGATTAGTCGGGATTCGGTGTTTCTTATCACACACAGTAAAGTAACGAACATTACTGCCATTCAAAGAGCGTCTGCCGACACTGCCGCAGGTTCCGCATGACGCACGACGAGATTATGAACGGCCTGCCGCTGATCGACACATCAAAAACGGAGCTCTACGACCTGTGCCCGGCCCACGTGAAGCCCGTGCCCTGCACTGTGGAGCGATACCGAAGCATGGACGGCCGCTGCAACAACATCAAACATCCTTCCTGGGGAGTCACCAACACTCCCTTCGTGCGCTTTCTGCCGCCCCTTTACAGCGACGGTGAGCCAGCCACTCCCGCAACCTCCGTGTCAGTCTTGTTCAAGACGCTTATTGAGAAGACCACGCAAGCTGCACATAACTACCGTGGCTCCTCTGTGGCTTCCCATAGTATATAATTGCGACACACAACGCAAAATGTATAGAAGTCAGCGGTTTACCATTGCATCTTATTGAATTTATTTCCTTCGGTGTACCGCCGGCGTTTTTTTTTTACTGTTAGTTGAAACACAATTTTTCAAGGCTTGCGTGTGACAGATAACGTTGTTCCGCCTGTTGTTAAAACGTATTTATTGTTACAAGTTCTCCTCTCTTGACTATTGTCATGAGGGGTTGACCAGGCTGGAGAAATGCTGGCTCCTTGGAGTTGGGTCGCGAGGACCGCCGCAACAAATTGTGCATGGCGTGTATCTAGTATCCGCCTGGTCAGATGCACTTACGCAACAGACGAATATTAGCTGCATAAAAATCGAAATGTCCTGCTAGCTAATTAAAATTGTTCGCTAATTAACATTTTCCCTCATTTACTTTAGTACACATGTGCTATTCAAATTGGAGCCGACCAGAGGTGAAGTCGTGTTTTTATAGCGCTTGTGACTAGCACCGCTTCCGAAATATCTGGCCTTAGTAAAGTATGCTGCGAAACGCATTCACTTTCCAGCAAACAATATGCCAAAACCTGCGTCAGGCAGTTCGGGATGATCTTAACTGCAACGCGAGCACATTTTTTTGGTAGACTGTGTCGACGGATGTCTCGAAAAGCTCACATGACTTCACTACTGAGAGTTTCCAATTTAGCAGTTCGAACATGTACCCTAGTGAGCAATGAGAAAATGAATAAGAGTATGTTTACTCAGACAGCTGGATATTGCGATTTCTCGCACAGTTTAACATTCGCCTATTCAGTTAATGAACCTGAACATGTTGAATTACGCTATATGTTTCATGCGATTTTAAAAAAAAGTTCTTCCGCATATCTTTCGTTGTCTTTGTCAATAACGCCATGCGCAGTGAACAATGGTTAGCCTGGAGCTTTAAACAACTGTGTTGTACATAGCCCTATGATGAAAAAGAAAACGTGCAAAATTAATGTAAGAATAACGCACTTTTAGTTTATTGTCGACGGAACACCACATACACAAGCTGAGCCACCTGTAGGATGTGAAATATGTGCATGAGAATTCGAAGGATTCCAGATGCGTTGAACCACTGATGTGCTCGGTAGCATACGCTTCACATTAAGCGAAACATTATGTGAATGGCCCATTGTTTAGCTATATTAGCCCATCCATATTGTTCTGGTTTGTCTAACAGAACATATCTCAGCGAAAACGTTTCACTATCTGCATCATAGGACCGTTGCCTCGAGCTGAGACGGTTTGATGGAGTATTCCCGGAGGTCACTTCCAGGAACCGAAGTTTCTTCTCTCAATGTCACATTGCAGAATGCAATAAAATGTTCACGCCTTATGTCACATAATTTAAGGAAGCATAAAGTACTGTACCTTGAAAATGGACTGTGTACCTTTTGACCTCAGTGGCTTCGCGACTTCTGACAAGAATCCTGGATTTTACGCCAGCTACCGACAAAGTCACTATGCTCCGCTTACGTTCACCCCCCTTTATATGCGCGAAACTAAGCGACACTGCCTGGACAAAAAATCTTCTCTGTACCTGCGAAATTATCATTTACAATTCTATGGGTCAACATTCCATCCTCTTGAGCTTTGACAATTTCGAGCGCAAGCACAATGCCATAGCTCAGGGCCACAAATGGCAATTTAACCAAAGAAACATTCCGTAAGCCCTGACCTAGCCTTGTCTAAAGAAAATCGCCCTTCTCCCAAATAATTTATTAATTTGAATTGACTGAAGAGCATATTGCAAACATAAAACCCTTCTAACACGCAGCCGCTTCCATGCGTCTACAGCGGGTCAAACGAAACCGGTATCAGCGGTGACATATTAGAGATCAAAAAGGTAACCGCAATGTTCTCATTTCTCTACTAAGCTTGTTTTCTTGTTTAGCGTAAATGAAAGTGACAGTGGCGACCAGGTCGTGTTTGTTTTCTGTCAGAAATGTAGCTCACGCTAATCAAAACATTAATTAACGTGACATCCGCGTCACGATCTAGGCCGAGTTCGATGCCAAAGCCAAGGCACGGTCTGCTTGTTACAGGAACAGCTTTAGGTATCAGAAGGTCCTGCGCCAACGGTTCCTTGAAATGCCTGCAAAATAAACTTCTTCGTCAGTGATTGCTAATGAAGATGCTTTAGCAGTAAACCAAATTTACCATTCACTAGGTTCCTGTACATAACAGCGGCATTCTTTTCGCACCTATACTGGATGCAAGGACACAGCTATGACACCTTCATTGCCATCGAAGATAGCAAAGCACACGACGGCACGAATAACGTGAATTACACTTGTACCAGACTCATATACCAGTTTCCTAGCCTCAAAAAAAAAAAAAGGTCTCTCTGACGCGACACACATGCTCTTATTCCCCATTGTTCCCGTATCCTCCCCCGCAACTTCCGAAGGGTGGATGAAATCTCACTGAGGCTAAAGTGGCTTTCTGAGAAAGTCTATAAACATTCTGCTTTACGGCTTTGCTTCAGCCATGTCAACATAGCTCCAAAGGCACTTTAGAATGCCACCGTTTTATATTACAGAATTATGACACAAATGATCTAGCCTTCACGCTTATGCTTGGCGCAGGTGTACAGGGACCCCGGTTGGCGGCAAATGGTGGGCAACTGCCCAAGGCTCGCGCCATCAGCAGCTTCATCCATCGAGATTTCGACCACCCAAACAGGCAGCTATCGATCCTCGTCATGTCCTGGGGACAGTTCATCGACCACGACCTCACACTTGCAGCGCCGCCAAGAGGTGAGTGAGGGCTTGTACTCGGCGCAACCGGGCGATGCCCCAAAAAGTCGGAGGGGCAAATGAATGAAAGAAAAATCTTTCACGTAATTTGTGCAAACATTATCTTGAATTTTACGCAGCTCTTGTTCACAGCAATTCTATTTCAGATTTCAGCGATGCGTTAGTGAAATCTTACTACTGCTCCAGCCAAGCTCTATTAACCTAAGTGCTATAAAACTTGTCTATGGGACAAAGTTTAGGGACATGGAAAGGCGTCAAAACCGCAACTACCGCAAAAAGAAAAAAAAAACAGTTGCTGGCCTTGTGAAGACACACCGCCTTGTTGAAGGGTTAACTTCAGCGACACTCCTTGTTCCATACCACAGTTATTCACTAGATTTCGTGAGTTAGATATTCTAAGGTCGCCGAGTTAACTATGTTTTGACAATTACAGAACAGTACTAGACGGTACTAGATGCCGCACTGAATAGTAGCGCAATGTGACTGCAACTGGCTTCCAATATTTCTATTTATGAGCGCTTGTATAATATGTGTTTTACTCATTTCTATTCTCTGCTGAAGCTGACTTTTCACAATCGTATATATGTGCATGGATTGCATCATCAGTGTGTATTCCTCATCTGTCTGTTTACGAGCAGATCGCAGAATACATCGCTGCTTTGTGTGTGTGTTTGTGAGTCTTCATATGCGTATGTACCAACTCAGTGTGGCAGGACTTCGCCTTCAATATCTGTGTGTTCACGTGTCCATAATTGTGTACTGTGGATTTTTTGGGTCCTAGGGTGTTGTTTATTTTCTTTTACACACGCACACACATACACACATCTACATATACACACACTGTTGCGATGGGCCAGCGGTGGTAGGGACCTCCTACCTCTCCGGCCCCACTGCGACGAATTGTTTCGTTAAGCAAACAATGTGCCCCCCTCGGACAGAACTGCGGCGCCAGCAAGGCGAGACACGTTTGGTGAATCGAGTGTTGCTTGTTGGTTCACTGTGGACGTCACGCACCAATGGGAGCAAGAAACCCCTGGAAAAGAGTGTTCTACGGCGTTTCCTCACGAACACCGGTAACAGCCACGGTTGTTTGACGCGCCAGCTCGAGTCAAGCATGACAGTGGCTGTCTACGAAGCTCCCCTTCTTTCTGTGTGTTGTGTGAACAAAGGTGAAGGAGTGATTGTGTGAACCTTCGCCCTCAACGCCGGTCCTTCGACGACTTTTGACGCTCCGACTGGACGAATGTGTGGCGGGAGTTTTCCCTGGCCTAGGAATCCTGGGAGGACAGAGGGGGTTTAAACGAACTTTTTCAGCTCCTCAGTGTGCTTCACTTCAGTCATGCTAGACTGATGAGATGTAACGTTCTCCGCTCTTCATGTAGATAGTGTTGTAAATACATCCATATATATATATATATATATATATATATATATATATATATATATATATATATATATATATATATATATGGATACACAACATTTTCTTTCAAAGGATTCTTGCTCACTGTGGCATGTTGTCTTGTCTTGTCTTGTCTTGGCATCGTCGGCAATAACTTTGCTGACAGGACTGTCCGGCCTGCCTACGAAGAGACACCCTGACGCGTCCAATACCTTTGGCGAGGTCAGATGCTGCCAGGGAAATTCGCCTGCTTGCACGCAAAAAGGCGCAAGATTTGGCGCAAGGTGGATAGGACCAGCATCACCGGTGTCAATCTTATAGGTCACAACGGAAGTCCGTCCCAGCAGGCGATGCTCAGAGTCAAAGACGTCGCGATAAGACACCACCAGGAGGCGCCAAAGGACTGCAACCTGTTCGGGAAGCCGGTTTTGAGCGATCATCTTCGAAAATATGCCGGGATCGGACGTTGCGGAACTGATCGGACGGAAGGTGACTGCAGACGAGCACAGAACATCTAATACGGAGGTGGCGGAATCGTCGATGGGAGAAGCGTTGCCGAGCGACATGCCTTTCGGGATAACTTGCCTACTTTAACCAAAATTTAAAACAGTAAGATGTACGTGGTTATCGGCGGTAGTCACAATGGCATGTGGAATGACAACTGTGAGTAGCAGGAAAACACTGTCATTAGGAGTCAGCACATAGTCACCGTCAGGAATAGATGGGAAGCACGTCAAATGCATGTGTACATGGAGGCTTGAGGCGGCAACCGTACGAAGTCTACAGAAGATAAACGAGGATCAGCTGGTTTTAGAGCACATAAGTGAATAGGCAGCTCGAGTTGGAGGAGGCCAGCAGCGCAGTCAATCAGTGGCGAATGCTTCGATAAAAAGGCGAGGCAGAAAATCAAGTCATCAAAATCAAGTCAAGTCACGGAAGTGTTCAAACCAATATCAAGGAGGTTTATTACACGACGGGCCGATGACGGGTAGAGCGCTTCACCGAGCACAGTCTCTAAGCTCGAACATCTGCGGCACGTGATGCTGTTGGCAATCCTGCTGCCTACGTTCAGGCGTTCTTCTTCGTTACAATGGCGTCATCGGAAAAAGGCGCCATCCTGGCGACTTACTCTGAAGACGAGGCCACAGAATCATGATAGGGCTTGATCCGCTGGACGTGGACGACTTCACGGTTACGATGACGCATGTCAGACGGCGGTGTGAGTGGCGCTATGAGGTAGTTGACGGGAGAAGTTCGCTGCAAAATGTGGTATGGTTCATCGAATTTAGGAAGAAGTTTTGAAGCGAGTGCTGGTGCGTGGGTCGTCGGTACGAACAACCAACCGGGGGTTCCAGGTAGAAAAGGTGGTGTCGAGTTGCGAGCATCGTGTTTTGATTTTTTGCGATTCTGGTAGTCTGAAGTGAAGCGGCATGCCAACTAACGACATTCTTCAGCTTGTCTTGCGGCGTCCAACATTGTCTGATGGGTCTGGGTGGTAGGGCAGAATGGTATCGATTGTATGAGAAGGATGACGGCCATAAAGAAGTTAGAAGGGGGAGATAGCGGTAGTGGCTTGCGTTGCGGTATTGTAGACGTAGGGGACGAATTGAAGAACTAGGTCCCAATTGCAGTGGTGGGGTGCGGTGCTCATAGCGAGCATCTCGCCAAGGTTGCGATTAAAGCGTTCCTTGGCTCGATTGGTTTGCGGGTGATAGGCGGTGCATGTGCGATGAACAATGGCGCATTCAGCAAGCAGTTTTTCAACGATTTGAAACAGGAAGGCGTGGCCTCGGTCGCTGAGGAGTTCATGAGGGCCTCCATGACGAAGCACAACATGGCGCAGTACAACAGTGGCGATTTCCTGCGCTGTAGCAGCTGGGAGGGCAGCAGCCCTTACATAGATTGTTAGCTGTAATTGCCCTCCGCCTTGGTCAGCGTGCGGCTCGCATAAGCCACGATATATCTTACCTTGACGAGGATGACGCTGTGCGAGAACAGCACCTAGGCCTACGCCACTTGCGTCGGTATGTACTTCAGTAGGAGCTTGAGGTTCAAAATGACGTCGTGAGAAGGCGGCGCAAGGTGGTGAACGCGTGGTCGCAGGCAGGGGACCACGATGAGATGTCTTTGGCGTCACGAAGCAGTTGCGTGAGGGGTGATAGTATCGATGCGAAATTCCGAATGAAGCTCCGGAAAGAAGAGCACAAACCGATGAAACTGCTATGTTCTTTCACTGCAGTGGGCTTAGGAAACGCAGAGACGGCCCGCAATTTCTCGGCATCCAGAAGAATGCCATCCTTGGACACAACGTGGCCGAGGATCTTCAACTTGCCTGCGGTAGAATGATATTTCTTGAGATTAATTAGGCTGCAGACCGGCGTTGGTTAAGGAACTCAACACGTCCTGAAGGCGGCACAGGTGTGTTGCGGAATCAGGGGCGAACACCACGATGTGGTCAGGGTAACATAGACATATCTTCCATTTACGACCGCACAAAACGTTATCGATCATCCTCTCGAATGTAGCTGGTGTGTTGCAAAGTCCGAAAGACACGATGGTGAACTCATCTAGGCCATCTGGTGTAACAAAAGCAGTTTTAGGGCGATTGACCTCGGCCATCGGGACTTGCCAGTAGCCTGACCGCTAGTCTAATGACAAGAACTCGGCTACTTGAAAGCAGTCCAGAGCATCATCAATGCATGGCAACGGGTAAGCATCTTACACCGTGATCTTGTTTAAACGCCGAAATTCTACACAGAGTGCATAGGAAACCGTCTTTCTTTGTGACAAGTACCACAGGAGAAGCCCATGGGCTCTGTCAAGGTTTAATCACGCCTCGACTGAGCATGTCGTCGACCTGGTCGCCAATGACGCGGTGTTCCACAGCGAATACGCGATACGGACGTATCGCGTATTCCGTCGAAGTCCGGTCGGCGGACGAAGACGGCACTCAGGGGCTCCTATTCTTCTCCGAAGTACGTGAAGTCTGGCGGCAGTTGCGGCCTCGCCCTCTTCGTGCACGGCGGGTCGTTGATTGCCGCGATGGATATGCTGAGGTCCTCCATCCGACGCGTCGCGGCCGCCAACGTGCGCTTTGCGTGGTCCAATACGCGTAGGTGCCGGCACCACCTTCTTCATGCGGTTATCGATTTTCTGTGCACACACTCGGCTCCATCAAATCCCTCTCCACTTGAGCGCGCTCCTCGCCTCTTGTCAGCCAATTAGATAAGACAAGCCGCTCAGTGTAGGCAATATTATTTGTTTTAAAAGCAAAATGAAGTTACCTTCTATAAAAGAGCTTCTGTGTAGCATTTCGGCGTTTAAACAAGATCACGGTGTAAGATGCTTACCCGTTGCCATGCATTGATGATGCTCTGGACTGCTTTCAAGGAGCCGAGTTCTTGTCATTAGACTAGCGGTCAGGCTACTGGCAGGTCCCGATGGCCGAGGCCAATCGCCCTAAAACTGCTTTTGTTACACCAGATGGCCTAGATGAGTTCACCGTCGTGTCTTTCGGACTTTGCAACACACCTGCTACATTCGAAAGGATGATCGATAACGTTTTGCGCGGTCGTAAATGGAAGATATGTCTATGTTACCCTGACGACATCGTGATGTTCGCCCCTGATTTCGCAACAAACCTGTGCCGCCTTCAGGACGTGTTAAGTTCCTTAACCAACGGCGGTCTGCAGCCGTATCGCTGTGCGTCGCGATACACCATATCGCGGACGCACAGCGCTGAGTGGGAGCCATGTCTATGTGGTGCTCGACTGTTGATGTGCGGCTTAGGAATGCTTGTGTGACGTCGAAAGAAGTTCGAAAGTGCTCAAGAATGGTAAGAAGCTGGGATCGCAGCGAGGGGGCCAGATCCTCAGCGATGAATGGGCTGAAGACATCCTTAGATGTTGCATCAGGAGCAGAGAGGGTGATCAGGGGTGTAATAACGTAAAGCTATTGCAAACTTTTGTATTCCAATTCTGCAATTAGCCCTCAGCGATTGGTCAAAAACCTTTATGAGCCACCCCCACTTCGCCTGTCTGTCACGCGACGTCACGAAAACCGCGACAGCTCCCCATCTGACATGACGCGTACGCACTGATTATGCATGACTGGACTGAACAAAAGAAAAGTAGTTATTCCTGATTTGACGCCTTTTCGCCATTAGCCATCGGCTATAGGTCAAACGTTTTCGGGCTGCATCCACTTCACCTGCCTGTCACGCGACGTCACAAAACCACGAAAACTCACCGCGTCAAAGTGACGTCTACGCGTTAAGGATGCATTAATATGCCGAAAGAAACAGATTTTTTTTCTGAATAGCCGCAGGCTGCCCCGTTCCGAAATGAATAAAGGGTGGCCGCCGCCAATCGCCCAGGCACTGGCTACTCGAACCTGCCGGAGAGCATGGGTTTATTTGCATACAATAAAGCTTCTTGCGCGGCCATGTAAGGTTATCGAGCATTTTCGGCACGTTTATGACCTCGCTCTGCCAATTCCTTTTTGCTGAGGATCTGTTCTAGCAGCATTCTTAACCTTTCGTTTCATGCCGCCGCGATTTTCGACCACCCACCTGAAACTAAATAATGGCAAGCGGACTAATCGCAGGTGCCGGCACCACCCTCTTCATGCGGTTATCGATTTTCAGTGCACACACTCGGCTCCATCAAATCCCTCTCCACTTGAGCGTGCTCCTCGCCTCTTGACAGCCAATTAGATAAGACAAGCCGCTCAGTGTAGGCAATATGATTTGTTTTAAAGCAAAATGAAGTGACCTTCTATAAAAGAGGACAGCATTTGATTGGTCTGTTCAGACAACCCTGCGGCTCACCGCCCGATGCTTACGTCAGCAGTTGCGCAAATTTGACGTCAGTAGATTGGAATAAAAACATATTGGAATAGGTTTATGTTATAAGGGCCCAGGTCAAGGACGGCCGTAGGGGACGCCTCGTCGGGGATGGCTACAATCTGCATAGAATCGATGGTCTCGACGTGGCCAAGGCATTCGTGATGAAGGAACGTGAGCGGGGATGAAAGCGTGTTATAAACGGGCATTGTGCTGAAACCGGCGGCGAGGTCAAGAGTAGCAAAAGGCAGAGGAAGGGCTTTTCGGGCAACGAAGAGGTCGGACGGCGCGAAGAAGACCGTTCCATCGTAGATAGCACCACACGAAACTGGTACAAGTGCTGACAAACACTGCGGTATACTGGGGTGTTCATGGACGACAAGTTTAGCACAAAAATGAGGATCAATGAAGGTGAGGTCACTGAGCTGAGTCCATTCAACCTCAGAGCGAGTGCAATCGATTATAGCGTTGGGGGAAGAGAGAAAATCCCATCCTTGAATAATTGTGTGGGAGCACGATGAGAGCACTACAAATTCTCTAGTGTAAATAACGTCTTGAATCAGGACACGGGCTGTGCAGGCTGTACGGGCTGTACAGATTCGACGGGTCGAGCACTAGCAGTTCGAAGTGACAATCTAGAAAGAGGCGTTGGTACCTTTCGAAATGACCGGCAAAATCTGGCATCCATAAGAGAAACAACTGCGCTGGTATCAACAAGAGTGACTATAGCTATCACCGTTCACCGGCTGACAAACAAGTCAATAACATTAGCAGGCAAGGAACGATGACTTCGGCATTTCGAAACTTGCACAGTTCTTGCCGGGCTGCCCACGTATAGGTGAAAGCGACTGGCGACATGGGGATGGCGAGCGGCTATGGTCGAAGAGAGGACGATCAGACAGAGTGCGAGATGGCGATGTGTCGGATGAAGTGTAGTACGCATTGGAGTCGACCGGATAACGAGGCGCCCGAAGATCAGTGTCGATTGTTTGCACCCGGCGGCAGAACCTTGCGACGTGTCCGGTATACCTACATGCAAAGCATATAGGCCGATTGTCGTGCGTGCGCTACAGGTTGGCAACAGGAGGGCCGGCCCAGGACCTGGGAGGAAAACGCTATGCATGGGCGGCTGAAAGGGTCGTATCGGCTCTTGGCGTCGCCTGGCAGCTACCGCAGCATAAGTTAGCGGAGCGGCCCTAAGCGGCTGCTGGGGGGTAACCGGTTGTGCGTCAGCGACTTCTCCTTGAATGACGTTGTGCAGAGCAGATGGCAAAGGACTAGCAGGCACCTAGGTGAAGGGTACCAGGGACAGCTGTCATGCGACTTCTTCGCGGACAATGGCCTTGATCTGCGTGATCAGCGACGCTTGGTCGGAAGTAGTGGCCAGGCTGGAGATCGACGCATCGGCTGCAGGAGGAGGCCTCGTCAAAGCTCGCTGTTTGCGTAGATCGTCGTAGCTCTGACAGAGGGTGATAACGTTGGCAACAGTGTTCGGGTTCTTGGTCAGGAGCACTTGGAAGGCATCATCATGAATTCTTTTCATGATGTGCTTAATGCGGTCTGCTTCCGACATGGTGGCATTGACACGTTTACATTCATTAATTCATTCATGTTACCTCTAAAGGCCCTCACGGAGACAACGTCTTCTATGTAACTCGTGAATGTTTCACCCGTGTCCAGTGCGCGTGTGCGCAAGCTCTGCTCGGCTCGAAGTTTGCGGACGGCGGAGCAGTTAAATACCACTGTAAAAGCCACATTGAATGTGGACTACTTTCGGAAATCCGCCTCATTCTTTTTGAACCAGAGATTGGCCGCGTCCGCGAGATAGAAAACGACATTGGCTAGCTTGGTCGAGCCAATCTTCAACGTCGTTGTCGTCCGTGCCGCTGAAGATGGTAGGATCCTGCTGGCGAATAGAGCCAGCGCAGAGAACAGGCGGCGACGGCAGCGTTTGCTGGTCGGTGGCTGGCATGGCGCAAGGTAGCGTTAGAGTGTGGAGTTCCAGGATGGTAGAGTTGAAAAGGTACCCCGCACCTCCACCAATAATAAAGGAGCTTTATTAGACGACGGGCCGATGAGGAGGGGAGCGCTTCACCGAGCAGTCTCTAAGCCCAAGCGTCTGCGGCACACGATGCTGTTGGCAATCCTGCTTCCTACGTCCAGTCGTTCTTCTTTATTACAGTGTCAACAGTTATTCGGGTAGTGTACATACCGAGGATAATGGGCGTTGCTCAATCATAGATCCGGATAGTACGAGATGCCGCAGGTGTAGGGACTTTCATCAAGCGGCAACGAAGACAGTTGCTCTTCACCGAGATATCGGTTCGAGATATCCCCTCCAGGAGGTGCATCTTTTATTTTTCCGAAGGTATGCGCCCCGGTCGGAATGACGGCGACGGGTGACGGGACTGAGGTGACCTGGACGGCAGGCGACGAAATTGCGGCGAATCTGACTGGCGACTGCTCGGTGACTGTGATCGACGGCGCCATGCGGTCGTACCGTCAGTGGTGTGCAGGTTCGGCTCTGCTTGCTGCTGGACGTAGCGAAAACCGCTGTCTAGACGAGGGCTGTTCAAGAACGGCATCGAGGGCTAGTGGTCGCGAGAATATCGGGAAACGTGAACAACGCTGCGATAACTGAAGCAAATAGCTTGGGCATTCGGTGTTCGCCACTCTGCCATGTTGCGATAACCTCGAGGGATCCAATGATTTTGAGTATACACCAGCGAAGGACGTTCGGTTGGTCAGGAACTGGCCATGGCCAACTGAGTGCAAGCCGACAGTGGCGAGTTCTTGGCGCACAATATCCTGAACAAGGAGAACCATAGGTGCGCATGTATCATTGACACGTGGGTACAGAGCCGCGGCTTACACACGGCTTCCAGCTCACGACCCACGATCTTCGTCAGCTGCTCTGAAGTCTGCTGCTTGCGCGAAGGTCGGTCTTCACAAGACGATGTTGTAGCCATATTGGGAAGTCGTGCAAATTACTGATAAATACGACGGCTTTTCACCTCTTCGAAACGCTTGCGCTCCATGATCATGTAATTAGCCAAACTGCAATCCTTACAGATGAGTAAATTGAAGGCGTCAATGGTTATATTTTTTAAGACAGGCCCAACTTTTTCTGAATCCGACATTTCAGCGTCGGCATTGCGGCAGACTCCAGCATGTCTTGTACATAGGCGACGTAGCCTCCGGTGTATGTCTGCACTCGTGATGCCAACTCTTTCTTGGCGACGACCTTCCGACCCAGTGGTTTTCTGAAGAGATCTCGCAGCTTCTGCTTGCAGGTATCCCAGTCACGGAGTCCTTCTTCGTGGTTTTGAAACCACATTCGCGCCGTTCCCGCCAAGTAAAAAAAAATTATGTTCGTCAGTATCACTGTGGGATCCCATTCGTTGTTGCTGCTCACCCGCTCATACATCTACAGCCAGTCGCCGACGTCGGCGCCATCGGTGCGTGGCAGATGGTTCCTGGAACACGCCGAAGCGCGAATACGACAGTTGACACAGTCGACGCAGGCATTGCCGAACTAGGCACCGTCTCCTGCGACATCGGTGAAGAATCGAAGCGGCGGCCACTGCGAAGCTTCGTCCTGAGCCGTTACCCTGCACCTCCACCAAATGTTATATATATTATCAATTCAATGGTGGCTTAAGGTGAACGATGCGACGGAAACGTTTTATTCTGTACAAACGAATGTATTGCTGAATTTCCAAGTAATACTGCAATGAATCTTTATTAAGCCTCTCTCAGTAGCCTCTGCGTTCCTGTTGTGCGTGACCAGCCAGTAGTGGTTTTAATAGCTAGTGGCGCACCTCCATTATTTCAACTGAACTGCGCGGACAAATAGCTTGGGAGGTTTAGAGGCAGTGGAAGTGAGGCGGAGAAGCAAAAATTCTAGGACGGGCGAACAGAGGCGCTAAAAGTCGCTTGAACTTCGCTGTAGAATGATTTAAGCCTTTCATTGTTTTGTAAACAGCGTCTTTACAAGAGCACGTGTTGGCTCCACACATAATACTGTCGGCTGCAACATAATTTCCGGATAAAGATGCCTTATGCTACCGCGCAACTTACTTCATATACCGTTCTCACTCATTCAAGCATGATAATTTTTGCACGAAGGTGTTCACGAATATCGCTTCATTAAAATCTAATATATCTTATGTTTCTGCGATGCAGACGAGAGAGACCTGGATTTCGAGTGCTGCAATGTCCCAGAGAAGTACCAGCATCCGCTTTGTATGACCATCGAGGTGCCTCGGGATGACCCCTTCTATGGGCAGTACGGCAGAACCTGCATCGAGTTCAAGAGGTCCCTAGCAGGTCAACGCCCGGGTTGTGCTCTAGGTATGTGCACTGCTACTTACCTCCACACCAGTAAATGTGTTCCCAGAACGGCGTTCTAAATTTTATATTCCTCTATAGAGGCATACAAAACACATCATACGAGAGTTCAATATGCATAAATATATTACTGTCGCACCCCTGCTGTTCACAGAGTGCCTACAGGGGAATTGAAGTATAAATCTTGTTGCTATATTCTTTGTATGTTCGCAAAGTTTAGTAGGTAACAAGTGTAAGCTAACGGTAGGTGAGGCGAAACTAATTGCAGTGCGATTATCTTTCGCCCTATTGTAATGTGATCACCATAGTTACAGCATCGCTCTGACGCTGTGTAAACGGCGATTTCACCAGTGTTATGGATTGGAGAAAATGCAGTGGTACAAATTGCTCAACAAGGCTAACATCATCCCATCACCAGACAAAAGACAAACTGCATAACCTGAACAAATGCTCTACGGCATAAGAAGACGATAAAATGAATGTACACAGACAGTAATGAAGGTGATTCGCGCTCTTTCTGCTTCATTATACTTCGATTGTTACATACCACACACTTCACATATTATGCACGCTGTGTCACGCGTTCCGAGACAAGAATATTCATAAAGAACGTATGATTTATGAGCATTCAGCGCAAGTGTGCTTTCTGGCAAAAGCTCTATATAAACGCGCTCTCGCATTATGCTATAGAGCTGCACTTTATTTCTTTAAAGCTTCGTTCTACCCTGGGAAATAACTTCATTATTTAATTATGGGCTTTTACTTGGAAAAACCACGATCTGATCTGATGCAAGTTACGGGACATGAAATGATGCTTTATTGTGCACTAGTCACTTTTAATGCACTCGAGACGTTAGTATTAGAAGAAACCTTCCATAAAGATCTTTCTTGCACCCCTTTATGCCTACTTCTGAAGGTGGCAATAACATGCTTTTCTGCACAACTCACGTGTACAAGAAAGCAAACTTGTCGGAATGTTGAATGGCTCAAGTGATCGAAAAACAGCCTATTTCGCCCATCTTCGGCCCGTCCAGTATGGTTTGAGCATATGCGACAGCTTTGTGATTATAAGGACGTGCGTTATTTTGCTTTTCTGGCCTTTGTGATCACTTGGACACAGCTATAAGTGTCATCATACGATCGTTCTGGGACCGGACGCGCTCTAGCTATAGGAAACTTTATGGACTTAGTCACCAATACGATTGCGAGAGAGGCCTGCATACTCAGATGGCACTCCCGACACGCATATCGTAGTGCATCGTTTAATATGCGCGAGCAGCACCGACGGCGCTGCAATGTAGGATGACGAATAGCGAACGGAATTGATTGGTCTGACTCTGCGATCGACTGTACTCGCAGCTATCGTTGACTTTCTCCAAAAGACAGTTGTATTTTTCCAATCCCACTCATCATTTCAATCGTTCTTTACGCCTTAACATGATCACTGCACGTGAGAGTACGTTGTAATAAAAGCAGTGGCATTACAAAAACAAATATTGATAGCGGGCTCACGTTGGGCTGTAAGTTCATTGGTCCCTGCGATACACACGATGCTTTTGATGCCATAGATAGATGGCGATGCATTTCAGCAAGCTAAACGTATGTGTAGGCGCATGCTTTATTAGCACTGGAGGACTGTTTTTCGATACTTTCATATGTTGCTGTTCCCCTATTGTGCTTAAGAGTTGTTTCAAACATAGCGTTCCTGTATGTCACGTTGACGTACTTTACATACAGGCGGTCTGTGCTTAGTGCTGTGTATCTCTTTAAACAAATTTTTGTGGCTGACACTTTATTTGTTACAAGGGGTTTCCACGGCGCCACAAATAGTATAATTGCACAAATGACTTCACTTATGAGCTCTCACAGCCCATAATGCATCAATAAAATAATAAAACTTTATACTGCTGCAGTTTAATAACACTGTCTCTCCATTAAAGGTCCACGGTCTCATATCAACATCTTAACTCATGCTATCGATGCGAACTTCATATATGGATCAACGGACGCTCTTGCCAAGAAACTAAGATCCTTCCATCGAGGTGAGTTTTCACTTGAGCATTCGAACTCTCCCTTGCTCTCTTGCCCAACTACTTCTTTAATCCGCTAGTACATTTCCCTATACCAGTATAATATTATGGCTTCATAAGCAATATTACTGTTAACAAAGCAGTATCACGCGACGAGTTTCTTCACGTGCCACCAAAGTATACAAGCAGGGCCGGTGTAATGTAAGGATTCCTTTCGCTTGATGTTTCTTTTTTTATCGCCCACCATTCATGACCCAGCGATCGTGGTGATGACACATAGGTGGATGGCCGGTCGGACTACTAAGGAACCAGAAAAAGGAATAGCACTAGATTATAACCGTTACATTATTTCTTCTCAGGAGACGGTGGAACACTGAAAAGTTAGCGCTATTATTAAACATACTGGAAAAATTTTTGAGCGACTGTACGGAACTAATAACGTATACTTCTGAGTGACCGACCGGCTGGTTTGTGGCTGCATAGAGAGGACCGACTCTTGGTGGTGCGTGGTGGCATTAATTTTCGGACGAAGAACGCCAGAAGCACGCATGCGCCGCCTTTTCGAAATGCAGGCGCGTGTGATCTGCTGACCACAACATGCGGCACCTTTGTCTTCTAGACTGCACGCCTGTTCATGAACCGCAAATATCAAAGCCTCTACAAGAATAGGAAGTGTGTGTCTGTGGTTTGGCAACATATACCAAACAATGTTTTTAACAGTGCTGCCACTTGTTCTACCATAAGGTATGGCAGGTCAAGCATGCTTATTTTTTGCGCTATTTGCCAGCCCATACAGAACCGAAGGGCTACCGCCAAGGATAGCGCGTGTCTCGCTTTTTAGGCTGTTCAACCTACGGAGGGATGTAGAATTGGGTACATACATTTCGAGGTCATGACGATATTTGTCGTGAGAAAGACAATCTTAGAAGTCATGACACCCGCAACCGGACTATTCGTTTGGCGTACAGGGGTATGCATAACACTCGTCGCTCCAAAGCGGAAGAGATGTGTGTGGAAGTGCCCATCGTATTTCTTAAATCTCAAGTGCCAATCGTTCACACGAACCTTGCGAAAGCGGCGTAAAAACTGCGTTAGGAGCTGAAGCAGCTACTTCTAGATTGCCCCTTACCAGGTTTAGGCATTGCAATCAGACAGGCGTGGCACCCAAATCACGCGGTGTCAATCGTGTCTGTCCAAGGTATCACATTGCTGCTAGGCATGAAAACCACTGAAATTGTATACAAGGCCCATGCGCTCTTCCGTCCTACAGAAATTGTTTCCAGCTAGGTAGTCAAGGCCATTCAAGGTCACACACAAGAATTCCTCCGTGTACAAACGCACTGCCTGCAACGTTTCTAGTTATAGCACGTCGATTCTGTGAATTATTAAATGTGGAACGCGCAATACTGTCACTAGGAGTGCGCTGAAAAAAAAATTGTAGGCGGGCTTCATGACGTAAAGGTCGCACGATTCCACGGCAGAGGTATACAGCAGAAAACAGGGAAGAAATGTTACTTGCGGACGATGCTAGTAGAGGCAGGCACGGTGTCCTTGTTGGCAGCGAAGCTCGCCTCGTGCCAGCACGGCGATGTGAGACTTTAATCTTTGCGATCTCCTGTAATACTAAACCATATAAAAATTCTTATCTTAGAACTCTCCTTGTTCGTTGCTTTACAACTTTCAGTGGATGACCAAAAGTTCCATCGCAACCTAGTGAGAGGCCCTGTAATATAATATGGGTAATTAACATTGATACCGATCCGCCTTTTACGCTTAAATAAGCAGTTCACGAACCAATTTTGTGCCACATAGCTTCAAGCGAGGGGACACATTTGTAAATTCAATCAATCTCATGCTATGCGTCAAATACCTAACTTAGCATATTTATTGTAACAGCCTTTTCTCTTTCAGAGTTATGCTTTGTTTTTGTATGTATCAGTCAAGTAGGAAATACAGAACAGCATTTCCCTTGAACTTCTGCGATTTTCTTTGTTTCGATAAAAACACTGTGCATTGATGTCTGCAATTAAGGTCAACTGAGGGTTTGGGATCGTTTCCGCGATCTGGGACTCAAGCCGATGCTGCCGCCGGAGTCCGAGAACCCAGAACGAGACTGCATCGCCCGTCCTCGGCATCTTTTCTGCTTTCTTGCTGGTAAGACATCTGTTTCCTCTACAATTTCCGAGGCAATACTGCATGAAAAAGCACGTACCTAAGACCTAGTGACTGCTATCAGTATCGCTGGATAAATTGTTGAATGGCATATCATGCACTGGTAAGTCTACTGCATAGCCGGGAGATTTTCGCCCAGTACTCCATTCATATAATCGTAAGATTTGCCTGGCGTGTTCCAATTACATCCGAAAGGGCCCAGAAAATTCTTGTTAATACCATAACTGTACCTGCTTATATGCTACATAACGCTGGCATGCAGATGAGGCAAATCTTGTTTTTATGAAAGAAGCAATTAACGAGTGCAATCTTTCACTCAAAAGCCCATATGCGGCTTTCCTGGTGCCTGATATTACGGCCACTTCTGGTGTTTATTCCTACGCAGCAATAAACACAATGAGTAATGGTCGGATACCTGTAGACGTTATGGCAAAATACAATGTATCTAGCAGGATCATAAGTGGCGAAAGCTTATCACCGATAAGTCGGTGGCACCATCTGCTGACGGATTACGATAACAATGTGCCCATCCTCTGACCTGCGAGATCGGCCAGCACTGCACGATCATTTCGATGTCATGCCGATACCTAAGCTCTGCGCAGTAATGGGTGGAGCATGGTGGGCATTGTTTCTCTTCAACTCAGTGGCGGAATTTAAAGCGTGTAGGTAGTGGCGGCACAAATGTGTAAGGATGAATCTGACTGCTGGTAACTGAGCTGACACAAAAAAACATTAAAAATAGTTTGAATGAAATGATTAATGAGTCGGTGGACTTCAATACCAACCCCCTTAATGAAGGACGTTCCATGTAACCTTTACATGCAGAGCTTTCCCAAAGAGGTAAGCGAAGATCTCATAATTTCCTGCACCTTTAACTAATCATCTGTGTTCATTTGACATCTAAGTGCCCTCGTGAAGCTCGTTTTTCGTATACTCTGTACCAGCTGCTCAGAAAATTTCAAACAGAGGTGCAGAACTGTAGCGTGCAAAACGCAGTTAAACATAAAAAGCATTTGACCATCGAGGCTAAAGCTCACAATCTTAACTCATCGTGTACTCGCAGCTTTCTCCGTTATTAAAACACCCGTATATGTTGTCTTAAAAGCCTGTCTTCGCTTCCTTAGGTGTAGCTTAGAAGCACAACGGGCAGACCGCTCTTTGGGCGCCCGGCGGCCAAATGCCGTGGAAGTTGCGCAAGAGCATCTGGTTCACGAAGAAGCGGGAAGTCATAGTGGTTCCCTCTCTGCGCTGTTATTGCAAAGCGTTCTACTTCGCCTCCTTGATCACAGGCGACGAACGAGTCAACGAGCAGATCCATCTGACGGTGCTGCACACATTCTACTTGCGAGACCACAACCGCATGGCCGACGAGTTGGCACGTCTGAACCCGCACTGGGACGACGACCGAATCTACCACGAGACGCGGCACATCATGGCATCCGCCGTCCAGTTCATTACCTACAACGAGTTCCTTCCCATGGTCGTCGGCGAAGAGCTTATGGTCCGATACAACCTCACGCTACTAAAGGAGGTGAGCTGCCATGTGCTGGAATGCAAATCCAGCGGGGCAAGCTTCTTGCACTCCGGAGGTTTGCGCTGAAGTGCTTCAAAAGACAGGGATAACCTAGATGCACGGCAGTTTGATGAAACTTCAGGCAGGCCAACGCTGACACATAGATTCTGTTTGTTCGATTTCGTTCATCAGGCAAATCGTGAACAGGTGCACCCTCTTGCTAACGTTGTTGGGTGGCTCGCCCTCTGACGAACAACGAAAGAAGAATCTGCTCGGAGTATGAAGGCATTGTAATGGACATGTTATTCCAGCCTTAATCAATGATCATGTCGAGCTGATGACTGCATAGCAAGAGCGCTTTCTTTTTCGTTATGGTAGCGGTGTAAAATATATATCTGTAAGTAAATACCATTGCGACTTTACCTCAAGGTGTTTACTATTTGAGGCGGAACCGGAATGCACTTCGAAATTTATGTGCTGGAAACGGAGTAGTTGAGTAATAATTTCTTCGACAGACACCTTTATCGATAAGTTCCAGTAGGTACCAATATCCTACATCGTTCTTGGCGAAATTTTGCACACGTGATGTGAATACGAGTCCAGAATAAATTGGTTGATATGGGCGAAGTTTGAGCAATGTCCAGTATGCATGGTAACGTTGTTTCGCAATATATTATTCTTTCTAAACTATAACTAAGCCTCTTTTATTCGATATGCACCCACCAACACTGCTATATCTTTATAGTGTTTTGTTTGGGTCGTTAAGCTTTTATTCATTTAGTATTTACCCTGCAGACATAAATCATATTTGTATTCCACAGTTTTCATGCTGATGATATCGTCGCTAGATAAGGACGATGCAAGGGCAGACACACTAGGCAAGAAGGCGAATGTGAAGAACGGAACTGCCTTCGGGAGAATTTGTGCTCAGCAGAAAAAGCAACTCTTAAGCAGCAAGGGTAAAATCAAGCACCATCGGCGACCTTCGAATGTAATCGCCCCCATAGAGTCCTACTGCTGCTGATGCTTTCATCATCGTGTGTTCTAAAGTAGTCGGTGAAGCTTGCGCGGTTCGATGGCGGCTTTTTGCGACGCACGTAGTACAATAGACTAGGATGGGCCAACCTCGCTCTCAAAGTAACGATTTTCACGAACGTTATTCAGCGAGATATATTGGAACTGGTGGTTACGCCTCCGCCAGGATGATAACTTCAGTCGAACTCATCGGCGGGAACAAGCCGTCGGTGTGTAAGTGTGCCAGTGTATTCTCTGCCGGTGTCTGTCAGTACTGCGTGCCGAGACGTTGACTCAACGCTATACCCTTACAAAAATTTTTATAGAAAGTCCATAGACAGTCTATAGACATTTGTCTATGAAGTCTATAGACTGTCTATAGACATTTCTTTAGACTAGTCTATAGACAGTCTATAGATTTATGGCCATACACTTTTTATAGACTAGTCTATAAAAAGTCTGAGTCTATAGACTGTCTATAGACATTTCTTTAGACTAGTCTATAGACAGTCTATAGACTTATGGCCATACACTTTTTATAGACTAGTCTATAAAAAGTCTGAGTCTATAGACTGTCTATACACAGTCTATAGACAGTCTATAGACTTATGGCCATACTTTTTATAGACTAGCCTATAAAAAGTCTGAGTCTATAGATTGTCTATAGACTGTCTATAGACTTATGGCCATGCACTTTTTATAGACTAGTCTATAAGAAGTCTGAGTCTATAGACTGTCTATAGACGGTCTATAGACTTATGGCCATACACTTTTTATAGACTAGTCTATAAAAAGTCTGAGTCTATAGACTGTCTATGGACAAGTGTATAGGCTTACAGTTCTACTTTTGTAGACTGAAGTCTATAGAATGTCTACAGATGAGATTTGTCCGTAGACATTTTATACACTTCAGTCTACAAAAGTAGAACTATATATACAGTTCTACTTTTGTAGACTGAAGTCTATGGAATGTCTATATACAAATGTATATAGATAGTCTATAGACATTCTATAGACTTCAGTCTACGAAAACAGAACTTTATAGTCCGATACACTTTTTTTCTATGACATTCTGCAGACATTTGTTAAAAAATATGATTTTTTTTTAAATCTATAGGCACTCTATATACACAGACATCTTATAGACAAGTCTACAAAGAGTGTATAAGGCCATAACTCCATAGCGGCTATCTACAAGTTAGTTTACATTTTTGTTTACATGCGGTAGCAAAAAGTTTTGAATGTATTTATGCATGTGCACCTGTTCCTTTTCATCTGCACTTATGCATTACCGTTAGTAGATTAATAATGCTTCTGAACCAGCTGTACTTTCATATATGTTGCACAAACAGAAAGAATTTATATAGTGCTGAATCATGCAGTGCGAAAAATAAAACAAATGCGCCAGCAATGCATTTATCGTTTTTATTGCTCGATATAATAGATGAATTCCTTAAATTCATGTCGTATGCTATTATGGAAACAGATTAAATATTTACACTACTCCTTGGCAAGCATGGTCGCCAGGCTGGCCTTGACCTTTGTGTCATTAGTCCCAAAGGTGCTGCAGGTGTATGCTGCAAATAAGTAGATGCAGCAATATGAGGCAAAAATAACAAGTGTATATTCTTTGTGTGTTCATTAAGCAGCTTAATATATTTGCTCAAACCATCTAAGTCAATACTTAATGCGGTTTAACTATGACTAATGGCTGCTTGTCAATACAAATCAGCACCTTTATACAATGTTTTATTGCATGGTATGGTGAACAATTAAACAGTCACAACTGCTGCTCGTGCCAGCAACAGTATGTTCCCTTTTATGACAAGTTCATATATGATGCATTATTGTACTTATCCCAAATGGTCTCTATATTTATTGCTGAAACGTTACCCAGTTGGGCTGTCTGTACATTTTTTTTGGCTGGTAGTTAAGTATGCCCGTGCAGAGGGATATTTTCAGAAGACGTGACTGGAATATTCACAGTATCATTCCTAAGATTGTAATTTATTTTGCTTAATACACATTTAAATGTCTTTCTCATACTTTTAAATGAATGGGTGATTGGCCATAACTTCAACGGAAGGCAGATGGGCTGATTGTATCGATATGGTCACTTAATTTGTTACAGGTAATGAGGCCTCTTGGGCGTGCTAACAGGTTTCCAAGTTAGGTATACCACATGAGCACCCGAAATACCACACGAGCACTTTGTGTCATGGCACGACAGATATGCACCTCCTAGGAAACAGAACTGATAGTATAGTTCGAATGAATTTTATTACAGTAAATTATTTAAGGTGCTTTGAAAGATGCAAATTTTTTCTAGGCTATCGAGGTTCAGGACGTTTAGTTAACGCAAAAAAAAACACATATTGAGTAAGAAATGCCTTGTCAGTAAGCTTGACTTTCTTTTATTTTTCAATAAATGGAACCAATTTCCTTCAATTTTTATCAGGTGAAACGTTTTAAAAATATATTTAACTCAGAGATTCTCTGGAAACTTTGTATGACATATAACAAGACAGCATGCCTATGTGGCCATTTTAAAATTTCCCGATCTTTTTCCAAGCCTTCCCTGGCTGCTTTCATGAAAATTTTCTGGCAATCTATGACGCCTGCAGCTTAGGTGTAATAAAAAAAATATTGTGGTTTAATGCTTGCCAAGTACTGCCAGTCCATAATATTTAGATAAAACGAATAACACGTCAGTCACTTGACATGCAGTATTAGATTCAACTGACTTGAATCCCTTGATTAATAAAGCTGACAAGGGCTTCGGCAAGTTCGTAATTGATGGCCACACGAGTACAGCACGGAAGACAAAGAGACACACGTAAAGCAAACGCAACAATGTGAGGAAAAACTATACAATGAGTTATACAATTAGTTATTTTTACGCTTCAATAGTAGCTTTCAATATAATTTGCTCTCATCACTTATGCCTCTAGTTAACTTTGTTTACCTCTGACTAAAGACTACATGGGAATATTAATCAGTACCATTATGATGTTTCGTTATACTACAGTATGATAAGCAGTTAGACAACCGTAATGGTCGCCGGTGCCAGCAACGGTACGTTTCGTTTTAGGACAGGTTCATGTGACACACAGTGTACTTATAAAAATAAAAGAAATGCGAGAATCCCAAACGATTCCTATAATGATACTTGTTGAAACAAAGATACCCGGCTGGACTGTGCACATTTTTCAGGTGTTAATACAATATGCCCCTGCCGAACGAACATGCTCAGCATACTGACTGCAGTTTTGAACAATCACGTTAAGATTTGCAATTTATTTCCGCTTAGAACAGTCTGCAATGTCTCTTTTCTCATACTTCGAGATGAATACATTTGCCACACTTTCAGTAGAATGCACATGAATGGGGGCGTACTGATCAGGTTACTTATCAACTAAAACATGTTACGATCTCTTAGGTGTGTTGATAAGGGTAGAACAAATGCAATGCCCACTGAATTATTTGAATAATCTGTGCGTTATCTACTTAGAAAAGACCACCAAATTGATAATCTGGCTCTTTTTTCTTTTGTACAGCGCATATTGTATGCAGTCTGTCCAAGACGACGGCGCTACATGCAACAGTAATGAAAACCGGAACACTTATTACGCACGACAATGGCTTCATACCATGCACGATTAGCACAATGCGAATCTGCGCCAGCAGCTGCCTTGTGATTAAGAGCACGTAAACTGCAGAACGCCGAAGCATCGGAAGCCGCTTAACGCTTTTCATATAGCTCGAAAGATAACTTCTGCTGCTAAATTGTTTAAAAAAGAGACAAAAAACAAATCTTCCAACTACCGTCAAACGCAATGCCTTCAGTTTGAAACGTGTAAAGGTGTTCCCGGAGCGACTAATTTATTGTTCTCTAATTTTTTCGGCTAAGTTGCAGAGCTGCAAGTGACTAAGCTAATCGCAGGTTTCATGCTCCAAAAGCGTTTGTGGTTGCATATAAATAGATTGGGTGAATCTAGAGATTTCTACTAGATATTTCTTCAAGTCTCGTGTTTCGCTTGCTGTAACTTCCCAAAATTATTTAGATTGGTTGCCAGGAACCTTAAAAATACTGCTACTTTTAAGCTATGCGAAAACGGCAGCGCACACACTGCTGATGCATGCCCCGCAAACACGGCCTTTCATCCGAGTACGCTAGCAGTTATTCAACTATGCCTGTCTGTTTGAAAATTCTTGATGCTAACACAATTTCGAGATATATGCGTAAAGCGTGTCACGAGAATTTCGCTACACATACGGTGCAGCATTCATCGCGGCCGGATCAAGCGCCACTAAATGAGATCTACCACACTGGCTGCCCAACACACACAATCCGCTTGGTGGTAGCTCAGTATCAAGTTAAAACATGGTGTACTTCCTTTTTTACGCACCTAAGCTATAATGATAAAATCAACAAGCACGAGCGATCACTCGCCGTAAAACATTCCGTATAGTAGAAGCGAGAACAAGAGCGCGTTATCAAACCATGTCAACGACAAACCGACACTATACCCGAGTCGCCTGCGCTACGTGCAGCCGGTTCGCGCTACGAAATGCGCTCACATAATCATGAGGTATTGACGCAAAACGTCTTTGATAAAGCTTACCATTCAATGTAGTTGACGTGAGATGCCACAAAGAAGACACGCATACACAGACACCAACGTTCAGGGAGACACCGCACACCGCCACAACCGTTTACGTGCCTGGCGCACTCGTTGAGACGGCGCCCGCCGCGCACGCGCAAGAGCTCCGAGCATGCGCAGGAGCTCCGCCCGGAGGGCGTGCGCGCTCGGAGGAGTGTGAGCGCCTTTTCCTCCTTCATTTTTTTCTTTGTCTCTTTCTCTCTCTCTCTGCGCGCCATGCGCGCCGGAACGGGTGGCTTTTCTTTTCCGTTATGCATTTTTTTCGTGGACGAAGGATATGCGCTGGCAGGTTGTATGACAAACGCTGTGGGCTATCGTATCAGACTGGAACGCTAACATGAATGCGCTGTTTGTAAAAGCCGTTACGGTGCCCTTCAGACGTTTTAGACGCATTATTGTCAGCGTCGATGAGTAATACAGCGTATTTGTAGCATATCTTCCAGCGTACCGCTAAATGTGATGCCCGCACGTATGTTAGTGCTAATTTTCTGTTCCGATGATAGGTCAAAGCAATCAGTACAGCATTGAGGTACTCATATGCGTGGCTGCGCAGGCATACCGCCGGCGAAATACTGGGTGGGCTCAGAGAATTTGGCACCTATTTTAAGTGAATGAGAAACGTTGATGAGTTTATAGTGCAGGATATTAGGCAACAAAAGTCGCCCGATGTTAGTGACGCAGCCGAGATATGAAGACAATGTGAAAAGTATCCGAGAATCGGACGACACACAACGCGAACACCACATGCGCGACGTCGGTTCATGGCACATTCACAAAGTCCGCGTTGTCAGCTACAAACATTACGAGTGTCTTTGCTGTTAGCTTGATGCCTGTTTCGAATCCACTTGTATCTGAAGCTGGCGTTCATAACATATATTTTAACAATTGGATCGGCGTTTTGCTTCCGTTATTCTACTGCCGCAAAAGTGATGCGACAACTGTGAAGACTGTCTTGGGATTGCCGAGAGTGACTACGTAGATCATATGTGGTCAACAAATGCGGAGGTATACACTATGTGTATACTAAAGTCTACAAATAGGCTCTACAGCAATCTCAGCAGTATACAACTTTAGTGGCTTATATCAAATGCAGCTATGTATTATCCACCGGTACCTGCGCTTGGTTACAGCGTAAACGGGTTGGGCCCAGATTAACGATGTTTGTCTATTGTTAATCTATAGACATGCAAGACCACGACAACTCAGAGGTGGTGAATTCACCACCTGGTCTGCGGGCTTTCGCCACTTATTCACCCCCTTTGCCGCATCTTCACCATCTGACCTTCACCACCTGGTCTTCGCGAAGTGTACGTCCGGGAAGCAGCCAGGTTTAGGGCGTTCGGGTGCCTGGAAGACCTTGGTGACTCGGACGGTGCCTGCTCCGCCGCGATCCTCGTTCGGTGCAGCTGCACCGAACGCAGACTAGCAGTCTGCACGGTTTGCCCGCCGCGCCAGGGTTGCGGTGCCGTCGTGCATGAACCAGTGCCATATCATCGCGTTCGCAGAGGGCGGGGGGTATGGGAACTCGGAATTACATATTATCGACTTTCTTCTATAGACATTCAATACACCAGGAGTAGAGAAAAAAAATAGAAACCTTGTCGACTATTGTCCATAATATAGAGAGTCAACAGACAAAGTATGGACAAAAATAAATAGAAACTGTATCGGCTTTCGTCTACAGGTAGTCCATATAGAGGGGAAGTAGACAAAGAAGAAACAAACTCCTTATCGAATTTTTTCTATAGACCGTCTATAGACTGCGAGTAGACAAAAAGAAATAGAAATCTTATCGACTTTCGTCTACAGAAAGTCTATATACAAAGTATATGGACAAAAATAAATAGACACTGTATCGACGTTCGTCTAAAAGTAGTCCATAGAGGGGAAATAGACAAAAAGAAAAAAACACCTTATCGACTTTTTCTATAGACCGTCTATAGACAGCGAGTAGACAAAAAGAAATAGAAACCTTATCGACTTTCGTCTATAGAAAGTCTATAGACAAAGTATGGACAAAAATAGAGACTGTATCCACTTTCGTCTATAGGTAGTCCATAGAGGGGAAGTAGGCAAAAAAGGCACAAACACCTTATCGACTTTTTTCTATAGACCGTCTATAGACTGAGAGTAGACAAAAAGAAATAGAAACCCTATCGACTTTCGTCTATAGAAAGTCTATAGGCAAAGTATGGACAAAAATAGATAGAGACTGTATCCGCTTTCGTCTGTAGGTATTCTATAGAGGGGAAGCAGATAAAAAGGAAACAAACACCTTATCGACTTTTTTCTATAGACCGTCTATAGACTGCGAATAGACAAAAATAAATAGAAACGCTATCGACTTTCGTCTATAGAAAGTCTATAGACAAAGTATGGACAAAGATAGATAGAGACTGTGTCTACTTTCGTCTGTAGGTATTCTATAGAGGGGAAGCAGACAAAAAAGAAACAAACACCTTATCGACTTTTTTCTATAGACCGTCTATAGACTGCGAGTAGACAAAAAGAAATAGAAACCCTATCGACTTTCGTCTATAGAAAGTCTATAGACAAAGTATGGACAAACATAGATAGAGACTGTATCCGCTTTCGTCTGTAGGTATTCTATAGAGGGGAAGCAGATAAAAAGGAAACAAACACCTTATCGACTTTTTTCTATAGACCGTCTATAGACTGCGAATAGACAAAAAGAAATAGAAACCCTATCGACTTTCGTCTATAGAAAGTCTAAAGACAAAGTATGGACAAAAATAGATAGAGACTGTGTCGACTTTCGTCTGTAGGCATTCTATAGAGGGGAAGCAGACAAAAAGGAAACAAACACCTTATCGACTTTTTTCTATAGACCGTCTATAGACTGCGAATAGACAAAAAGAAATAGAAACTTTATCGACTTTCGTCTATAGACAGTCTATAGACTTTATATCAACAAAGTCCAAATCTATAGAAAGGAAAGGTCGTCTATGAAAAGTCTATAGACTTTCTATAGACAGTCTAAAGTCATTTTTGTAAGGGTACTCAGCAAGTCAGCAATTTCTCTAGGAAGAGGTAATCTATTTGAACATTGAAGTAACATGATATTCCAGACAATGAAAGCACCATCCTGCTTTTTGCGATCCGCCAGAGTCAGCAAACGCCGGTAGTACTTCCTAATCATTTCCTTCCAGCTCTTCCTTCCTTCTTTATAATAGTATTTTCTCACACCCCGTACAGAGATGAAAAACGGAAATTAGCATCTGGCTAGCCTCCCAGCTAACCTTTCTCTGTTTCGATCTCTCTTCACAAACGTTTTGGTAGACCGAGCTCGCTTCACGCGAAAACGATGCCATGACAATAGGGATAGTTTGATACCGGATTTATCGAAAACTCGTTTTGTCGTCACTCTTGCGCAAGTATGCTGCTGTAAAACCGTTCACCCGATATTGTCAAAAAATATCTTGTCTTGACGGCACGAAGACAGCCGGTAGCAAACCACTTCTATAGTGCGAGACTGTGGTAAGTATACTGAATTTTTTGTTCTCATTGCAGGGTTATTGGCACGGATACGATCCCGATGTCAACTTGGCGCTCTCCAACTCCTTCCAATCAGCCGCGTTCAGGTTCGGACATACGTTCATCCAGGGTATGGTCAGGCGCTACAACAAGTACCACGAATTCATCGGTAAGAATTGCACATGCTGTTTGCGTATGTGTTTTGCTTCATTTCTTCACCTGGAAAAGCAAGCTAATGCCGAATTTTATGGCGGTACATCTCAGTTTTCATTGTTCGCACTTTTCGTTATTGACTTGTACATTATTGCGCTGTCGTAATACCGGGAATGAGCAACTTGGCGCCTATCACCCTATAGGGTGATAAAAGAAAAGTAAAATGAATGTATGTTTGTATAAAAAAAAGGCCCCCACATTAATATTGGCTGGTTAATTCATTTTTTTGTGACTGTTATAGCTTACTTCTTAATTTGCCCAACGCGTGTCAGAGCATTTGAAGTTCGCACGTGTAAGCAAAACACTTGGAAGAAGTGTGAAATAAACGTTGCAAAATTCAATTCTCTTTCTCACAAGTAATTTCTACTACTATACAATTACCCGCGTTAAGAACCCAGACCAAAATGATTCTAAATGCAATTCCGGATGTAACGATGTCTTTCTTAAGAGGTGAATTGGGAAATAAAGAACATTGCTAGAATCTTTATGTTCCTATTTTGTTCCGATTATTAAGGCAGGGAATACTAATCGAAATATTGTCAAATTACTGAGAAACATGTCTAATGCTAAAATCGTATGTGTAATCCAACACTTCAGTGTGTGTGTTCATGTATGGGTGTAACTGCTACGCTTCCATATCAGTGCATAACTTAATATGCTTAAACCCGTTAAGCACTATAAATATTATTAGATATTTACATTGTGATGTGCAATAAGCCTACTTATTCAGCCGCTTCGAGCCATAGCAACGACTGAAAAGTTAAGGTGCCTCTAAACAGAATTACAGAATCTTGCGTCCCTTGCTTATGTGAACGCTGTGCCACGGCCTTTTTAGTAAAAGGCACAAAAAACTAACACGATACCTGATGGCTCTGCAGGAGAGGATTTTCTGCGCAACCTACTGCGGCAGCCTTTCATCGTCTATCAGCCGGGCAAGCTCGACGAATTGGCCGGAGGTCTTATAAACACACCGGCCCAAACCTACGATCCATTCGTCACGCAAGAGGTATGTCTTCCATATTTTAATAGTGATGTCATAGACAAATATCATAGCGTGTTGCAAAGCGATTGTGCATGTTGTGTTGAAGTAATCTAAGTAATCTAATCTAAGTTGTCCCGCTGATGTCGTGAAGTTGGAAGGAAGGAAGGAACAAAATTTCTTGGGCAGGATATGTTTTCCCCCTATTCAAAAAAAATATTCTTACGCTAGGAGTGTTCACAAGAACATATACTAGCGAATCGTCCTGTTAGATTTATGATTAGGGAAACCTTCCGGCGAATGGCAAAAAGGAGGGGAAAGAGGAAAAGAAGCAAGGGAAGCTAGGGAGTTCAACGAAACAGGAGTCGGTTTTGCTACTTCTATGCGGGAAAAGGGGGTTAAGGAATGAAAATGAAGAAAGGAGAGGTAAGGAGGACGGTATTATGGCAATGCGAAGGAGTAAACTTGTCCCTCACATCGCGTCTACAATCGGTCGCTGAGGCCAGTTGCTTTCATGGCAAACAGCCCTTACGAACAAACAGCTTTGTCAATTCGGCCTCTGGCACAGTGGCTGTTTCACGAGTTGCGAAATGTTCGCTCGAACTAGTCCTTCAGGGCTTTTGTATCGTAATGGCTTTAATTCTTGTAAGCTTATTCTCTTTTTATCGCAAGTTGTGGGGTAAAAATGTTGGTGCTTGACTTTTTTTTTGCCGGCAATTAATTAATAAAAGGAATGCAATGCTATTTGCACTTTGCGTCGTCTTTCTTTTTATTGGTTTTGTAGGACGCATTATACGCATTACACTCATTATAATATTGTCTTTAACCTTCTAAAGCTGCTACAGCCTTGTGCGGTGTGCTATTTATCCTGAGGACATAGGGTGACTCCACCTTTCCGAAGTGCAGAATACTGGGACAGACAGCTGTACGTAATACAAGATGCCTTGGTTGCAGTCTTGCGCTCAATTTGAGCATATGCTTTAGGAGTTTCTGAGTTTCTAGTTTTTAGTCATTCCTGCATGCAAATGAAGTTTTGCGTAATACTTCCTATTTACTTTAGAAACATTTAAAACAATGTCTTTGTATATACAAAGAAGTTCATTTTCTGCTGATTTATCAGCATTTGTATAGTTATTACATGTTCTTCTCTCATTGTGTACAGATGTTAATTTTTAAATTTTGGTATCTCTGTCAAAGACAGTTCGTTTTTAACGTACGAACCGACTGCTGTCTTGCCATCTAAGGATGCTCACACCCCATCAAGAGAAACGTTATTTTCGCTATTCTTCTGAGCCTCCTCCGTGTGCTGTGTAAACGAAAATAAACTTCTGTGCAACCCAATTACTCGTCGTTTAAAGTACAAGTGTACCGCCTATATTTCATGCGCCTTGTCATCACATTGAGGCGTCCGCTGCCGTTGATGTCCACGGCACCAGTGCAGTTCAATGAACCTTCTGCTTTTGTGGATGGCAGATAATTCATATTACTGTGCATACATATAACTGTGCGTACGTTTTACTGTGGACACGCTTTTTGTGCATACATATGCATTGTCTGCGCGCACGTATTTAGCATTGTAACAGCGATAGTCAAGTTAAATGTCTGTGTGCAGACCAAACAAACATGTCATGTCATTTCGGTGTTAATGGATGTCACAGTAAGCACTTGGCACACAGTATTCGAGCAATCAATAGTTTTAACTCGCTGCTGGGAACGCAATTTAGCTTGTAACTCAAGACGCGAGAGTCAATATTGCAGCAAGTAAGGTGCGATATTCGTGATGGGATAGCTTTGGAAAGTGCTTTATGCCAAAAAGAAGGCTCTACGATTTTGAATGACCCAGGTCTTTCTTTGACAGTTCTGTGCAGGCTACTGCCAAATGGTCAATAATGGTGCAACAGTTATATAGATAGATTCAACCTACCGTCGTACAGAAACTTTACTAAGAAAATGTGCTGAATGTCCTCTTAAATCCATGCACTGAAGCCAACACGCCGGTCACTGCGGAAGCAAGACTATCTGCACTATATATATATATATATATATATATATGCTCCTGGACATCTTTTTTGTTAGGCTAGTCTATACAGTGTGCTACACATATAATGTTTGCTGCGAGAAGAGTGACTGCTGAACAGTGGAAAATGAAGAGGACGTAAGTGAAAATGGTCGTTGGTATTAACTGCCCTTTTAAGGCTTTCATAATCGTGCCCATTCTAGCAGACACAAGGGGTAAATAAACTTTGGTAATGAAATATGGCTGTCGATAGAGTTAGCTGAGGCATCAGTCGTAGAAGTTGGAACCCCGCGCCTCCTGCTACTCTGTTTCAATACTGTAGGAGCTACGAAGCCTTGAGTCATAAAGGTTATATGAACATACTGATTAACATAGAAATATGGCTGTTATTATGAGCGTTTCTGTAAGCAGTGCCAGAAGGGTGCCGTAGACTGCCCTGAAACTAATTTTGAATCTCATTCCTCCTGTGTGTCAGCACGAATGTAGCATTACAAATGATCACAGTCCAGTCAGTCCGCGCAAAGCCCACTTTGACGGCTCACACCTATTTGTACAATTTCCAATATCCGCCTGTTTTAGGTAACCAACCATCTCTTCCAAAACCCCGAGGAGCCGTTCGGCAAGGACCTTATCGCCATCAACCTTCAGCGGGCCCGGGAGCATGGCGTGCCAGGGTACAACTCGTTCCGAGAGTGGTGCGGACTGCCACGTGCCCATACGTTCGCCGACTTCGAGCCATGGCTTAACAACGGCACGGCATTCCGCTATTCGCAGATCTACAAGTAAGCGAAAGACAAGAAAATTTTATGTGTGTTCTACGCTGTGTCACCTTTGATGTCTCGGGGAGGTTAGCTTATTAGCATAAAATTTAAGGAGCTTGGAGAGGATCGCGGTCTCATCGCGCTCCTCCGCAATTTCCCTCATCCGCGAGCTCATCTCATCCTTGTCACATTTGGCCAGTTCCCAGTTCAAGCCCATTATCCGCATTTCCTCCTGGTGGCTGCAGTGAAAAGTATGCTCAGAACATAAGATAAAGGTCGAGAGGGATCAACAAATCATGACAGAAAGAAAACAAGCTTTGTGTGGCTTCTTTGTGTGCACAAACCGTCACACAACCTCAGAAAGAATGGAACGCGAGTTGGAATCGACGTCGTTTTCTATGCATCCGACAGGTATTCCAGGTTGTGGACAAACGTGAACACGATTCTTTCAGTAAAACGTAGGGGCACAAGAAACCAAAAGAACTTCTTCTTCACCAGTGCTGACAGCGTCGTGTACTCTAGCCATTACATAAGGAATACTCGTCACTGCTTCAAAGCGAGAATAAAGGATCACAAGTATAACGTGCGAAAAGGCACCGAAAGAGAATTTTAAAACATGTTTCTGGGGTTGCCGAGGCGAGCCACTCTATGGAAACACAGAAGTAGTGTATCAGAGAAAAACTAAATTATACGGCTGCTTGCTGAAGCCAGAAAGATCCTTTCATAGGGCGACAAGTGCGTTAGCACGCCATCGCTCGTCTTCACCTAAAAAGAGTGCCATTTCCTAGGCAGAACAAATCCGGCTTTAACAATATAATCTTATATTCTGGTTACAATATTGTGGTTTTTCTCTGCCTCATGCATGTATGCATGTGTAAGCAAGGAAAGTGAAGTTAACAAGCATGCGCATGTTTCTGTCTCTTACGTCTTCCTTTCGTCCATGTATTTTCCGCTGCTTCACCATTGTTAATGTGGAATTAACTAATTCAAACTTACATCCTTGTCAACTTTATTTCTAGAGGAGAACCCGTCGAATTTCTTTCCATTCGGCAGAAAATTAAAGCCAAGCACGATCAGAAGCCAGAAAATTGCAGTATGTTGAAACCAATCAAGCCAGTGAGATGCCAGAAAATTACAGTATATTGAAACTGTACTAAAAGGATGCTGAACAGTTTAAAATAGCTTTTTGGCGACTTGCTTACCTTATTAGGGCGAATGCGTGGTGTTGAGATTACCCACCTTGTTTTTCTCACGGTTCGACCATCAGCAGGTGCGTCAGCGCGATTATACTAACCCAAACCCGGAGGATCACGGGAAATTCCGGCTGCGCATTAACTAATTCCAAAGGACTACTCAAATGAACAGTTCTCTTTTCTTCCTGAACAGAGCTTCAGACACTACGCATAGTAGGCGGCTTCCAGTCCACTTAATGAGCTGTAAATATTTTGTTATGTCCATCATGTGACTTAGCCGAATCAAGATACCAGTTGCAACTTTCCGGATAAGGAGTACTCTGTCACTGCTGAAAACGCACACATAGAAATGGTCTTTAGCTATACGTCGGGTCCAGGCGGGGTGGTTAAGTGGCTATGATAACATGCTGCTGAACACGAAGTTGCTGGTTTCATTCCCTGCCAGAGCGGTCACATTCTCATGGGCTTGAAGCGCACAAACTCTCATGTACTCTTATTCGGGTGCACAGGTACTAAAAAACACTCCAGAGCCATCCACAGCGGCATCTGTCATAGCACCAGTGTTGCTTTGGAAGGTCAAACAACATGACTCAAATAGTCGGCTACACCCTGGGAAAGTAGTGAATCGGAAGGAAGGCATCTATATCGAAAAAGCCGATATGCCCCATAACTTCCACGTCCAATAGTCCCATGTGACATATGCGAATATGCGGGTTTTCATATAGGATGGCTTATGCATCACCTGAGATTATTCGACATGGGTGTTATGGCAGATATGTTTATTTTTCTATAGGAATTTTTACAGCTTTTCGCGTATATGCCTGCTTTGCTTGCTGTTGTTCTGTATTGCCTGCAACAAAGATGAAAGTTCGTCCACTCAAGAACCAGATGTATCCCTAGCTAAACACACACTGAAAAAGACAAAATCATAAATAAATTAATAAAGATAAGCAGCAATTTCAATGAAAAGAAATCCTCACTGCACACTAAGAAAGAGATAACGAAAGTAAGGTGGGTGGGTAACTATGGTCGCTGCCGCTTGGCTACTCTATACACCTGGGAAGGAGAAAATGGGGAAGAAAATCCGCTAGAAAAATGTTCAAATGTATGCGTATAACGTGCGATGCGGAACTAGCGCGTGATCTCTGAGAAAGTGTGATTACTATGAAGAAATAGTAAATTTCACAGCATAACGCATAAAAAAACTCACGTGAGAAAGTCATAATGGCGCTAAATTGAGACAAGAAAAAGAGAACCGAACACAGAAACACAAAGGGCTCGCTGACACCGGCAAGTCAGATCCTGGATTTACAGTACGATGAGAAATACACCATTAGCTTTCTTCTACCCTTAGACTGACATAAGAAGGGTGTTTCGAATACCTCATCCATCCTCATCAACAATTGCGGAGCTGGCAGCGGTTCATGTTGCTCTGAAATTCTTCCCCTTCCCCCAACGTCGAGTACCTGGCTAGAGGAATATACCTCAGGTCGACCTCGCTGCATTTCGTATCATTAAACTTCTCTCTCTCTCTCTCTGAAATACCTACAGGAAGAAATAAGCACATCGAAGGTCGTCTTCCTTACGGAGTCCCGTGCTGCCCTTAGCAGGCTGTTGATAAAGGATGCGAATAGCCCAATTTTACGCAGTATAATAGAGTCCGCCTACAAGATTACTTCTTCTGGGGCGTCCCCTCATTGCCCAGTGGATGCCTTCACACGTGGGTACTGCTGGAAATGAAGAGTCTGATTCTCTCGCTACAACTTGGGCTCACAACGGGAGTGACTGCCCAGAAATTTCTTGTATGATTGACAACACCCGTGTGTTAATTGCCGGTACCTCCTAAAGCAGCACCCAGGCCAGCTTGTTGCAAACGGCTCGTTCCCTCCCCGTGTCTGTGGTCGTGGCTTGCCTCGTAGTGTTAGAGCACTGTTAGTGAAATTAAGACTTGGCTCTGGGTTGGTGCGCGAATGCTTGTATCGTCAAGGACGTGTGGACCGTCCGTCGCGTACGTCCTGTGGCTCCTGTGAGACACGAGAACACCTCTAATTAGAGTTTCCCGCATTCGTCACACAATGTGCACTACTAACTAAGAAATGTAGACTGATTGGACTCAAGTGTACGGCCCTTGACTATTGCCTCTTTCCGAAAGGGAGTGCTGCTCAACGCGACCAGGCCCATAGAGCCTTGCTAACTTTCGTGCAGAAAAGTGATTTGGCCTCCCGCTTATAAACATTTTTCCGTGTTCCTACTTTCTTTTGACCGTGTCACGCTCACTTGTTTATTTCCTATTTTCTTTCCCCTTTCTTTGTTTCCTATCTCCCCCTCTTTTCATTCCCTCCTCCCGAAAGTGTAGGCAGTGTGCCCCTCTCGATGGCAGTTGTTAGCTTGCTCCCTCCCTGTTTCCTTTGTGTGCATGTATGTTTCCATATTAAATAATAATAATAATAATAATAATAATAATAATAATAATAATAATAATAATAATAATAATAATAATAATAATAATAATAATAATAATAATAATAATAATAATAATAATAATAGTAATAATAACAATAATAATAATAATGCAAATCACTTCTGAAGGAACTATTGATTTATAAATATGGGACATAAAGGCGACCCAAAAGGGCCTTTGGACACGGGCCATATAGTCAGCTTTAGTTCATTAATAACATCAACATTTCTTTTTTATTAATGCATCTTTAAACTGAGTGGTCTACGCCTTAGTGCCACTAATGATGATTTAAGTAGGTGTCTTGGTGGGTCATAATTTGAAAATTAGGGAAGAAGGTGATATGTGTCTTCGTTAACTAAGCCACAATCACATTGAAGAATTTCAGCGCGGCCAATTCTGCGTAAAAAATATTTTGTGTAAGCGGTGCCCAGCCGTAACCTATGAATAAGAGTTTACAGGCTTATGTCTAAATGTAATGGTATATTGAATTCAATAGCTAGGTCAATATAATACAGATCGGAACTCTCTAAATTTTGGTCAAACCACGTATTTCTACATATTTTTATTATGTTCCTTTTATCGTGCATTGCAGTTCGCTTCCTGGTATTGGGTGATAAATCACAGCATATCTGCTATGTACTCGTACAATCGCGCTCAGTATTAGTTAAAACACGCGATCGCTTTGCCACGCGTTTTCGTGTTTCAGCTCACACTGAGACCCAGTGGCGTAGACAGAAATTTCGTTCGGGAGGGGGGGAGGGGAGGGTTTGTAAGACGTCTATAACTGACTCTTTCGCATCATCGCCCGACACGAATGTGGTTCCCTTGAGCCGTTTTTTTTTTCAATTCCCCCAAAATGTGGGAGTGGCAAGGCGACAGGTCTGGGCTGTATGGCGGATGTTGCAGAGTTTGCCACTTGAACTTTGCCAATTTTGTTTTAACCAAATCAGCGACGTGGGGACAGGCATTGTCCCATTGGACCCCATTCGTCAATTTCCTACGTCGTTTGCTCTTGATTGCGAGACGCAGCCGATCCGGCATTTCCCGATATCGGAAACAATTGATAGTCTGTCGATATTTAGCAAACTCTATCAGTAAAATCCCCTGACGATCGAAAAAAAAATCAACACCTTTCCGGCGGAAATGACGGCCTTTGATTTCCTTGAAGGTGGTGAATTCGAATGTTTCCACTGTAAGCTTTGCCGTCGTGTTTCAGGCTCGTAGTAGTGGCAGCATGATTAGTCCACGGTCACAACTGCAGACAAGAGGTCGTCACCGTCATTGTGATACCGTCAAGGCAGCGCCGAACTTCTCCATCTTCTGGCGGTGGTTGAAAATCTTGGGCATCCATTGCGCACACAAGAGCCAATAACCGAGATGTTCATAAATCATGGCGTGAACCGAACCGTGACTGATGTTCGCACGCTCTGCCAGTTCATCGATGCTTATGCTCCATTCTTGTCTAATCAACTCATCCTTTATTTTCTTTTGTGGGGCGAGAACACCGAAATGAAAAAAAAAACGCAAAGGAAAATAAGTTGGCCACAGTCGAATGCCTACTTTGGGCACCTAATTTGGCTGCCGAAGGAATATTAAAGAAAACGTGAGACGCTTGGTGCACAGAGAACCCTGCGAATAATGCTCGGTATCCTACACCGGCGAGCAAAATTTTCCGGAGAAGTTGCGCTCAAGAGAACGCGTTGCAATCCGTCAAGTCCCCGCGATGGCGGCGAGCGACTATGCATTGTTTCGTTTTCTCCTCTGCTATCCAGAAAGAGTCCAAAACTCTGCCAGGCGAAAACCCAGTTCGCCAGAGAAAAACGAACATGCATCGAAGTGAGCCGCGGGGTGGTCGATGCAGCACGAGAAAAACGCATGCGTTATGGCTGGATCGGCAGCCCGCGGGTAGCGAGAACAAAAAAAAAAGGAAGAGAGAGAGAAAGAGGCTCAATATGTTCTCGCGAATAAAATTCAGAGTAGAAATATAAATAAGAACTTAGTTACCTTTGCGCGCCTTAGTGTCGTGACATGGATGCTTTGGCGCAGGTGAAAAAAAAATGTTGATATTCTTTTCTGTGAGAAGACGACACAAATGAACCACCACAACGCTTCGCCTCATTGGACCTCGTTGCGTGCTTTGTGAACTTGTCCGATAGCGTAATGATTCGGCTTGTCTCTTTGTGTGGTGCGATGTACGAGTTTAGAAAAGTCGATGCACATTTGGCATCAAATGTTCATAACAGCATTAAACCCACAAAGTTCCAGAATTGAAACTCTAAAGCACGACTTTCGAAATGTCAGTGCACCTTTCGCATCAAAAGGTTATGAGAACTTTATACCCATGAAGTTTCAGGATTGAAATCCAAGCGCTCCGTAGATTCCGCGGCCTCCGCGACATGCCGAGACGAGCCCGCTCGCCATGAAAAGGCCCTTGAAACTTTGTGCTCAGTGGGGCGCCTTGCGTTACGATATGGGACTCCCGATGCATGGGCGTTGCCTCCAAATCCAGCCCGACTTCGCAATGTTGAAGGTGAAAGATCTTTTCGAGCGTGAAAAAGATATTCGACACAAAATCCAGAATGATTTCCGGCGCCGGGGGTTGCCATGGTCGGCGGTGCATGGACAGCACGAAAACATCTCGGAAGGGGGGGGGGGGGGAGGGGGCTGAAGCCCCTTAAGCCTCCCCCCCCCTTCGCTATGCCCCTGCTGAGAGCGATAGTACATGTGCAGCTGCATCGGCTGCAGTGTTGCCTGGAATATTATAATGTCCAAGTATCCACTGAAATTATATTTTGTGCTGCATTTGGTTTGCATTTGCCTCTCGTACGGATGTTATAAGTTTTATCGCCAATAGGACTAAAAATATTACTCCATTCATATACAATCGCCCAGTGGACATGGGAACCAGCTTTACATAATTTATTATTATTATTATTATTATTATTATTATTATTATTATTATTATTATTATTATTATTATTATTATTATTATTATTATTATTATTATTATTATTATTATTATTATTATTATTATTATTTCACAATTAATAGGAAAGGAAAAGCGAGGAGCAGGCTGGCAACTGCCACCGGAAGGGGAACAACGCCTGCCTACTCTTCAGAAGGGAGGTGACAGCAACAGAGAAATGGAAGATACGAAGGAGGGGAGGAAAGAGGAAAGGAAGAGCAACAGGAGAAACCTAAAGACTAAAGTAGAACACTGTACAGATCACTCACAGTAGGGTCCGTTACTGAAGGTCACGCTACTACAGAAAGTTGAATAGAATAGTTTTGACGCTACAAACGTGGACCTAAGTCAACTCTAGAAAAGTAAGTAGAGCGCGATGAGCCTGATCCGTTTAGACGCACAACCACTGGGGTATAAACATTCGTCGATTATCGCACACCGCTGGCCATGGAGATGATAGTTTCTCACTAGCGACATGCGCTGCGCACTGAAAGCGGGACACTCAAATACAAGGTGCTGAAGTGTCTCGCAGCAGCCACAAGATGTACACAATGAACTTTTCACACGTCTTTGTCTGTATAAACGTTCGTGCACGTTCACGCAGCCAACCCTGAGCTTGAGTAGTTGTGCTCGCGCGACGAGGCAAGCGTCGACCGCGAACACGGGGCGGGAACGTTCCATTTGCAACGCGCTGGTCTGGATGCTGCTTGAGTAGGTGGAGACGAATCAGCAGACGAGCGTCATCAAGCTTGCACAAAATTTCTGGGCAGTCACAGATGTTATGAGCGCAAGTTGAAGCGAGCCGATCAGGCTCTTCATTTCCGGCGATTCCAACGTGTGAAGGTATCCATTGAGCAACGAGCTCGAGATACCCCACGTGATGAAATTTTGCTCTTAGAGTAAGTAATGCTGCGCACAAGTGGACAATCAATCTCGCTGCGTTGTCACCTGCTAAGGGCAGCACGGGAGTTAGTAAAGATGGCAACCTTTGATGTAGTTAACCCCTCTTGCACGTATTTCAGTGCAGTATTAATTGATGCTAGCTCCGCAGTTGTTGACGAAGTTGGATGAAATATTTGGAAGATACGCCGTACTTGAGTTGAAGGGCAGAAAAAAGTTGCAGAGGTGTCTTGACCGTCGCTGGGTACAGATGCATCTGTGAATACTTGAAGATAATCTGGAAACGTTTCGAACATGTGAGACTGAGTCAACTGGAATACTGCCGAAACAGGCATATCAGACCTTTTGTGCTTTTCAGGGATTGTGAGGTAAATGAGGAATACTTGTTTCGTGATATCTTTTGGAGGCAGAGGCGTATCCAAAGGAGCATGTTCAGAAATGTTAGTAATATTCATAAATAATGCCGCCATTTTCCCCATGCGAGATAAAGGGTGGTGAATGAGACGATCAAGGAGCGATTGACCATTCGGTGCGCGGTGCAGACGCTCAATATCATATAGAGCTCTCTGGTCTACTTGCAGCCTCAGGGGTAACTGATGCGCTTCAGTGAGCAATGCAATAGATTGCGCCTCACGAGGTAATCCAAGCATTAGTCGAAGCGCAACGCGATGATCTCGCTCCAGTTGGGCCATCAAACTAGGTGGTATATTCAGGACTGGCAATGCGTACATCATGCTTGAGAGTACAGATGACTGATACACCTGGAGAGCCGTTGTTTGGTCGCAGCCAGCACTTCTAGTAGTCAAGGCGGCCACATATATATATAGTTAAGGAGGGAGTGCGATTTGCGTCGTACAGATTTACCGGCAGGACGCCAAGAGATGCGATCATCCACAATTAACCCCAAATAACGGTGTTGTCGCACCCAGTTTATAGGCGTTTCGTCAAGATACAGTCGGCTCATTGTTTGACGAGCGCGTTGTTTAGGGTGATATGCTATTGCAGCCGACTTAGCAGGTGATATGAGCAGGCCGACTTCTCCCATGTACTCCGAAGTAACGTTTAGAGTTCTTTGCAAGCTTGCACGAAGCCACGGACCAAGGTGCGAAGGGCCGCTTATCCACAGAGCAATGTCATCTGCGTAGACAGCTATGCTCACAGGGAAGTCACTGTCCCGAGGCAAACGACTTGGAAGCGCGGCGAGTACGGTGTTAAAAGCAGCGATAATACGCTGCCCTGTGGGACACCGCACTTCACATTCCGATATTCACTAGTTATTCCTCCAACACGCACTTTCATCCGGCGCTCCGATAGAAAATTATGCACAAAGTAGAGCAGACGACCCGAAATTCCCGTGGTTGCAACAGCGGAAATAATCGCCTTATGCGGAACTGAATCGAAAGCTTGCTGTATGTCTAGGAAGAGCATGTAGGTGGAGTGTTTGTTTCCTTTAGCAAGTTTGAGCGCTGAGATAAGGTCTGATATGCTGTCCGGAGCTGAACGGCGGCGACGAAAGCCACTCATGACATCAGGGAAAAAATTCAGCTCCTCTAGCCTGACATCTAAGCGAAACAAGCCCATTCGCTCCATTAACTTGATGACATTTGAAGTTAGGGATATTGGCCGGTAGGATTTGAGGTGCCTTGCAGGACGCCCGGGCTTTAAAATTGGTATTACCACGGGCGATTTCCATTCAGCAGGGATTACACCGGTTCTCCATACTTCATTATACTCGTTCAATATACGGTCATGAAAACTCTTGTCAACGTACCGTAATGATTGATACGTCGCACCATCTTCGCCTGGAGCAGTGCGGCGTTTGGAGAGGCTCAGCGCATGTCGCAGCTCCTCAAGAGTGAAATCTGCCTCGTCCATCTGGCAAGCTAGACTGTAGGAAGCGGTTATGGTGCTGTGACTTGTCAAAGAAGGAAGGTCGCTATTTGTGGTGTCACTGGATGCAGGAGAGACGAAAATGTCAGCAAATGACTCTGCTATTACTTTTGGTGAGTGGCCAGTCGCTATGCTCAATGCAGCCGTAGGATGCTGGCAGATTTCAGGAGTGCAGAGAGCCTTCAGTATGCGCCATACACTTCCAAAACCACTTCTAGTATGCAACGAACTACACAAAGCTTCCCAGCTCTTGCGACGAAGTTGTTTTGTATGCCGCAGTATGGCTGCATCAATGCGATTATATATATTCCAGTCGGTGCGTCGTTTAGAGCGCTGTGCCCGTCTATAAGCGCGCCGTCGACATGCGCGGATCCTCAAAAGCTTGAGATCGGGGTTTGGTTTGCCGATACTCCTTCGTCGTTGTACTGTCGCTTCTCGTAAGCCCTCACTCATAAGTTTAAACAGGCTGTCTTGAGACGGCGCCTCTGGCATCAGCTGACGGAACTTGTCCCAGTTAGTCACTGTATAAACGACATCCTGGCGGCACACAGTATGCGTTGGTGCTAACAGGTAGGTGATCTCAGCCCCACGGGTCAGGTTCACATGACCAGGCTAGACAGAGATCTCTCGTTGATATCGCAAGATCTATAGCGGAATGCTCTTTTCCTCTACCTATAGATGCAGGTGAACCATCATTCAGTATTTGCAGATTGTTCTTCATAATGATCTCGTTAATCTCTGCCCCACGATTGTCTTGGGGACGGCTACACCATCGCGGATGGTGGGCATTAATATCTCCGCATAACACAAACGACGCACCACATCGAGACACTAAGCCCTCAAGTAGGGAGGTATCGGAAGAACGTGTAGGCCTGTTGTATATGCTTGCCACCGTCGTAACACACCTCCGAGGCTCACAGTAACAGCTGCACACTCAAACTCATCGTCACAGATGCCGTCTGTGTCAAGAACCGGAAGTCCAAGTCAGCACACACGTACAGTGATGCTTTTGAAGCATTGCGCGTACGCGCCGCGTCCACAAACGGGAAAGAGCCACAAGCTGGTTCCGCGCATAGAGTGTTACTGTGGACACCCACGAAGCCTGGCAATCGATATTCGTCTTTCTTTACGTTAGTTTCCTGAAGCGCTATAACGTCTGGTGGGGTCTTTATAGCGATGAGTCGAAGGACAAGATCAGCGTACCGCGGTCGCATCGCCTTGACATTCCATTGCAGCACAAAGGGGCGAGGCTGCTGACAACTGGTAAAATTTCTTCCGGTAAAGCGTCTAGTGAAGGCCGTCGAGGACTGGAACGAGGGCTTCCAAAAGTTGCTCTGCTGCTGACGCTGCTGGTGTCTGGCAGGACCGGTGATTAGAGATCTGATGACGTTGACAAGCATCCTCAGAAGATTGACAAGTTGCACATCGTCGTTGGCTGATACCGGTTTAGGTATTGTGTTTGCAGTGCTTTCCATTGAGAGGCACAAGATCCGCCCCCTACTTTTCTATGAGTTGTGTCTTTGTCATTCCTTGAACGCGCTGCTTTTCCAGTCGCTGGGGCAGCACTACGTCGACCGAAGCTTTCATATCCTGCTGCCTTCTTTCTGGCTTTCTCTTTTAGTGCCTTTAGTTCATTCTTCAATGAGGGACATCCTTTATGCGTTGCCAAATGTTCACCATAACAGTTAGGGCACCGATATGCCTGACTTTCACAGGAACCTACATGGTGATTCACACCGTATTTGGCACAGACCGGATCTCTGGTGCAAAAGCCCGGCCTATGCTGACCGCCAGGCGAGTCCAAGGCCATGTCTTCCATGGCAAGCTCCGCGGGGAGGATCTCCCAGCAGAGTAGGAGTGGGTTCAGCACAAACGTCGTTGTCTGTTACTGATGCACGAAAATAATATAGAGAAAAACTGCAGCACCAGAGCTCCGCGAGGAGGATCTCCCAGCAGAGTAGGAGTCTTCAGGGTTCAGCACAAACGTCGTTACCTGTTACTGATGCACGAAAATAATATAAATAGAGAAAAACTGCAGCACCAGAAGAAAACCAGCAACCGAGCACAATAACTTCGTCGTCGTCCCCTCCATAATTTTGCATTCCTTCGAAAGAAAGGCGTATGTTCTCGAAATCAGAGACGCACACTGCGATCGTGTCAACAATTATTGCATGGACTCGACCATGCAGTAGATAACCTCTGAGTTTAACGCTAGGGTTTCAGGCTGTGGCTGTGTTCCACATTATTGCCAGGGCAATGTACCGCTATAAAAATTAAACAGGCGAAACTTGGAGCGCTAATAAACATAACTGCTGACTGCTCCATTATAGTACCGTTTCTAGAGCGATCAACATCGACTGAAAGGAATTGTTTGGCACACCGTTCCCGTTGGCGTATTTAAAATTTGAAAGAGTCGCGCGTCACCACAGCGCCACCTGCTGGCGAATTTTCACACCAACCGCACAAACGGGCGCGGCGAAACTGGCACAACGCGGTTACGTTTCCTGCGCCGTTAAGAGAGGGCGCCGCGACATCGTTCAAGCGATCAAAAAACACACCGACTTTCTGGAATGCGAACACCATATGGAAAGGAAAAGCACCTAGTCCGTTTGAATAACGGGTATTTAAGCTGTTAACTCTGGTTAACTTCCCTGCATTTCGGTCATTGGTATCTCTCTCTCTCTCTCTCTCTCTCTCTCTCTCTCTCTCTCTCAGTTTTTCCTTGCTGCCATGGGGATACAGAATATGCAGACAAAGACAAATGGGCCGCGCACTTTGTTTATACCGTTAATACTGCAATAGCGACAGCGACACCGTTAAACGAATAAGCAGGACAGGCAGTTAGCGCTTTATCGCAAAAATTTCGTCCTTGTTTCTCTCTTTCATCACCGTGGTTTATTGCTGCTTCAGGGCTTGACTAAGCACTATAGCGCCTTAGCAAATATAACTAAACAGATAATAATAATAATAATAATAATAATAATAATAATAATAATAATAATAATAATAATAATAATAATAATATTTACTGCCACTTTGTAGAGGACACAGAAAGGTTCAGGCCCGGCAGTTTACGGTAGAGGTAACAAAATGGCAACAACAAACAGAACATTGATTGAAAGGAACAATAGGATCAGCTGAAAAAAATAGAAAAACAAAGCAATCACAAAACCAGTACCAAGGGCAGCAGTGCCAACTACAAGGAAACAAAACTCAATATATATAATCTCATACTTCTAAGCACAACCTTAAAAGAATTCAACAATCAACTGGATGTTCTCAAATACTTTTTTTGGTTCCGCATAGAGGTTACAGCAAAAAGTTCTTTTGGTAAGCCATTAAATATGTCAGGCACATAAGCACACCGTCTTGCCTTTCCATACTTTGTTAAGCTCCGCGGTACATAATATCGAATGGTCTTTCGCAACTTCCGGTTAGCATCATATGTAATTAAAAAGCCTGAATTCCAAAAGTGGCGATGAACAACCGTTTGTACGTAGGGAGAATGGAATCAAAGAAGAAAATGTCCGCCCCGGATGGGATATGACAATTATACGCAATGCTCTTTAACATGTTTTTTAAGATTCTGTCAATTCGGCAATGCCAACGGGAAGGACATGACGAAAATAATGTGATTCCATATCTAAGAACACTATACGCAAGAGCATAAATTATAGTTTTCTTCACATACATTGGAGCCAAAGATCTGATATTAAAGAGTAGCCATGAAACTTTCCGTAGCCTGGCACAAACGTAAGCCAAGTGGTCACGCCATGATAAACTGCTATCGAAAACCACCCCGGGATATTTGTAGGAATTTACATATTCAACGGCTTCGAAACGACATGAGAGAGAATCATGATCATGTAAAAATACTTGTGTCTATAAGGGCTGTCTTTAACGGACTTCTAAAACATATTATTTTGATTTTCTGTGTGTTCACTGAAATTCCGCTCTCAGCGAACCATTTGATTACACGATTTACGTTTTGCTGCAAAACATTAACTGCTGTCTCGTAGTTTATATATCTTGTGAGCAAAACAGTGTCGTCCGCGTACTGAAATACTAAACATTTAGAAGTTATTAAGCACAAGTCATTTTTATATATATTAAAGAGTAGTGGAGGTAGAATGGATCCTTGTGGTACACCAGCCTTCACAGGCAGCTTGCTACTATATTCTGATTGGTTGTTTAAACTAACAATTTGAGAACGACCGCTCAAAAAATTCTTGAGTATGGCAAAAAAGGAACCTCGAAAGCCTAGTAAGTATGGTTTTTCTAAAAGAATATTATGGTTAACCGTATCAAAAGCTTTCTTAACGTCTAAAAAGAGAGCGCAGCTAAAAAGAGTTTTCCTCAAATGCTGCGTACAACTGGTCTGCAAAGTCCTCCAGAAGATGTACGGTGCCACTTCCTGGAATAAAGCCGTATTGACGGTTTGAAAAGGCAGAAAATTTGTTTAAGAAGGACATCATGCATTCAAATAGAAATTTCTCTAGTATTTGGGGAAGGATTGGCAAAACAGAGATCGGTCGATAGCTCTCAAGTGCGTTCTTCTGACCTCCCTTGAACAGGTCTTACAATAGCGGTCTTCAAATTTTCTGGCAAGACGGCATGTTCTAAGAAATCGTTAATCAGAAAGAGCATAATGTCCGAAAGAGCGTCAAAATTTCATTGCAGCAATGCCGCCGATATGCCATCTATTCCAGCGGCCTTACTCCGCTTGAAGCTAAACACTAATCTGACAAGATCTCTCTTTGATAACTTTGGAAGATATGCGAAAGCTGACAAAGATTCTTTTAAAGCGCATTTCATCCCTTGCCGAGCTGCTTCCATTTCCGCCGCGAGCTTGAAATGCTCATTGAAACTATCAGCTTTTGAAACAGGCTCTCCTACTAAAACATCAAAACTGGGCACACTCCTGTCTTGTCCACGAAGATGGTTAATCAGTGACCACATCTTTGCAGGATTTTTAAACGCTCGTTTGAACTGCTGCTGAAAGTAAAGCCGTCGAGCTGACTGAATGAGTGCCACAACTTTGTTTCTGGCGGCTTTGTAATGTGAGCGAAGTTCTACGTTTTTAGGAGCATGCTTGGAACGGCTCCAAAGCCAGTCTCTGTTCGCGATTGCCCGTAAAATTTCAGGGCTAAGCGAATCATGATTCCGCCTTTTTTTACGCATAATTTTTCGCGTACAAGTTTTTTTTTAGCTCGTCAAGTTTACGGCACATCTTTGAGTAAACTACCTCTGCTGGATCGTCCGCCAAGTGAAAAGATGCCACTAATGCATCCTGCTTTCCTTAATCTGTTATTGTGACATGTATCTTATTAACATCACTGAAATTTGAAGCAGTTCCAGACGGTTTATACTGAGGAGAAAAACGACAGGCGGTTAAATAATGATCCGCTAGACGATGAGAAATGATGCGCGAGGTCAAAGTGTTATTGGGTGCCCGAACAGCGATGTGGTCAAGACATGACTTAACTTGTCGACCGTTCAAGAAATCTTCACGTGTGGCGGCAGTGATCGTGTTTTCAATTCCATATGCTGATAGTGAGTATAGGTAATCTGAAATAGAAATTTTGTTTGTGCTTAGGATATCAATGTTCAGATCCCCTGTTAGGTAGAACAACTCAGCTTCTTTGTACTTGAGAAGTATTTCCTCGAGTTCAATTACAAATCTTGTCATGCCACCAGACGGCGGTCTGTATACCGCGAGTAATGTAAAAGCCGCGTGTAAAAGCCGCATATTGATGCACCGCGTGTAGTCCTCGTAGACCTAGAGAGGCCCATTTCTTTGTTTTCCTTTTTGATGTGTATAAATAAACAATTATTATTATTATTATTATTATTATTATTATTATTATTATTATTATTATTATTATTATTATTATTATTATTATTATTATTATTATTATTATTTGTTGTGCGCCAGCACCAAAACCTTCGAGATTGTTCCTGGGCAGTTTAAAAAACACATCTTATTGATTGACCGATTGTTTGATTGATTATCATGAATTAATGAACAAGATAAATCTTGCAAACAAGACAAAGAGAAAAATTATGCAGACTTTGCTGAACCATGCATTGTTAGAATGTACAGTCTGCAGCGGGAGCTTTAAACGAAATCAGTAACCAAGGTGTAACTTCCGATATGCGGAGAATTGAACTATGGTTTTTGTAAAAGCACTCATGAGCCCTTGAAGGGTTAAGTAATTGATGATGCAAGTTCCTTAAATAATCTTTTTAAGTAATCCTACCAATAAACTCGCTTGCAGAGAGTGACTACAACCGAAAGCTTGCACACCATTTGTTTCATCGCAATCCGGTGTAGTGTACTCTTATGCCATATTCAAATTTTACACATTTCGCACAAATGTTTGACTGCTTAATAGCATATGCCAGCTGGGGTGCGTCGCTATTCGCGAGCGAACGACGCCGATTTCTTTATACATTTCGTTTCTTTCAAGTGTAATGCACAACAAAAAAGAAGAAGAAACAGTGTGCGAAATGTTTAGCCTGGAGGATAAAGCTGTGGGTGGCGTCAATTAGGGTGGAATTAAGAATTAGTTACGACTGCCTGTTTGACGAGGAATAAATATCGACTCACGACCGTTCTCGCTTTCCTCCTCCATCGGAATGAAGCAGCCGCTGTCAGGAGTCGAACCGGCGACATTATACTCTGTAGCAGAACCACAGCGGCGGGCATTGTATGTCTCAGTGAACTTAACGTAGGGCCAGTTTAAGATTGAAGCTTCCGGTCGCGATTGATCTACTCTGTTTGCGATTTGTACTTCCTTCCTCTTACGAATCTCACGCCTGCAGTTTAACCTACCGTGACGATGACGCTGTTTCTTTATCGCAAGCAAAAGTGAATATATTGCAATAAACCGACGATCGCGGGAGGGAATCCTAACGACTAGTCCAGTCTTTAGCTCTAATAAGGCGAACATACAACATTGCCTGGGCGAGTTTGTATTGCTTCATATTGGAGAGAGAGCGAAGTTATATAGAAAGACCGGCAAGTTAACCAGACAGAGCCCGGTTGGCTTCCTTCCTCTGGGGAAGGAGGAAGTTGGTGCGAATAATGAGAAGAGGGAGAGAAGTTCAGGGTGTTCACGGACATATGGTGCATCTCAGGAAGCTGGTGCATCTCAGGAAGCGCAGCAGCGCTTTCGTTTCCTTGCACATCCGCCTTTTGCAGAAGAGATGATTCTGGTACCGTGGTTCACATTCCGAACGGCGCGTATAACGAGGCACGATGCGGAAAAAGAAAAGCGCGCGGGTCTGGCTTTGGTTCTTCGCCTTGTTCCTCGTTATGCACTCCTCTTATAACGTTACTGCTGTTTACACGTTGTAAACTAACTGTAACAACCACGCGAGCGTCTCACAGCGGACGTGTCGGTTGTGAAACCGACGATCACCGTGGGGACATATCCTCTTAGATAAAAGACAAAAACTACTTCTTTACATCACTCAAGGTTCTCACTCGTATTAGATGACTACGTCGGGAGGTTGAGCTCTCTTTGAACAAACGCACTTAAACCGTAATATCGGAAGTGATTTCTTATCGCAACATTAGAGACCAATCTATACGCTCATAGATCAAGGCTGTTTATTTGAATGAAACAATTCCTTTCTCGGCATAATAATCACTGTCATGTCGCAGCAAAGACAGTCATGGCATGGCGAGCAATGTGTGACACTGGGACCGTTATGGCATAATTAAGAACTCAATGTCAGTTTTTAGTATGTTTCCACTCTTAACTAAAATTTAGCGATGCATACTCGTAGGCTGTTCGTCAGTGTAGGAGAAAATATTAATAATGCTTGTAAGCGAACGATTTCTCCTTGGCTGGTGCTTGTATACCTCGGATGCGTGAGATACCAGAATGACTTCCATCGACTGATCGATTGAATTCATTTTCGTCAGAGCGCTGGATGCACTTTGCACGTATATGGCAGCGCGATTATAGTGTGAATGTTGACACTTGACAGGTCACCACTGCATCCCTAAGCGTAGTAAAGCTTTTGCTGTTCCGTGCAGTAGGAGATGCGGCAAATGTTCACAGCACCAGTATTCCTTTCTGAACCGAATAATTTGCTTCATCCCCTTACCTATCATGCCTTTCACTTCCCTACCAATTGCACTTTACTTTCTTAGCCTCGCAGCTGTCTTACTTTAGTTTTCTACAACGTGCATTGCAACATGAGTTGCCTGCACTTCATCGATATAATTGTTGTGCAGTTATATGGAATTATACGGCAATTTGTCTGAGGTGCCTCCTCTTTGGCCGTATATTGCAGTATTTTTTTTTCATTGGCAAGACGATATGTTGAAAACCACTGTCGCGGAGCAACTACAGCAGTCGTCCACGGCGATGACCTTACGGCTATGCCGTGGATGCAGCTGAAACATTTGCGTGAATGCCATATATAGCTGTAGAATGTTTCGGCCAAACACTGTGGGAGACGTGAGAATTATATGATTTTAAATTTAAACCATTTACAGTAGCAGCGGCACTTGTGCTAGTTTGTGAACTTTCTTATTATACGAAGAGCGGAGAATCAGATGAAGCTGCTTTTGCGCTGTTTCTCCGATATACGGCGCACCTGCATTGATGTTGAGGTAATTGTGCAGAGGCTCTTGTATTTGCGCCACGGAAGTTGCGTCCGACGTAGCGTATCGCATTCGTTAGCGCATCATTGCTGCGCGTTTTCGTTTTGCAGCAAGCAAAAGAGGTGGGCGTATAGGCAATGCGCGACGGAAAGCATGCGTCAGCGCTGTCGTAAGGACGCACTCTCCTTGTGTGTGGTGCGCCAGACATCTACAGAAATTTGCTGGATACAAATTATCTCTTTCGATTTCGAACTCAGCTGCGGCAGATAGTAGAATGCTCTTTGAGCTATGTTACTCGAAGATGTCGTCATTATTTGCATTAGAAATCGCAATGCATAATTGACTAATTAGAAAAAATTAACCAATTATGTTTTTAACTACTCCCCTTGCGACCCATATATTCAATAGTATATGGCCGCTCAGTTCGTAAGGCGTATTAACTTAGAATGATTTCTCAAGATGACACCAGTTTCGAGATATTGGATGCTACAACGTTAAACTATTCCAAACTTTTCTATTCCATTTCTGCAATCAGCTCTCCGCGATTGGCCAACATACTTTAGGCCACTTCAACTTTGCTTGTTAGTCACGCGACGTAAGAACAACCGCGAAAACTCTTTACTTGATATGACGTAAACACACCGATTATGGATGATTAGATTGAACAACAGAAAAACAATTATTTCTTATCCTGCGCCTTCTTAAACATCGGCCCTCTGCTATTGGTCATATGTTTTCGGGCTGAGCCCACTTCGCCTTTCTTTCACACGACATCACAAAACTACAAAAACACAGCCCGTCAACGTCACGTGAACGCACTAAAACTTCAATATGCCGAACAAAATTATTTTTTTTTCAGGATAGCCGGAGACTGCCCCGTTCCGAAATAAATACATGATGGCGGCCTCCAATCGATCTGGCAATGGCTGCTCGGAGCTGCAGATACAGTGGATTCATTTGCGCATAATGAAAATTTTGCGTGGCAGATAACGTTGTTAAGCCATTTGACACGTACAGGACATGATTCTGCAAACTTTTCTTCCCTGAGGATCCGTTTTAGCGACATTTTTACCCTGCACGCGCGGCGATTTTCTTCCAGACAGCGAAATTGGAGCAAGGGGAAGTGGACCAATCGCCAACGGCGGTACTGCCCTCCTCATCAGGATATATACTTTCACTGCGCTAGCTCAGCCCCACCAAAACCCCCTCCACTTCTGCATGCTCCTCGCTTCTGGTCAGCCAATTATATAAGAAAAACATAGTAATGTAGGCAATGTTATTCGCTTTGGAAGCTAACATAAATGCTCCCCCATACACGAGGAGAGCATTTCATTGGCGTCTTGAAACTACGCTGCGTGTCACCGATGCTTGCGTTCGTGGTTACGTTAGTTTGACGTCAGGAGACTGGAATAAATACAGATTGGAATAGTTTTACGTTATGTGGCCCATTAATTCTGAAAGTGTGCGACACGATACACTGTGATTTCAGTCATTTTTGTGCTTCAGTACATAAAATGGCATTTTATTAAAAAGTAAGTGGAACAACAGTACATTTTTGCTACCAGTTTGAAGGCGTATATCTGGAAACCGGTGCCATCCTCAGAATTCATTCCAAGTGGATATAGCCTGTAAACTCACCGCTTACAATGCCGACCGCCTTCGCACTTACCATGTGCAGCATCAGGACTGGCTGAAATTTTCTCTTGTGAACAATTTTAGCGTAAAGTTCTTGTGAATTTGGACCCCGGGATCAAATTCACAAAGATTGTGGTTCGTAAGTTCCGTTTGGCATTGGCTTGCCGCTCTTCGTTAATAGTGTGCCCACCATCATGGTTGGCTGGAGTTTTTTCTTTCCAAAAATTCTAGGGCAAGATATTTTTAGAGCGCAGCTCTTAGGTGCCCATTCCTGTGGTGAGCGTCGGCGTCGTCGGCGGCGGCGTAACCGTGCGAACGAGTGAAACGAAAGGTAAAAAGCGAGAAGCGACTTGAGGAAAGAGGCGCGAGGAGGAAAGCCAAGAGGAGGGTGCTGCAGAACCATGAGGCGGAAAGCGGAGGAGGATATGGCGAAAGCGTGAGAAGAAACTCGTAGTGTGGCGACGATGGCTAGGAGATGGCGCCAGATTAGCGCGCGTCGTCTGGGAGGTGTGTCGGCGGTTGCTGCTGTGAATCGCGCCCACGTGTCACCCACGAGCTGGCTCTCGCGATATCCAGGTTAGCGAATGTTGGAAACCGTGGCCGAGTCGTTCAATCGCTCACACCTATCACTCCAGGTTAGCGAGGCAGTCGCGCCACAATCTGCTCCGTTTGAAAAGTGCCGGACGAGAAAGATTTTCCGCCCCCAGCTAATATATCGCGAAATCAAAGCACGTATACACCTGCGCCCAAATTTTGCATTATGGAGTACAGTAATCGTCGGTGATCTTTTTTTTTTTGTGAATACGGACCCCTGGTATGTTCGTCTCACGTTCTCGACACAATGTCGCAGATTATAAAAATCGAAGCCGCAAGAAAGATAGGACAGTGGTGTTGCCCGTACACTTTAAATATGTATCGGAAGTGTTCGCCTGAAGTCATGAAGTCCATATTTTTCTATTCGGATTTTCCGGCTGGTGGTGGTTATAGCTGGAGATTCGTGGACAGGGAAAATGCGCAGCCTTTCACCGGGATAGCTGCACCAAAACGCCTTTCTAGGTGACGTGACGAAGGGCAGTCACCATCCCAGACTTTAGGTTGGCTGTCACTGCATAATATACCGGAGTGGTTTCGTTTTACCCAACTCATATCTTTCTTTTTCTCCTTGTTTGTTAAGGTGTTTCTATATTTAACACAATATTATTGTATTCCCCCCCCCCCCCCCGTAATGCCTTTCAGGGCCTTTAGGGTAAATAAATAAATAAATAAATAAATAAATAAATAAATAAATAAATAAATAAATAAATAAATAAATAATATATTGGGGCAAGTAGTTGAGTGTGCGACTTGGACGCTCCTCAACACCTTCGCTGCATTCCCTTGCTTTCTTATATACATTTCCTCGCTTATCCAGCAGCCTAGCGTTTTCGACATCCCTGCGTGACATTGTTCGAGAATTCCTTGCTGCTTCGCAGGCTTTACACAGTGGGCTTGGAAAGTAAGGTAGAAAGCAATATCATCATTTCGCGCAATAAGCTACAGTGGGGAAAGCCCTCCATGTGAAGCTCCATTAGAAGTGCGCAATGTACTCTGTCGACAGTTGCTTGCACTCCTGTACTGTTACCGGCTTAATTGATTCTTCCTCAGAGAATAGCGGGCACAAGTTCAGGACGTAAGCATATTCTTATTTGCCAAGGTTAAGGCAAGAAAGAAAGTTACGATGTGTATAACGTTACTCTTGCATTAATGAAGATGATACTGGTGCAAACCAGTAAGGACACGCGAAACTGCCACAAAACGGCATGGTGGCGAATTTTCCAGTGTCAAAGAACCAATGTTTACAGCGTCCCGTACAATATGCAGCGCAAGTCTACCACTTAAAAATAACAAAAATGAAACCCCCCCACACGCAGGCACCCCGATGATGTAGATCTGTGGAGCGGTGGCATCTCCGAGAGGGTCCTGCCGGGAGCCATGATTGGTCCCACCTTCGCCTGCATCATCGCGAGGCAGTTCTCGAACCTGCGGAGAGGCGACCGCTTCTGGTTTGAAAACCCGGGCCTGCCGTCGTCTTTTACACCAGGTGAGTGGCACCGACCATTTCCACCAAGAAAAGATGAGGAGAGCAGCTACAACTGACAAAATAAAGAATAAGTGTTTTAACACACGCACATGCTCGTGAACGCGCGCACCAAATTTCAGGCACCATTTATTTATTTATTTATTTATTTATTTATTTATTTATTTATTTATTTTGTTCATATTTCCCGCTGTGCCATGACCTTCTACGCCATGCTTCTACGATGCGGCTCAAGTGCAAATTTGTTCATAGCTGGAGTGCATACACTATAATGGCATGGAGAATATGTGATTCGAGAGATTATTTATATCGATGACGACGATACTCCACAAAAATAGGAAGCTTTTATATGTGTTATCAAGCAGCATGCATGGTCGAGCGCTCCCGCACACTGACTCTTCCTGCTTCTTCTCCTTCTTCTTCTTTTTTTTTTTTTTTTACTGACAGAGCAACTCCACGAGATCCGCAAAGCCACGCAGTCCAAGATTATCTGCGAGAATGCTGACGACATCCCCACAATCCAGCTATGGGTCATGAGGCTGCCACATCCAATTTAGTAAGCTCCGATTCTTGTTTGTTGCTGGTTTATCAGTGATATCATTATATTCTGTGAACAAGGCCCGTCAGCTGGATAGAGTCAAATATAAAGCTCGAGTAAGCATGCCACTTCGTTACTGCATTCAGTAAGTTGTGGCAGAATGGGCCAAATACAGTCAAATATTCTGAATAACCCGAATTTTCATGACAAGGCGAGAACCTAAACTTCATTTATCAATTCTCAGCGGTAAATACAGAAAAATGTTCTAAATACTTTAACAAGCACTTTGAACGTTTGTAGAAACAAAGGAATGTGATCCTAAGAATGAAGTTTGCTGTACGTGATGACTGCAGCGGCGGTTATAGAAAAAAAACCCTAAGTTTTCGAGAAAAAGACGTAAGTTTTCTAAACAATAAGATGCTGCCGTCGTGACGTTTTCGGCCAGTAGGCTATATCTTGCTAGCTCAACATTAAATAAACGGTAAATTATCAGCAAAAAAGAAGTGTTAAAGGTAGAGTCAGCCTAATTATTACTATTTCAGTCCCGTTACGCCTACTTAACAAAGAATGGATCAGGAGAGAGTTTCTTTATCGAAGCTGATGGCACGCCGTCCTCATATAAGCAAGCGGGACGTGGACTATAAAGCACGCGCTGGCAAAAAAAAAAAAAACAGCTAAAACAGTAAGAGCTTGTGCCACAACGTCTTGCGTCATTCTCTCGTTCCAGCAACCCAAGGTTCCGATGCGAGGATATACCGGGCATCGATCTGCGTTACTGGCAAGAGGACCCTGTGCACGGCGGATTTTCGTTCAAGAAGTAGTGGCCTGTGTGTGCTTGTGCCGAGAGTTTTTTTTTTTTTTTTTCCATCTGTGCCCGTTGGCCTTGAAGGGGCCCAGTGAAGTGCCTGTGACGCCGCCCACGGATACGTTGCCACCCATTCGCTTTCTCCCCCTGACGGATATACGCTGAGAAGATGCCAAGTGCGACTCGACTTCGTGATTGCCTACTGCGTGGTGCGCGAGCTGTCGTTCTTGCATCTGCGTCGGCGACGACCGAATACAACTACGACACGCTCGTCTACGGGTTTAAGGAAGACGGTTATAGAAGCGACCAACGACCACTCCTGGATCTTCCACCTCCCAGGCTTTTTTTTTTATTAATTTTTATTTTCTTGGCAGTTCCGCTTGTGCGCTTACCGAATGTGCATATTTATTTTTCGGCGTCTACGTTTTCTTCCCCAATCGTCTGGTAACGTTGGAATGTAACCTCCTGCAGCGTGGTTAAAGAAAGAAGCAGCATCTGACGACATTTAATACAACTTATAGCTTGGTCGCAACTGAATGATAACCCCCAAATTGACCCGGTGACGGTCAAATTGCTACTTCGCGCAGAACGCTGAGAATCTGTGCCGTACTTGTCGCTAATAATTTTAAGGAAACTAGTTAACGTGTTATCGTGCTAATGTGTTAGGGAAACCTAGTTACCTTATTAAGCCACAGGATGCTGGTGATGAATGATGCACCATATTATAGTAAGACTGAGTAAATATCTCTATCGCGTCAGAGTTTTTACTATCTGTATATATTAATAAGACCACTGTGGTCATGTACAGCCTATTATGAAACTGAAAAAAAAAAGAGCATGAATGTCGCAGATAAATGCTGGTGCTGCATTGAGCACTGCTCCGATATTTAATCCATTAGAAATAAATTAGGCAGGTCGTTAGCAAGGACTGAAAGAGCAACGAGCCTACAAATGTATTTAGATTCAGTTTTGTACATTATCTCAGTTTAAGTAGGTGAACTGAAACAACCTGCGCGCCAGAAGTTTAGAAGTGGCGAGAACACATTTTCTCTTCTTTATCTGTTTCTCTTCACTCAGAGCGGGTACTAAAATGTTTAAATATGTCCAAGGCCCCGTCGTAGTTCAGCAATTACCCCGGGCGCAATCTTTTCGTTTCAGGCTATTTCTATAGATAGATGCTTTCCTTCTTATCGAATTCACGCTCCCACGAACCTTTCCCCGGTGCTAACCGAGCTTCGATGAAACGTTCGTGGTAATACTATGACTGCTTCGAGGCCTAGGTAACAATATTTTGTGCCTCTAACACCTTTTTTTGTGTTTAGGCGTCTTTTTAGGCTTGCTACTAACACCACATATCGCATATAGATAAAACCAGACGTCATCATCAAACTCATGCCAGATCGTTCTATTAAAGGGGTCTTCATGTATATTTAAGTTTTACTTTGTCACGCTTCAACAAGCTATAAAATTCGCTTTATTAATTAATGAGTTGTTCCGCATGCGCTGAATTCTCGGTGATGTCCTCATAGAATGCCACAAATCTTGCCGTTGAACAAGAGGTTTATTTCCTCATTTTTCTTCTCAGAGCTAAACGCATATACGCTGTGCTTTAGCCAACATTGGTACATAGAGAATTTTTGCAGAGCAAGAAAAACTTGCTTGGTATGCTATGGTTACTTCTTCAAAGGTTGCAGTGAAAGGAATGAGTCAGTGTGTTTGTTTATAGAGAGGTTGGGGCCAAGTTTCTGTAATGCTGTATTCATAATTCGTGTGCAAAACCACACAAAATCGTATGACAGAGAAAATTAGCGTAGTTCATAGTCCGTACATCTAGAAACGGACAGTGAGTAAGCCAGCAAAGTACGTATGTTATGTAGGAATCGAAAAGTGGCAACGAAAATCAACATTTGGTAACTACTGTATCTGGCAACTGCAAATTGGAAAACTGACTGGCTGCCAATAATGACAACTGCCCTCACAGTGGTCATTATTCTTCTTCTTCTTCGCATCAATGATTTTGTGCGCTATCAATGCTTACGACAGTCTGTGATTGGTGAGGAGTTTAAACTCCGTCTTGCAGTGAACGCCAAAGTTTCGAGCGCTGAGCTCTTAATAGTTTGGTCGTTGGGAAAGGAGCTGTGTTTTGCCAAATGTGACAGTGTCGGACAGTAACCGAGAAAATAGTGAAATGTTATCACGCGCACAGCGGTAGACTTGTAGAGCACTTTTGTAATAAATATTTTCCTACCTGTACAAGCAGCGAACGTTACCGTTCATTCGGCTCTCCACGAAGAACAAGACGTGCAGACATGAATCTGTACACTTTGTTCTTACGTTGCGCAATCATTTCTCTAAACTTCCCAAGCAGAAATAATAACACATATTAGAAGCTTGTAATTAACACGAGCGTCACTAACGATTGCCGTATGATCATAAAAATAAAACAAAAATTAAAAGCTCCAGAGAGCAATTTCTTACAGAAGCGATCAAAAGCACGTGCTCAGCCGAAATCATGCCACTGCTTACGCAAACTAATGAATATTAGTGGCGTCATGAGTGATTACTAGGTTTTGCACATCCAACGTTCGGGTACGCAAAACGCCGGGCGTTTGAAAGAACGCAAAAATCAGTACAAAAGAACGAAAAAAAGAGTACGAGATAACGCAAGCAGGCCCGTGGGGCTTTGGGTACGCAAGTACGCTTGGGTGAGCTATGTCAAAAGCTCCCAGTTCTTTCTGTAACATTTATTCATGGAGGAAGAAAGAAGACTCCGAGAGATCATGAAATCAGGCAGCAAGCTTCGGCAAGCCAAACTCCTCTTTAGGAGCACAGCTGCGCGTTGGCTCCCGAGAACTAGGCCCTCCATGGTATATTTTATGGCTATGGTTGAATGCTGTCACACGATGCTTCCTCCTAGTCTTTTTCTTCCTCCATGCTGTTTTCTTTTCTCTCTCAAGCGAGAATGAATGCGATGATAAGCCAGGTATCCTTTTTACTGTTTCCTCCCCTCCTACCTGTCTTCCATTTCTGTGTTGCTCTCACCTGCCTTCAGAAGAGTAGGCAGGCGTTGTGCCCCTTCCGGTGGCAGTTGACAGCCTGCTCCTCGCTTTCTCTTTCCTGTTAACTGTGTATATGTGTATATGTGTTCAAAACAAATAATAATAAATAATAATAATCCAGCTTCACACGGTTTCCAACAGGCTAGAAACTAGTATTATAGAAGCTTCTGAAGCATACTGCAAATAATGCGCACGATTTATTTTACAAGCCCGTAGCAACGTTTCTCCTTTTTCGACCTTCGGTACTGATTTGCCATGTTCCGAAATGTATATATCGTGCGACACCAAAGGAAACAAGCGATCAGCTTCATCGGCCTATAAAGCGTTCCACGACCACTGGAAGAGCCGAGTTCCGCCCGAAACGTTGCCCGCTTTTCGTTCGCCAAGTAACGAGATTCCTGCGCAGCCCCCACTTGCAGGCAATATCTCAATCCCACACAGATAGACAGGCTGTTTACTGGATGATCTTGACGGCTTTCAATAAGAAAGAAAAGAGTAACGTAGAAAACGGAAAGAAAAAAAAGTAACAGAAGGACAAAGCCTCTCGGTGAACGACAGCTCATTGTTGTGGTACATGATGTGGCGCGAAGTACGCCCATGAAAGCGAGAAGGTGGGGACGTGCATGCACGTTGATGAAGAGAGGCTGCAGCGCCCGGTGGGCCGTTTGCATGCGAGAATAAGCCAGCCGCGCCCCGCTGAACCGCGAGCCATATAGCGCATACATGATGCGGCCAACGAACGCGGCTAGCTGCGAGCCGCGATGCGGTCCGAGCTCGGCCACAGCGGCGGTTCCGTTGTTAAATGAACCGCGAAGGGCTTCTGTCTACGCGATTACCTCGGCAACGCTGCAGCTGCGGCTAACAAACGACGCACAATCGTGCTGCGAAAGCGCTCAAGCACGCACTCTCGGACGCGGCCTGTGCCCGCTGCCTGTGCGGGGCATGGTGGAATTTTGTATTGTTTCGTTTTTCTTCTCGCGTTGTGTAGGTAAGTTTGCAAATCGAGTGAGATTTAAAGAGGGAAAATAAATGGCTCGTTTATGTGCTGAAAGGTAAGCTGGCATGCCGAAGTGACACAGAACCGTATTGGGGACATTTATTTTTGTTTGTTCATACATGTACAAAGACGGAAGTAAATTGAAGTGAATGAGAGCTATACTTGCGAAAACAACAAGCATTTAGTTTTTAAGAGATGGTGTGTGCTGTATTACGAATAGCAAACCAGCGTGAAAAACATGAATCATGGGAAAACGTATGACACATACAAGCGTTTCCCCACGCCTTTAGCGCTGGTTTAGTATCCCTAATGTCGAAACTAACTCTTGGCCCTATGCTACATTCCCTATAGACTTTTCCAGCTTACACATAACTAGAAGGTTAAATTTTTCTATGAATCAATCTCATGCGCCACAAACGACCAAAACTGAACAGCACAACTGGAGAATTTGTGTACGTGTCGGCTAAACGTCCCGATAACCGTTTCAGGTTTCCCTGAAACTGTCTGCCTGCGTTTTACTTGTGGTTTGATGTGGCGAATTTAGTACAGTGCACACTTTTACTGTTCAGATGATAGCCATTACACATATGCCTGCTTATAAAATCGTTTCTGTGACGTGATCGCCACTAAAGACTTTTTTAAGAGCGAAGAGATAAGCTATTATTGTTTAATGTTTCTTCTGAGGTGGAATGGGGAAATGGGTGGAGAGCAAAGGCACTGAGTAGAGGTCACACGCTCACTCACTCTCAGACAGGCCTCAATTTGTCCGCACAAGGTTGGGTGGGAAGTAGAAGTAAGGGGACGAAACGCTATAACTGTCTTTGGAGTCATCGCAACGGCACTGCGCCAGGTAAGGAGAGCTATATGGCAAGAGTGGAGGCGGGAGAAGGACAGCCAGGCGCAAGTACGGCCAGAGGCGACAAATGCCACTGAGGAACACGCCTTGCAAACTGGGAAGCGAGGGACACAGTTGAGAGCCGTACAGCCACACGACGCGGAGGCGGATGAGCGGAGAGCGGCGGATCACGCGCGACGCGGCAAGGAGCACCCGCCGGCGGCACCGCGGCCGTGCCGCAACAGTGGGAGAAGGGACGGTGAGGGCGGAGTGGACGGTAGCGGCAAGAGTCACCGCAACTGCGCTGAGCGGAGGAAGGGGGCGAGAGAATGCGCGAGAACATATGATCCGGCTTTGGAGGAGAAGGGGAGGACAAGGCCTGCGACGCGCGCGGGAGATGGCGCAAGGAGCGGGCGCAGCTAAAGCCGCTAGCGCGCTGGCCCCGGATACGGAGCTGTTTACAGCGAGGCACAACGGCGAGACCGACGGCGACGCGAAACGCGGACACGGGCGGCGCCAAAGAGCTGCGCTCTAAAAGCAAACAAAGCGTCAGAAACCCTTCCCACTAGGTGACACGCTACTCAGAGGGCAAATGATAAAAATAGTAAAAAATAATAAGGAACCTTGAAAACGAATGCAGCAGGTCCAAAGAGTTTGAATCTATTACAGAGAAGCTTTCTGTGACCGCATAGAGAGTCGACACACAAGTACACGCACGCACGCACGCACACACATGAACACACACGCACACACAGACATACACACACACGCACGCACAAGCGCTGGCGCACGCTAACTATACTGAGTATCTTGTTTAGCGAAGTTGTTGACTACTAGCGAATACGACGGACGCCTTGAACGCATCATCGTTTCAGAGGCATCATGCGCATATATACCTACTTAGCGCAATTGGAATCTATTCTATTTGCAAGGAGCGTTCACTACCTCATTACCGTGCAGCCGCTCATGCGTGAAGGCGAGCTTTCGGATTCCTTGTTTTTGTCTTTCCGCACATGGCCGCCGCCGCTGCTGGCGCGTATGCGCGGAGGCGAGCGTCACCTGGTGGTGCTGCAAGGAACCCAAAGGAGCGCGCGGCGCGCGTGCTTTGCTGTGATTGATTGGCGTATTCGGCGACAGAACAGCCATACAGCTCCCACGTTCTAGAAACCTGGCGAGGTTCGTAAGGAGAAGCTTCACATTTAAAACAAAAGTCACCCAAATACAGCCAGCAACACATTAAACGCGTGCGACAGTCATATGCTCATGCGAAACTTATTATTAAACAAACACAAGAAAGCAAGCCACAGAAGCTATGCAGGAAAAATGATGCACATTCTAAGTGGGTGCAAGCCAAGATAAATAATGGAAAATAAACAAGAAACACTCTACATTGGGGCGATAAACGCTCATATTTTGTGCTCATAAATGGGGAAGGACAAATATACGTTTGGATATATATATATATATATATATATATATATATATATATATATATATATATATATATATATATATATAGATATATATATATATATATATATATATATATATATATATAAGTTAGCATATACATGCTTTCCACTATCATAGGTATAAGGACGGGATTATGGTTCAGGAAGTCCAGTATTTGATAGGTAAACTCTTCGGTGCCAAAATTATTAGGTGTTTTCTGCCTGTGATGATTCATGTGCCGGACGTAATAATGGTGTTCTCTGTGGAGAAACCTAGATAAAAATGAATCTGTTTCAGTCTTCATTTTGTTATAGAAACAAGGACTCAGGTTTTTTGAAGACATCGATAATACCTAATATTTGGTGTGTGCAAAAGAGTGGCGCGGTGTCACTAAGATACAATTTGTTTTCAAATATACGTAAAATTCTTTTCCGTAACAAGCTAGATAAGTTGGTTTTGGGTGTAGTTCCCCGCACAAGAAGGGAGTAATTCAAACGGGAGTGGACCAAGCGTGTAGTACAACTGTTTTTCTAGCCACACGGGAAGTAATTGTCTGAATCTAGGAATGGATTCCAATGGAACGTGAAATAACAGATCGAACTTCATTTATGTGAGGTGACCAGTTAGGAGATTTTCTTAGAACAGCCCGCAAAAAAAGAAAACAAAAGGGAAAAAACTGCATGTAGTAGCGCGCTCAATAGTAAGACTAAGAAATTCGTCCGCATATATCCGTACGTTTCGGAGTGGCTCTTTGATGATACGGCTCAGAGCGTGATGAGTTTGTGTTATCAAGTTGGGAGTGTTGGCATATAGGCGGCGACGACATGAAGAAACAAAAAAGAAAATTCCAAATACGGCCCCCTTCACTTTGCTACCGTATAACAGTATAGCGTGACAAACCCGTATTAAAGAAATAAATGAATTTTTTACTGGCGCTAGCGGTACTAAATAGTATCAGAGGAGTGAACATTTGAAGCCAGGTATTGCGCGTTGTTCAGGTGTGCCCCAGCATCTTATCGAGGCAGCTCGCAGCACGAAGTTTATTTTTTTTGCTATGTGTAAGAGATAAGACCAAAGTACGGAAAAGCGGACGCATTTGGCACAAACGTATAGCAAGGAATTATGCCATAATAAGTGCAGAATAACTCGAGATGGGGATACTGTACAGCGCGTCCGTAATGCGCACGGCAGAATATTCGACTGATTCGAAAAGCACGCGGAACACATTGCGGCGTGCACGTGGTGCATAGCGGTCATGATTCGGCGCAATATAGGCACGCACCGACAAGGAGAGACGCGTAGACCGGTGAAGTTTAGCAGAAAAATGCTCCTTAAGGTTTCTCGCTTCAATGCCGCCTCCAGAACAGGGAAATGATTCGGAACCGACAACTTACATGCAGCGGTTTCGCGTTTGTTTGGCGTCAGCAGGGATTGATCATGTAGATTTGCCATTCTGTTATCGAATTCCACAAATAATTAGATGACGTGAAAATAAAGCTGTCGTAAAATAAGGCGGTCTTTTTTTTTTCTTTTTGTCATCATTTTACGTAAAATGTGCCAGCAGATTTTTTTTTCTCTTATGGCGCAAGTACACCCTGCTGCATACTTCTAATGTAAAATGTAAATGCCCCATTCCGGTATGAAATCCTGGAGCGACCAGTATAACGGACCATGTGTCCAATACTCCAGCGATTGGCCCGTAAAACGATAGTTCCGCCAATCGGCATGAACCAATAGAGCCATCCTTGAAATGTGACCAATGAGAAGGAAGTTTCGGTGTGATTCCGAAACGACCGAGAATATCGCTCTCTAGCCTGGTGTTTTACCACGGGCTTTATCACCCTAGCGTCCATGCGCATATGCATGCGCATGCAATGTAATGTACCCATATCCATCCATACGGGCACGATCCGCGCTAGGCGTTGCTAAAGTACTAGTTTCGGTGCAGAGCCTTAACAGTTGCCTATGTGGAAGGTACTAATGCACTTCCACGCTCACAGGCAAACGACGAAGATCTTCGATTTCCTAAAATGTAGCGCAGCTCTTCAGCGGGAAGTGCGTGTTAGGCGTGGAGGGAAACAGACCGGCCTTCACCTTATCTCCCCACTGTGTACAGGGCAAGACGCTGCGGAAAAGCCGCCTTGTACGTTTTAATGACGCTGCTCGTAAAACTAAGTGCCACTCACTTCCGGGGCCGAGTGGCACCGGCGGACAATATTGCACTTTTGAGTGCGCAGTTAATCAGGAACGCCAACATGTTCTCGCTAGTATAACGTCAGGCCTTCTCCGCAGCCCGGCCAAAGGAAAATGCGGCAAGCCTCCCGGTTGATGCACCAGCCTCCAAAAATGTTTATCGCTCATGAAACCCGCGTACTCGGGCATCAAGCGTAACATTTATGAAGGCTACTTTAAAACTCCCTCTCCTCTCATCCCGTTGGAAGTTAGCACGCTTATCACTGCTGCACAAAATTTATTGTTACAATCCGGAATTAAAAAGCGAACTTTTGTCCGAACCTGCATACATATCATCTCGTACTGACCATCGCCACAAATTGAGCGTTCCACACTGTCGCACGAACGTATTTTTTATTCATTTATTCCTAAAACTACAAATGAATGGAATCATCTGCCGGCCTAGATTGTTAAAATAACCGATACATCTGCTTTTAGAACTACTATTGAAGAATACTTTTGTTAATCCGCACTATCTAATTTTTCTTTTATTATTAAACCCTGTTGTCTACACATGCTCTGTATTTCGTCCACTCCCTTCTGTAACGCCTTCGGGCCTTGAACGTACAATAACTAAACAAATAAAGAAACAAACAAACAAACAAACAAATAAATAAATAAATAAAAAAATAAATAAATAAATAAATAAATAAAGTGAAACCACGCTGCCATTGATGCACTCGAAGTGGCTACGTTGCTCTGTCAAGAATCTCAACGGCGGCCTCGTGTGAGGAGATCGACGTTGCTAGACTGTAAGATTGTTCGAAAGATTTGTCAGCTACTTTGTGCGAGTAAGTTGTAGGATATAATCGAGAACGAGGAAGACACAGTGGCTCTCGCTTCTTTCTCTTTAGTTCATGGCTGCAAAGTTCTGCCTGTATAGAAATGTTTGACCAGTGCCAATGAGCTGACATCAATTTAGACTATAGTCTATGTGCCAACGTTCTTCTTTTCGCTCTTTCCTTAGTAGCGTTGACTGCCACACTGCCGCGGCATTCTGTCATACGTGTCACAGTTACATGAAAAGCGAATGGAAGTTTACACTCTGTTTAACGAAATTGGCAAACATAAGAAGCAAACCCGGTGAACTGCTTCCCGAAAACTCGCAGCAATGGAACAGTGAGGCTAAGCACAAAGGATAAACGTTGAATTCTCTATTTTCAAAGGCTGAGTGTTATTCATTGAAGGAAGCAACCGAATTTCAGTGAAAGACTTGTTGCAGAATAAATGAACATCTTACGACGAACCCGCTTATTAATATGGCTGCCACTAAATATTTATCACAGAAATATCAATAAGTGTGTCCACCACACGCAGTTTATTCTGCCCGCACTGGACATCCTGTCCTGCTTCGCACAGGAACGTTTCCCATAAGCATCACCCTTATTGTCTCTCACTCGTATTTGTCACGGCGTAAGAAAAAGACTCGACTCCCGAGAAGTCAGAACCACTGGCAAGCCGGCGATTATCGCACTCACTATGTCCAAAGGGAACCTATCACTGCTGTCCTTCTAGCTGGCTCTCCTTGAGAAGGCGTTGTATGCATGCACTGCACGAAAAACAAAACAAAACAAAAATATTAACGAGAGAATCGGCAAAAAAAAAAAGAAACATAGATCGGTCCCGGAGCGCAATTGCGCCGAAACTTTCCACGGCAGAAACAGATTGTCTCGCGATACGACACCCAAGCGCGGCCAGCACGCAAAGCATGCAGTAAGCAGCAGCGGCGACCATTCTGCTCCGCGTCGCTTTGGCTGCGCACGGCCGGACATTCTCAATCACCAGAACAATCGGGGCTACTTAGCGACCTTAACGCCGATGCCGCCTAAAGGCCCGAGGGAAAGAGCCTTTTACGTTTCCAGCGTTTTATTTTGCCCCTTTTTTGTTTGCTTTATGCGATGGGTAAGACAGGCGAGAAATGCTTTCTGTGGTTTTACTGCACGTGCTAAAGCTTCGCGTTGCACCCGCTTACGATCAACAGCATATACGATCGCCGATCCGGGCGCTCGTTTTATTCCCGCCGCAATTAATTGAAACTGGGGTAGCTCTCACCATCTGTATTAAAACGCGTTCATTAAGGCTCGACCGCAGGAGGCGTGTTGCGTCTGACCTTCACACCAATTGCCTTTCTATATATATATATATATATATACATATATATATATATATATATATATATATATATATATATATATATATATTTGGTGGCGATAGATGTGGTCCTGGATTTATCGTAAGTGTCGAAGTCATTAAAAACGACTAATTACCGTAATAGCCTTTCCATACCACAAACATAGCTGCGACGTTCACTTATCGCATCTGTAAAGTGCAAACCAGGACTGCGATATCGTTGACATTTTATGTCAGATCAAAATTAGCATTACGCAATTAGTAGATATATTTCAGGTTTCTGATGCATTCCTTTCTTCACACAGAAGGCCTATCGCCGAGGCGCCTAGTTTGGCTCTTGTGGGTCTATTTTAAGCTCCTTGAAGTTTCGTGGCGGTTTTATCCTTCTTGTTTGATCGTGCAATTTTTATTTAATAGTTGTCATATCTCTTCAGAGTACTTTGTTAATAGTAGCAGTAGTCAATAAAGACTTAAGGTGTTCTCCATTTAGTTTTAATAAATTCACGTTGTAATAGGATAAATTGAAAAAGAAGACTTTTAAACTAGCAGCTTTATCTCTGACGGGAGAAGAAACCGAAGCCTCTATAAGACTCGAACTGTCCATGACAATTTAGGGCCCTTCTTGACATGTTCATTACAATACATGTTTTCATCGAATAGAACTCCAAGACCCCTAACGAAAGGTACAACTTCAATTCTAGAACAGCCAAGTGTACGGCTAATGTCAAGAATATACTATTTATTTATTTATTTACTTGTTTATTTTGAACATAAGTTATGCACATTGGCATCAGCAAAGAAAATATACTAGTACAGTTATACAATATTAGCGGATAACAAATCAGAGTAAATAAGTATTATTTCTAATTATTCAAGCTACATAATTCAACGTACATAGATTACATAAGCGAAAGTGCATAAGCGTCGTTAATAAGCAGAGTGCACAGTTCACAGTGAGTAGTTCACAGTGAGTAGTGAGGGAAGATAACCGATGGTCATTAAGGGTTACGGACTGGATCCCAATGGAAGGGAAGCGTAGCAGGGGGCGGCAGAAAGTTAGGTGGGCGGATGAGATTAAGAAGTTTGCAGTGACGGCATGGCCACAATTAGTATATGACCGGGGTTGTTGGAGAAGTATGGGAGAGGCCTTTGCCCTGCAGTGGGCGTAACCAGGCTGATGATGATGATGATGATGATGATGAGTTTCGTTTTTGGCGCTAAATATCACGCATTTTGTTTTCGCAGCGTTTATGGCCAGTGAGTTTGCTGAACACTACTTATCTAACTGCGCAAGTGCAACGTTATTTCGATTTATAAGTGTCGGCAAGTGAAAATCCGCGTTACTCGTATCTTCGGCATATCCGATAAATTTTGTATTTCTATCAGTATTTACTAGGTTGTTTACATATACGTTAAAGAACAAAGGTCCGAGGATGCTATACCCTAACTAACGCTTTAAAGTTATTTTAGTCGCACTTGGTACTTGCGGTAACGTGGGTAACTACTTAATATATCCTGAAAATTTCCTCGAAAGCCATAATGACTAAGTTTGTTAGGAAGTGCGGTATGACTGACACAACCAAAAGCTTTAGAAAAATCAATGAACACTCTAAACGTAAATGCCACTACCAAAGGAGTCTACAATAACTTATTTCTGCAATAAAAGCGCACAATCAGTGGAATGTTGCCAGAAGGTTGTGATTTGACAAACGAGAAGTCATTCACGTGTGTATTGATTTTTCTAGACCGTCCTAGAAGACAGGGAGAATCGATATTTGTCTGTAATTTGACATGTCATTTCTGTCACCATCTTTGCAGATAGGTACACTTTGGCAACTTGCAGACGTTGAGGAAAATTTCCATATAAGGATATTAGGCTGACCACATAATTTAACAGGAGAACGATGATGCCAATAAGGTGCTCGACTGGCTCCATATGTAAGTCGTCAGTGTCGCAACATTTGCTAGATTTTAGTTACAGGAAAGTAGAGCTAACTTCTGCCGTAGGTGGGCGAAACAGAAACATTGATTAGGGGTACGTGCAGGCAGAAATTTCGTATAATGATTTTTTCATGCGTGGTTTTTCTGATAAAAACAAAAGAAAAAAATGTTAAAAGCGCTTGTCGGCTCTTCACCGACGAAAGTTTTGCCATTTACTCTTATTTATGGTGGGCTGGCGTCTGAATCTGGGCAGCGTTTTGAAGCCTGTTAGGATTTTTCAGATAAGTTCTGATGCATGTACAACGTCCCGCTGAATATATTTGCTAAATAATACTCCTTTCTACGGTGCATAAGCTTGTTTGGTGCGTTTCGATGCTTTTTTTGAAAGCCGCGAGATCGTGCGTGTTTGTAGTCTTCAGAAACCATTCAAAGGAGACATTTTTGTCGCTGATAGCTTTTAAGCAGCTACTCGTAACCCACGGCCTTGCGTGGACATATTTTTTTTTTTTGTAGGAAAACATTCATCATATATTGTTTTAAACTAGCCACTAAAAATGCTGTAGGACGAATCCGCATCATCAATACGGAGAAGGATTTCCCCATTTTGGTTTAACGATGCCCGAGCAAAATGTTCCAATATGATTTTTCTTATATTGCTAAATGTACATAGATTACTTTTGGAACTCCTAAAATTATTTATTTTCTAATTCTAAGAGCATATATGCAGGTGGTCGCTTATTTGCGTCGCTAAAGCCTCACAGTAAGTCCGCTCATTCGTCTCGTTAGTAATAAATGCGTCAATTAACGTTGACGTGTTAAGGCATCTGTGAGTAGGTTGTTTTATCACATTTTACTGAGCTTGTATTTCAAGTGTCCCATGTAAGTCGACAGAGTGAGGTGAGGGACTCAATAAATCAAATTCAAATTCAAATTCAAGTTCTTTTAGAGACAATGTACTGGAAGGTCCGCTGAGCGAAAAGCCGTGAAAACGGCTTGACGGGGCCCAGGTAACCGTTACATGGCAGCGGCTTCACAAGGTGCAGAGGAAAAGGACTAAGATACGCCGTTACAAAGGCAAAAATGAAAAAGATGCAGATTACAATGCATAATATAACATTCATAAATCACACAAATACACTTGAAATACGATGCACATAAAAATGCATATTCAAATTTCGACACATAGTACCGCATATTTACCACTCACACAAACACACTAAAAATGCTGCAAAAAAATTTAATGTTTTTAATAACCGATTTGCAAGCAGCATATATATTATATATAGTAGATGTTTATAGATATTGAATCTTTTACTAGCAAACAATAGAACAAAAGAAAGACCGTAACTGTTTTTACTGCAACTGGTTGTGTTTTCATATCTGTTTAGTGTTGTTCGGACGTTGTATGCCAAAGTTTGATACTTCGAAGTTGTACGAAATCGAGGTATAGGCCATATATGGGTGTTTCTTGTAGGTACTGTAATAACACGACGCTCTAGACATGGTAAGGCTGTAATAAAGTCCGAAGTTTCTCTGTTTGAAAATTAGAGTGCGTTAGAAAAGCGGTATGAGTAAATTTTGTCAACCCGAACTATACTGAACCTTTCAAATGATTTGCATGTGGTTCCCAGACGTTCGATGTTTCCAACGTAGCGAATTATCCTTTTTTGTACAACAAGTATTTATGTTTCTTTTTGTTGTTGTGACCCAAATCAACGTGAGAGAGAGAGAGAGAGAGAGAGAGAGAGAGAGAGAGAGAGAGAGAGAGAGAGAGAACAACTTTAGTAGATATGCCTGCAGAGTCGGTTAGGCTCCCTCCACGCAGGGAGGAAAAGCTTTTACCGCGACGCGGCCACTACGTCAGTCTCGTGCATTGTGCTCCTCGAGGTCTTGGTTCCTCGCTACTTCCGCGGATCCGAGAGGGCCGCCATCCCCTTCCTGGGGGTGCTCCCGCCTTCTCCTCGGTTTCGCGAGGTCGCTGCCTCTCCAAATCAACGTACAATAATTTAAATGTGAGATAAATAATGCGTGATATATCGATGTGCGTATCACCTCCTGGCATTATTTTTGTAGTTATATTAATGAATCCATCCTAAACAACGTGTCCATGCAAGGACAAAAGAAAGGTAGAGACGCTCCCGGTAGGTGGCCGGTACACAGTACGAAAAATGCAGCAATCGCTTTTTATGGTCAATACGTCACAATCATCGTTTCTCTCAGAAAAAGCACAAATTCTTTCTTTTCTTTTTTTTTTGCTAGGGATAGCATGATTAACCTCGAGCATTATATTGCCGCTTCTTTTATTTGATTTGTTAAAAAAATTGGAAGTGTAGCCTGAGATATTAAGCACTTCGCCTTCGCCTTGATACCAAGTCTCAGTTAGCACGACAGCGTGGAAAGGAAAATTAAAGCGATCAAAGAGTGCTGTGAGATTGTCTTCCTGATTTCTGGAAGATTGTGCGTCAATATGAACACAAGAAATACACTTTTTTTTCTAGTTGACACAGACAAGTTGAGCTCGCGGGTCGGTATGGTTCCTCTATCCACCGTGAAGTTATACAGTTATACGGAAGAATTGATCACGCACGAATTTAACTAGGCTCTTTTTTCAAGGCCGTTTACATTAGTGATTTGAACTACAGTAGAGGTCTCAGCGTTTCGGGCAACCAAGTGAAATGTCAGTTCCTTTCCTTCTTTCTTGTGATCGTCACATCTAGAAATTTTTTTCAGCTGTGGTCAAAGTTGTTCGTTTCCGTAAATTGGAGATGTCTCCTGTCGGCCAATTTCGGCAGTGGGCACGCGAGAATTACGTGCCTTGTCACGAACTGCGTCGCGTTTGGTTCGAGATTGAAATCGAACAACAATGGGGGGCGGGCAGGTCTTTTCCTCGAAATGGACGCGATGGCACATGTCAACACCCTTCTTCGTAATATAGGCTCATGCATATCTTCTCCAACTTTTTGAATGATTTTTGAACATTCGAAACAACAGCAACATTATCTACTTCTAAATTTTGGTTTCGAGAGTACCATTCAAGGGCGGTAGCTCTCTTTCCATTTTCTGTAACTTGGTTCCACAGTCGACTGCATTCATTTGAGAGCATTTGATTTTGCGATTTCAGTTACGCGTTTCCTTTTTCAAGACGCGTGCAATGCAAGATCATATCTTCAAGCTTTTTGTTGAAAAAAAACGAAGACTGGTTGGCCAATTTCGGTGCTCTTTTCCCAGTTCCTTTTCTAGGACAGAGCACATGTTGCGTAAATCCTGTCGAGTTTCATTGAAAAAATTCGCTGTTTGCGGGGGCCATGATGCAGTACAAGCATAATCCGGCGGCAGCAGCAGCAGCAACAGCTACACTTTCGCATCACAAACACACCATTTTGTTGGTGGAAATATTTGTTTGCAGCAACATGCTTCAAGGTGATGTGATGGGGTCGTTATCATAAAATCCGTTTCCTTATCTTCTGAAATGACACAAGCAGCCCACTAGAAGACAAGATGCCACACACATATTTTTTTTGTTTAGTTCGAGTGCCCTAAGCCTATAAAGTGAAATGTTGCCAGAAATTTCTTGCTCACTGGAAAATGGTTAGACTCTACACCCCGACTAGGTAACTGTACAACGGTGCCTGGATGACAAACGCAGTTGCCCTTGCAGGCTAGTTGAGATTTGAGAAAGGCCGCTCGATGCCAATATGCACAAGCTGAAGGGTCAATAAGAAGAAGAATATTTGAGAGCCTCTGTTTTTTGTTCACAGTGCATACCTACTCTGTACTGACATGTTTAATCTTGGTATTTATGCCAGCGTAGCATACTTGGTTCGTGCCACCCATATTTCATTGAATGAAGGTTATGTGTTAATTTTAACACGTACAACTGATATACGATGTTGATACACTGTGCTAAATAGGAAATGGTTTCTGTATACCAAAAATTCAATAGTTATTTGTTATAATTAAAATGTGGGGCCTGTCTGCTTTCACATCACTGATAGAATCAGGAAATCAGGAAATGCACACAGTCGTGTCGACATTTCAATGCTAGAATGCAAATTGTCATCATTATCCTCATCAACAACAACAACAACAACAAGAGTACGTCCTCTGCTTTCGATTCTTCCCACAGTCTCCTTACAAACATCTGCGACGCTAAGACTGAACGAAATCGTTTTCCTTCTTTTTTTTTTTTTGTTGACTACCACGAACGGTCAAGACCAAAACAATGGCGTGTGTATACGCGTGAACCGGCGGTAAAACTTTCGGGCGGCTTTTCGACTCGATCAGATGTCGTGGCCCCTTCCGCCCTTCTCAACGGTTCACTGACGCTTTGACGTTTCTATAAGCCGAACGGATCATACTTTGCAGTCGAACGAATGAACGTTCGCTCAAACAAACAAACAAACAAACAAACAAACAAACAAACAAACAAACAAACAAACAAACAAACAGGTGAGGGTGGAGAATGGAAAGAACCACTTCAAATCCGGCACGCGTGAACGCGGAAGAGTGACCGACCGCCCGCGAAGGCGAAGTCATTCCCAGTGAAGTGGGGAGAGGACAGACAATGCGGGGCAAGGCACCACGCCCGTTGCGTGCCCGCACGGCTGCCAGCATCATAACTCACGTCTCCGTCAGACATTATCAGAATTCTGAGCGAGTTCTTCCTGCGGAGTCCGGTCGCTTTTACGTATTTTCTTCCAGCTCCGTCCCCCCTTTCCATCCGTCTCTCTTTTGTGACCTGCCTTTGGCGCACGATTGTTCTTGCGTAAGAATCAGGGGTGTTCCCTCCGTGTTCATACAGGGGAATAGAGAGAAAGAACGAGGTATAGCTGGAGTTGTAAGAAGCCTGCACGGATTAACGCGTAAAATGGCCCCGCTTTTTGCCCTAGTGGCGAAAACCGTGGCGCCAAAAAGCCGTTAGACAATGACCGAGTGTTCGGGAGGTGCGGCCGCGGCGCGCGAATGGAGACAGAACAAGGGCGGCTCCAGTTTTCCAGAGCACAAGGTGCTCCAAATGAAATGCAGGCTTACCCGGATGCCGCATTTGGTCCCTTATGTCTGTTAATAACGGTGACGCTGGTCGCATTCGAAGTAGCTTCCTGCTGAGAGGAGGCGTTTCATTGTGATTTCAAGTATTAAGCAACCTTTTTGTACAGCCCCAGTGAAAAATAGCATCACCATGTGCTAACTCCTTTCAAAGCTCTTGGAGCCGGGGTATAATGGTGGTTGGATCATGACGACGTGTCGCATTCATTGTTGTTGCATGAAAGGACAAGTGAATTTCGCCATAAGTAGGTTACTAAGTCATTCTGGTGAATACGAAGCGGGTCTGCACTAACATGCTTGCGTGAGACATACGCTGGCCCCACGTGGAGGACGGCCTCCGTAGAAGACAGTCTTCTTGGAAGGCATTACACAAGCTCTAGCTTGTTCAAAACAAAGTTTAAAGCCTGTAATGAACGACGCAATATTTTTTGCCGTTCACCTGTACTAAAAGTTATAAGAAATCCTTCTCATGACTTATGCTCTCCTGGATGTAGTAAATATTCAAGAAAGGCGCCATTTTGAACAGGAGTGTTGCGAGTCAATCCACGAGAGATTTTGCTCCACAACCACGGCTAGACCGCCACATCGCATTAAAAAACTCAATCACCCAGTACATTTGCGGCATCACTAATATCTAGGCATCAACTTGGAGTCGTATCAACGAAGCTGGCAACAGGGTAGTAAGCTGTGTGAGATCAGCTTTTAATAACAAAGTAAAAAATACAGCAGCTCCTGTCCACTTCATCGTTGTTTCTCAGCACTACAACGGCCCCATCCCAAGTTACAGCTAAAAATTATCGAAATAGTAAAGTTATTTTGATTAAAAAAGCCGATATTTTGACTCCCCTACTTAGCTTGCCGGTTTCGATTGAAAAGAAGAACGTTCTCATTCACTGCTCATAAGCTTTATGGAATGGAATCCCTGCACAGCTTACAGATTTTGTCCTCGTTCTTATGACGTCAGCCAGTAATTCTATACACTGACCAGTTGTCAACTTCAAGTTGTAAGCGCCTGGCCACACTTGTTAACGTTGGTAACGATCTGGCTCTTACGCCTGTTGAGCGATTGTCCTCGAAGAGACACAAGAACTGCGAGTAGTAGTAACTGCCGTCTGACAATGCGGTTGTCGGCACAGTGGTGCGCAGTTTCAAGTATTTGTAATTCACAGCTTGAAAATGAAACAAAACAGCTCTACGCCAAGTAACCCTCGGCAAATAAAGGAGCGCGAGGTAACAAGTGCAACTACTGCGCAACAACCTTTACACTGTGTTTTGAACCACGTGATACAACTAGTTACATAACCTCTCTGTGGAGCAGGCTATGTTACACCGCATCCTCCGTGCCCTCAGCGTTAGCCGCGAGAAACGCCCCCACTTTCTCCCGCAGGGCATGACAAAAGGAACACTTAGGTACGTGGCTCGCCACGTGAGAGAAAAAGCCACGGGGACACTAGATGATGGCGCCGGCTACACAGCAGGTCACCTCTGACCGCACAGCGACCCGTCGCCGTCTTGTTTTCTACGCTGCTGTTGGATAGACATCGCTCCAATTGCGCGGGCGCCCGCGCACAGCGTTAGTTGTCCCCACGCAGCAGACCAGAATGCGTAGGCTGCGCCGGGTGAGAGTCTTTGCTGGCTGCCCATTGTTGAGTGGCGCGTGAGAAGTTGCGAGCCCGACAGACACATTAACCCTACGCGGTCATGCAAGCAGAAGCGCCGCGGCGAGGGTGCAATTTATTGGCAGTGCGACAGCTCAGCGGGACCACCGTTGCGTGGACGATGGTTTCGAACTGTACACGCCGCACCCTTAACGATCATGTTTGAACCTGTGTCTCCATAGTACCATCAGTTTACTCTACTGTGAGTAAGTACGAACAAGATGACGTAGGGCTCAGAAGAGTCTTCGACACGCGAGATTTCAAGGCATTGTGTTTTCCGAAGGTGCCGGAAAAGACTTCCAAGTCTGTTGATTACCTACTTCCTAGACACTAAGGTGATGAAGGTTTGGCGAAACACTTGTAAAAGATATTCAGGCGGAATAAGTAACGGTCAAAGATGTCAGGCTTACGCTACATATTACGAAATGACCACCACCACCTATTGTTCAAACGAAAGTTTACGCATGTTCTCCAAGTGGGTTGGAGAACATGCGCAAACTTTTGTTTGAACAATAGGTGGTGGTGGTACCAGGTACGAACTAGATGGCACAAATCTTCCTTTTGTGATAATGAATTACGACGTGTTGCTCGTAATCTCCTACTAGTGTCCTTCTCCCTGCACTTGCCATTGAATTGATACCCGTCTCAATGTCTTAGATGGGAAAGGCGCGGGAATTAAACAGAGTTTCAAACTGAATACAATCACTAGGCTCACCGGAATGCTCGACAACGCTCAAAATCTATACAGAGTGGCATTTCCACCACTACACGGAGTATGTTGTACTATATAGCCATAATTACTCGAAAATTAGCGGCAGCACGGAAATAAGAATAATGAAATGTGGTGTTGGAGAGTCCCTACGTGATAAAATAGTACTGTGAAACGTTCTCTCATAATTTATATCGTGTTAACACATCCTCTCCCCAAGTTTCTTGCTTTGCCTGACTTACGCGAGGCCGCTGTGATTATTTACTTCGTATATTCACTGTGCTCAGTTATCTAATAATGCTATCAAGACGATCTTATGGAAGTAATTATGGCAGTTTTCCTCACGCATCTGAAATATTTTCTAGCCGCAGTGCAGCAGGCTGTGAATCAGTTGAGAAGGCAGCTCGCAATCTCAGAGGCTCCTTAATTTTTTTTAGCAAAGCACACAATATTTGACAAGTTCGCAAAGCGATGAAAAGAATAGAGAACCTCTGCATAAATACTGATTCTAGCGATGTTCTGCGTGGATATTCTCTCTAAAGAAGCTTACTAGAAGTGAGGCATTAAATTTTGCTGTTGTGCGCCTAATAGCACAATACAACCGTAGAAGTCGATACTTCAACTCCTACGTCGTTCACAAGGACGAGTTATATCTGGAGCAGCAAATAGGTGAATCGAATTGAAGTTAATTGCTTTTCCCTTCGAAAGTAAACGCTGTGAATTTTTCCTTGATTTATCAGTGTTATTGCTACACAGCGAAATGTATTCCAATCTGCATGCCACTATACGTTCCAAATTATGCACCGTAACATCCTCGCACCCTCTGCGCACATCTTTCCCGCACTACACGTCTCCCCGCGCGCACGCAGAATCATACACATAAAAACAAATTAAACACACGGTTCTTCGTTCTGTTAGCACGAATTAAATGAAGGGGCAGGCCACATAAGTTCGAACACATTTTTACATTCTAGAAACGTGAGTACAAGTGGTCGTGCTTGCCTTAATCACACGCTTTGATGTGCTTCCGCTGGCAGCGCACTAGGCCAGTCGCGATTTGGAGAAGTTTTTATTTCTCTTCATTTCAGTTTTCTATCTTTTATGTTAGAGATGGTCGCAAAAAATATGCCGAGTAATCAAACTGCCTCAAGGTTAAGGGCAGTAAATGTTGCACATAAGGAAAGTACAAGCCTCTGTACCAGGTATACAGCACAAATGCTGCGCTGACGAGTTGTAAGCTTTAAAATCAATCTAACCGTATACTTGTCAATTTCGGGTAGCCGAATCCTTCTCAACGCTTCGAAATACTATCGTTTGTCCTTGTACTTGATACAGTGCACGCTCCGCCACCCTTTCTGATTATAAACATCTAAAAAGCTTAACGACGGTTTACCGATTCTCTCAACGCGAAGCTGGTTCAGCTATACCGCAAATTTGGAGTAGCTTTGTATACGTACCGGCCACACCTGCGAAAGACACGTTGCGGCCAGCGTATCCAGCCTTGTGGGTTTGCTTTCAGCCTTGTCACGCCGTCACACAGATAACGCCACTTGTTGGCGTCGTAATTAAATTAGGTCAGACACTGAACAGCACGGAAGCACAAAGAGATGTCGCTCCAACCCAGTCTGTTGGCGTGTACAAACGTTGCTTAATCTCTCTAGTTTTTTTTTGCTAAGCTGTAATATGAGTTGTCACTTTGAAAGCGATATCACCCGCCTGGTCAACTGTTATGCCCTGGAGACTGGACCAAGTCAAGCAGTTGGGTTGGCGCGAATTAATTCCTCGCCGCCAGCGCAGCGTGTGATTTAACGACAGGCCATTAGTATTCGAAACGGGCTTGTGGCAGAGCGCTCGACACACACGCAAAATGTATGTCTTGCTCGACAGAGGCGGACACTCGCCGAGTGGCAGTTATCTGAAACTTCGCAGAAACCAGCACAAGCAAAAAGAAAAAGAAAGGCATCAAAAAAGGCAATGTCGAGCGCGGGGACAACGCTATGTTTCGTGCCAGCATTAGAATCGCCTTCGGCCTGCAGACAACGTGACCTTGTGGACCTGCCGTACTCAGAGAGGGCGTTGTCTTATTTCTGCTTTCGATGAACAAGAACGTCAACGAAAGGACAAAAAAAGAAGCAATACGGCAACATAAATATTCACTGTGAAAGAGGCCTTCCCTTACTGTCCCTGTGTGCAGCCCGCTCTGGCATAGATACCTGAAGTGGCGCACAGCAAGGAGCTTTATTAAAAACTGTGTCGCGGCACAAGCACTAAGTTAATAGGACAAAGAGGGGGAATGGTAGCCAAGGGTGGGGGGAATCCCCTGCTGTAGCGTCATGAACCATGCGCAGTGGGCTATACCAGGTTGATTTCTTCCCAAGAAATGGCCGACTCCAGTGCTTCTTAGCTTCGGCAATGGAACGAGAACGGGTGTATCGAGCACTGCATGGCTGAAGGGGAGGAGAGGTGTGATTGGTCTTGCCCTTTCTGCTACCATATGCACAAAGCAACAAGGATAGGATAGGAATAAACTTTATTTGTCCAACGGTTATTGTTGTTGGTGCCCCTGGCTGGGCTGCCAGGGGTCCATCGCCCGAGGAATATCTTTCGAGATCCTCGGCAACGGCCCTGGCCCACTGGACGGCCCACTCCTGGTCTTCGGGTGCCTCGCTGAGGAGGGCGGCTTGCCATCTCTCAGCGAGGCGCCCCGCTTTAGAGGATTCTGCTGTTGTATTCCTTCTTCCTCTTTGTCCTTGTTCCACGTGGCGTTGGCATTCCCAAAGCAGATGGGCCATATCGGCCAGTTCGTGCTCGCACCACGGGCAGCCGGGCGACGGGTGCAGCGCGGGCCGCAGGCGGTGCAGGTGGTAGGGGTTGGTGAAAGTGCCCGTCTGCAACCGTCTCAGGTCGACCGCCTGGGACCTATCTAGGCGCTCGTGGTGTTGTGGATAACAAAGCAAGAAGACGGCAGCATATACTAGATTTAGTGGAGAGGTAGAAAGTAAGAAAAAAGGCAGGGAGGTTAACCAGAAAACAAAATCGATTTCGCTACCATACACAGGGGGAATAAGAGGTAGAGAGATAAGAACGAAATGAACACCGAGCTTACAGGCACACGATCCAACCCGTTCAAGATCACAGCAAAGGGTCCCGATTAGCAACATCGAATTATTTATTGGCTATTATAATACGGGAGGCAAAAGAACACGTAAAGGATATTCTTGGCCATAGCCGACGAAGCAGAGTAGCCTCACGTCGGCAGTCAAGATTGGATACTAAGGCAGACCGAGGACTCCAGCTGGTGTAATCGGTTGTTTTAAACACTTGCCGTGTTCAAGAAGAAGAAGATGATGCATCTTGCAATCCCTCAGTGTTTTTAGCTGTATCTGTCCTCTTGACAATAGTGTCAGTTTCACTTTGTTCTGTCGTTGGCAGTCGCTGGCGTGGTCGATACCTATGGCACAGCAGTGACTTGGGTGCCACTGAAAAGTGACATGGTGAGTACAAGAAATGTTAATTCGCAACCTCCTACGGGAGGTGCAAGTTCACCGAAAAAAAAAATCGACGGAAGACGCTCGAAGCGCTGGAATGTGTTATGTATATTACTCTAAAAACACAAACTAGCTGCTACGACAAGAACACGTACTAGAGGAGGCGTGGCTCCGCCTCAGAGATTGCACCGGCAGGCACACGTGTGATCTCGGAGGTCGCGCTCCGATCGTCGCCTGTAAAAGCCGTCACTGACAAAAATAAGTCTTCTGCACGGCACCTTCACGATGGATGGCGCCATGTAAAAGTACTAGAGGACAACGTGCTCATTGCGAAGAAGGCTGATAGGGCTCTTCACATTGTTTCCACGGGTAGAGGGAGACTGCAATGAAAGAAGGATAAACAAAACATGTGTTCTAGGATATCTTAGGTAAACCAGCGAAGGCTACATAAGGAGAGCGGAAATATCATTAGAAAGTTATCAAAATACATCTGGTTCTAAATTACAAATGTACCATTAGGTACTACTGGTTCCTTGGCTTCCTAAAGAAAGACAGCAGTATTGTTAAATAAGAAATAAAATTTTAAAATATCTGAGTAATCTTTTCGTCCACGTTCATTCTTTCTTTTCCTCATTATTTTCTACATTTCAATTACAACCACAGCTAATTACCCATGTGCTTTCATTTGCTTCTTTGCCTGTGGGCTTTCATCATCATCATCATCAGCAGCAGCAGCATCATAACCATCATCATCATCATCATCATCATCATCATCATTTTTTAATGTCCACTGCAGGACGAAGGACTCTCCCAGCGATCTCCAATTACTCCTGTCTTGGGCTAGCTAATTCTAACTCGCGCCTGGAAATTTCCTAGTTTCATCCCTCCACCTAATTTTCTGTCGTCCTAGACTGGCGCTTCCCGTCCCTTCACTTGGCGCCAATTCAGCAACTCTTATGCTGTACCGGTTGTCTACAATACGCATTACATGGCCTGCCCAGCTCCAGTTTCTTCTTTTAATGTAAACTATAATATCGGCTATCTCCATTTGTTCTCTGATCCACACTGCTCTCTTCCTCTCCCTTAACGTTACGACTAATAAGTTCGTTCCATCATTCTTTGCGCGGTCATTAAGTTGTTCTCGAGCTTTTTTGTTAACCTCCAAGTTTCTGCCCCATCTCTTAGTACCGGTGGTATACAATGATCGTGCACTTTTCTTTTCAATGACAGTGATAAGCTTCCCGCCTGGGCCGCTATCTTGCACGCGTTTGAAAAGCCGACGTTCAGCTTCGCCTCACGCGATTGGCCTAGACTGACCTAGGCCGCGATATCTGCGTGGCCTGGACAATCGCATGAGGCGAAACTGAACGCCGGCTTTTCGAACGCGTACGAGATAGCAGCCCAGTCAGTATTTGACAATGTCTGCCGTATGCACTCGAACCCATTTTTATTCTTCTGTGAATTTCCTTCACGATCAGGGCACCCTGTGAGTAAATGACCTAGGTAAACGTACTCCTTCACAGACTGTAGAGGCTGACTGGCGATGCTGAACTCTTGTTCCTTTGCTAGGCTATTGAACGTTATCTTTGTCTTCTGCATAGTAATATTGAACCCAACTCTTACAGTTACTTGCTTAAGGGCCTCAATCAGTGGCTGTAATTCGTCTCCAGTGTTGCTGAACAGGACAATGTAATCTGCGAAGCGAAGCTTGCCGAGATATTCACCGTTGATCCTCGCTCCTAAGCCTTCACAGTTTAATAGCTTGAATACTTCTAAGCATGCAAGGAATAGCATTGGAGAGATCGTGTCTCCTTGCCTGACCACTTTCTTGATGTTGCCTCTATGAGGGCTGGTACCTCTACTGAATCAAATGCCTTTTCGTAATCTATGAAAGCTATGTAAAGAGGTTGATTATACTCCGCAGATTTCTCGATTACCTGATTGATGATATGGATGTGCTCTATTGTAGAATAACTCTTCCTGAAGCCAGCCCGTTCTCTTTGCTGATTAAAGTAAAGTGTTGCCCTGATTATATTTGAAATTATCATGGAGAATATCTTACATAATACTGAAAACAAGCCAATGGGGCTATAATTCGTCAATTCACCCACGACTACAGTATATATTGAGTTTGCACTTTTCTCATTGCTAATTCAACATCTTCATAAAACTGTTCTATTTCTTCATCATCATGACTGGAAGTTAGAACTTAAGCTTGCATTACCTTTACCTCTTATACCCCTGACACACGGGCACTCTAAAGTCCTTTAGGCAAGGGGACATCTACTGGAAAGGCGTTCAAGTGCAGTGGCACACGATAAAGGAGTTTCTCCCTTAAGGCAAAGTTCCTATTCGGGAAAGGAGATTGCGCATCTACTTTGCTAGTGGAAAAGGAATTACTCTCGCACACAGCGTGCACAACTCGTCAATAGAAGGAAACCTGCCACCCAACTACGGTGCCTCATAAGTATTTTTTTTTACTTTGCGAAAATGTTTGAATATCTAGAAATATGGCGATTTGTTGAACAGTGAATATTTACTCTAGCTATACTCTCAAATGCTCGCATCACGTCTCTAGTGCCGCCATGTTGAATTCTGGCAGTGGCATTTCCTGCGCTGTCTTTGGTGTGTTAGCATCGTGGAACTATCGTTCGTTGTGCACGTAGGCCTACCTTCCGCGGTAGGCGTCTCGAGGGGACAGTGCCGAAGCAGTCAACATGAAGCATGCTCATGATGAGTGGAGGTTTGATGTTTTACACTTTCGCCTTGGCGGCGCTTATCTCATCTTCAAGAGGTCTGAGAGCGACAAGCGTCAGAGCAACCTCAACTCTTGCTTCCTCGATAGCGTTTCGCTTAACCATGATGCAAATGCGCAGTTCTGTCACGCGATCACAATTGTGCAAATAACACATTCAATAAAATGTGTTACGCCTGCACGCGCGAAGGAAGGGACAAAAAGACGTGAGAAAAGACGATAGAAACGTGGCCAGCACCAGAATAAATACAGCACGCACAACTATACTAGCACACTGTAGCATAGAAAAACGCCGACTGTACATCGTTGCTAGAACAATTTGAATTGCTGCTAAGAGCGCGAAAACGCGAATAAAATAAACTAATATGCGCCTTATAAGCCATTAACAGCAACAAAAATGTTTGGGGGTTCCACAGTAGCTAAATGTAATCCAAATACGCAGCTTTTTAAAAATGTTTTCCCTCTTGCTGCTCTAACAACGAGCGCTTTTTTTCTTGCGGCGTTCACCTGAGGAACCACCTAAGGAAGTTAGTGCTGTGCCATGTGTCATCGGTGCAGCTAATTTCTGCAAAAGGTCCTACATGGCAACAAAATTGTTTTACTGCAAAGGACTTCAGTTTTGCCCGTGTGTCAGGGGTATCATTCAGCTTTATTACGACTACTCATCTCTCGTTAATGCTGTAGAATTGATAAATGTTGCCCGCTATTTCCTCATGTGTGAGAGATCCTACCTCGTATTTTCTCTTCTCTAGAAGACCTTTGTAGCAGAGGACTGGTGTGAAATAGACGTGCCTGACGATGGAAGGAAGACGAGAAGGAAAAGGGAATCGGACGTAGCAGAAGAAGTAGCAGAAGACCTGGCCCTTAGTCAGCGCTGTATAAACCTTACCAGTTCTTATAACTTCACTAAGGCCAATAATTTATCTGAAGCAATGCCTGGTAATTCCTCAAAGAGCCCTGCTAACCTAGCCTCGCTCGAGAGCGTTCGCGTGTTAAACCTTTCCAGGTTCAATTCCCAGTGGCGGCCAATCCGGGTACAGAGATTTTTAGCAACCTCTACTGCGTCGCAGGTCTGACCACCGCCTTGAATAGGTGCTCCGAAGTCACTGGGGACTGAGGGCTATGGGTTAATTGCAAGAGCCATGAGGGAGGTAGCGGCCGAATAGTGCACCAGGGCGGCCATTTCTGGTGAGGAAGTGTCTTTGTTGAAGCTTAGTGGACCTTCCTAATTTTGTGGCACCTAGACTGGCATGTTCCCACTGCCTCTCGGCATTCTTTTTTGCCGGTCTAAGCCGCATTTCTAGGCCTGAAAATGTAGTGGATTGGAGGAGGATTCGAACTTGCGATATTCAGAATAGAATCCCGGTGCTGTACTTCTGCTCCACACCACCACTTCTGTGGGCTTTATATGGTCGTAAAGGAATTGAAGGTATTTATACCTCCACTGTCAGAGTGGTAGATACAACTTGTATAGGAGTGGACAAGAATGGGCCCATACCTAGTTAGCTACGAATTAGATAGACAAAGCATAATACATATAACAAAATCCAAGAAGCCGTTCAACATATCCTGTTATTCCATTACGAGCTCTGTGTGCCAAGCAAATACCTGTGAGCCAACACTACTTGTGTACGTTTTATGCAGTGATTTAGTGTGTGGTTTCGCAGAAAAGCGGTACACTCGCTAGTCCTACTTCGCGAGTCAAGTTTCCATACTATATAAGCCCGAGCATCTGGTGGCACATAGCCAGTTCACCAAGAAAACGGCTAGCCCAAATATAAGAATATCAAGCAGGGTTTATGTAGACGCTCTTGTTCTGATTTATTGTTTGATTACGCAGAAGAAAGATGCACTCAGCGACACTGCTTTGCCCGTCAACACTCACAGTTACATATGTAAATTGACTATTAAGCTAGAAACGTTGCGTACTTACGCTAAACCCCGGTAGGTTAGACAAAGAAAGCTTCGGTTCGAAACAGCACTTATAGGCAGCAAAATTGTGTTGTGGTATATCTTAGAACCAAGAAACCACACTAATTGTATAAAGCGCAATAGTAAGAGACCAGCTTCATGATATAAATGAAGACATATGACTTGCCACTGTTGCCCCATGGCTAAGGCATTGCGCCGTGAGCTCGAGTTCGTGGTTTCAAACCCGACTGCGGCAGCCGCAATCCGATGGGCGAGGAATGCAATACCACCCGTGCACCGTGCATTGGGCGCACCTTAAAGAGCTCTAGGTGTTAAAAATCAATGCAGAGTGCCCATTACAGCGTGCCACACAATCAGATCGCACCCACCGTTGTTGCTCAGTGGCTATGGTGTTCGGCTGCTGAACACAAGGTCGCGGGAACGAATCCCGGCCACGGCGACCGCATTTCGATGGTGGCGAAATGCGAAAACACCCGTGGTACTTAGATTTAGGTGCACGTTAGAGAACCCCAGGTGGTCGAAATTTCCGGAGTCCTCCACTACGGCGTGCCTCATAATCAGAAAGTGGTTTTGGCACGTAAAACCCCATAATTTAATTTTAACAATCAGATCGTGGTTTTCGCCCGTTAAACCACAGGTTTTAATTTTTCAATTAATAAAAGCATGCGTTCGCCGATGCGCGAGCATGCTTTTACTCATGCACAAAGGCCACGCGAGCTTTGAATAGGCAGCGTGCGAACATGCACTTTTGCTTTTGCTTTTCGCGGTCCCAATTTTGCAGATATAAAACCGTGGGCTTGCGCAGGCGCTCAAAATAGAGAGCGAGAGAGAGAAACTGTACAGCGCCTGTCGTACTGGCATGCGGTGCACTTGGTACTCACTGGATGAGAGCAACTTAATGGCTGAAGACCCTACATACGCCCCAGTTCACCTCTTCAATTGGAACACTTATCGGTGCTAATGAAAAAGATATGAGCTGTCGAAGGGGAATGCTTTCCCACAATACCAGTTTAGATTAGCTTAAGGCTTCGGGAGAAAAAGATGGCGTAGGGAAGGTTTTCAGAGGCACTCGTTGAAAAGGCAATGATAAAGGCTCGGCTTCTTTACTTACCGCCAAATGTGCCAAGTTTGGCGGCTGCAAGGACGCGTAGAGAAAAATAAAAGGGAACTGACACGACACTACACAAAGGTTTACAGGTTAAGAAGAAACACAAAGAAAAAACAAATTACAATAATCAAAGAATAGTACTGTCATGGGCGCAGACATACGTGTACTTAGCATGAGACGAAGTATTTTACTGTGCACCGCTGATTTTCCTTTTTTACTGATGTCTCGTTTCGACTGGTAGGCTTTTCCAGCACTAAGGAGCCATGGGATAGAGAGGTTAGGTGCAATTTTAGCTGCCATATAAGGCATCAGCAGTCAGAGCACACGAAAGCGAACAGTGACAATGTCACCACCGCCCTCTCTGGGCCCAACAAGGAATGAAGCTCAACCTCTCGCTGTTGCATTTACTTGTACTCCCGGAAGTGGGAAACATAAAGTTGATGGTTAGTCCCGATCCCTACCAAAGGACCCCTGCACTGCATCACTGGCGATACAGGCACTGGTACAGCCGTTTGGCACTTTCTTCGCCAGCCGCGTGTCTTCTCCTGCTAGCCCCTACTGTGGCGTCAACACAAAGCTCTCCCCCTTCCACTTCCTTTTTCTTTTTATCCCCCTACTCTTTCCCTCCGTACAGGGTAGCCAACCGGAACTACCTCTGGTTAACCTTCCTGCCTTTCTATGCATCCCTTCTCTCTCTCTCTCTCTCTCTCATCGTCAAATCATTCGTACCTGCAATACGTAAAAGAAGAACGCATTTGTTGCCTTGTTTTGGTGCATTTTTCTGTATACATATTGTACCAATCACGGGCGTCACTGATATTTTTTTTTAATTATCTGCACGACAAAGTATATGAGTGAGTGAGTGAGTGAGTGAGTGAGTGAGTGAGTGAGTGAGTGAGTGAGTGAGTGAGTGAGTGAGTGAGTGAGTGAGTGAGTGAGTGAGTGAGTGAGTGAGTGAGTGAGTGAGTGAGTGAGTGAGTGAGTGAGTGAGCGAGCGAGCCAGCCACACAGTCATTCAGTCACAGTCAATCTAGTCGTTCGGTCGGTCTGTTTTTCAGCGATAGTTGCGTACGGAACGAAACACTTTTGATGCTTGCGCAGTAATTGTTGGTTAAGCGTGCATATGTGCTTCTCATGTGGGCATCGTTTCAACATTCCCTCAGCATCGAGTAGCATGCGACGGCAGCAGCCAAGTGAAATTCCCTGTTTCTATTAAAGACACCCCACCTTTTCTTTTTTTGTCACGCAATATGGAGGGAAGAATATAAATAACGGGTGCCCTAACAATAATACTATGTCTAAAAGAAGAATCTGGATTAAGGTACACAAAGTATACATTTTGCTAGAACTACAGTGCACGCACTCCATTCATATAAGGTATTCAACTGCTGGAGAAAGTAACAGAAGGCTGCGTGGGCAACCTTATACCGCTGGCGGAATTATCCACCTGCAGGTTGTGCATAGGTCGCGAAAGTCACCGGTGAATCGGTTGCCCTCCGGAGCTAGCGAAACATAAACGCGCCAGGTATACGGGCTACGTAAGCAACACGGCCACAATGACAATATTTGCGAAGTTTCCCAACTTCCTTGTTAGAAAGTTTCGTCTAAATGAGGCATTTACTATATCCCCCCCACTTACTTCCCTTTTTCTTATTTTACTAAAAAATGTGCCGTTTCAGCTTCAGTTTCTTTCCGAAATGCATGGAATCGTGCCAGCGGAATAACAGAGATTAAATGCAATGCATCCGAAAAAGGCACCCCAAAGCACACAAGAAATGCCTGCTGTTAGGGGTGTTTAACTGTTGCACTTTCACATCGTGCACGTTATGCCTGAGCTTAGTCGCGGCTGCGCGCGAGTCATTTGTGCGGCCACGCAAATGGAGCGTCGGTCGCGCTGCTTACGTAAGACATAAATTAACCAATTTAAAGCCCGTGTGCTCAGCGCGTCTATTTACCGACATTCCACCTAAGATTAGAAGTCATTTATGATGCAACACATAACAAATGACTGCACACGGTGCGGTCCATTAGAGAGACACTTGAATAAATAGGGCACTGCAGATTACTGCATCACGCTCACAGGCTCGGCCATGTGCCAGTGCAGTGTCCTTCGAATTCCTGCACTACGAAAAGAAAAAAAAAGGGGGCTAATATTTCCTGCCCGCTACAAACCACCCGCGAACATTGCAGAAAGACAAAAAATAAATACAGGTCGAAGTGAGCAGGATTTATTACCTTATTTTCTTGCAAAAGAAAGTGCATAAAGAAATAGAACGAAGAAAAAAAATGTTTTTTTTTTTGTGCATACAAGCAACAGGGGAAAGAGTTTTCCTCGGCATTTTCTGCCGGATCTCCTAGAGGCGGTCAGTTTTCCAATGCTACCGAACAGAGCTTCTTCTTATTTTTTATTTTTTTTTTGCTTTGTACACAGGACAATGACCTTTCGTTCTAGCGTTCACTCAGAGCAAGTGAAGCCTACAATTTCGTTTCCTCAACTATGTCACAATCTTCCTACGATCGAATTCAACACGAATTCTATTTATTCTTAATATGAACGAAACCATCTTTTTGTTTTCATCAAGCTATAGCATTGCACCAGTGTAATTCCGTTATGCAATTTCAGGCGGTTACAGGCAGTGGGAACACATCATAGGAGTCATCGGAATGAAATGAATACTGTAAAACACAAATGTATGCTTACGTTTAAAAAAAAGAAGAAAATACCGCTTCGGAAATCAGATGTGACGTCGTATAACCGAAAGATCCCCTCCTAGAGGCTTCTCGAAAATCAGCCCGGTTAGTTGTTCATCGGCTAATCAGTTAGCGTATATAGTCTGGCTAAGGTAAAGAAGCCATACAATAACGTTAGGTTGTTAGCTGTGGATACGACCGTTAATTTCGAAATCTAATTAGCTGATGCCATCTGTGGCTTCCGGAGCGCTGTACGTTTCTAGCCGTTGTAACCACAGGTACTTCCGCTAATAACAATATAGGTTTGAGCAGAATCGACAGCATTAGAAGCAGGCTTCGTGGAGACACTGAACAGAGGCCGCAGGGAGTTAGCAACGCCCCGCAACAAGGTCTACGCAGCACGTCGAGAAAGATAAAAAGAGCGGGAACGTAATTGATGCCTCCTCGCCAAACCCTTCGACTGTACGCGGTAAATTTCCACGAAGAAGTGCGGTAAGGGTGAACGCACGGCTATACACACCGCTGTTTGCAAATAAGGGCCATAGGCAGGGGCCTGTGCTCGTTACTCCATTTGACAAGAAGAAACGGTGACTGCTTTCGCGCAACTTCCAGAAAACATCGCTTACTTAAAAACTATTCGCGATAGGCCGGATGCGTAACTGGCTGTTTCTTCTTATGCTTCTAGGCGACACCAGTGTGGTGGTGAAGCCGGCTACTGCTCCTATGATGTAGTGTGGCTCCACTAAATACCATTTAAAAAAAGAATATTACAAATAAAAGGTAAATAAATTTGGATTCAAATAAGAAATGTTCTAAATAAAAAAAAAACATCTTACATTGGACGCGGCGCGCATTAGGATTGACGGTGCTTAAAACGCCAAGTGAGTAAATAAACTTTATTACGCAGACCAAGCTGATAATGCGCGAAGGTGGGCGGCCACGCTATTCCAGGTAGCCGTGGCCCTGTGCTGGTAAAAAAAAAAGAAAAAAAACTATGGTACTGTAACCTATACTGGCACCTGGAGTTTCAATTTCGACCAAGTCATCAGATGAATAAGAAAAATATACCAATAAGGTATCTGCTTTTCTGCTCTTTATATCTTTCTGTCCCGAAGGACATGGTCACGGATACAAGTCTTATTGGATGAAGTTTATTCATTCATGCACTTAAACGATTTTTATATTTTTCTCTTTCTTTCTTAGTGACTGACACCCGCTTTCGCTCTGGACTGCAGTGCTGCGAAAGTGTTCGTAGTGCGACAAACATTCATGTTTCGATGTCCTCCTTTCGCGGCAAAGCTTTTTTCTTCGAGGCAACGACAAGCCAAAGGCAGAGCAACAAGAATTTTTACTTATATTTGCGTTCTCCTTGCTCCAGCTTGGTGCTGCTGAGTTCCTGCATTTATTGCACAAGAACAATAAAACTTCCTAGTTTTTTTTTTTTTTTTACATTTCAGGGTGGCAACATTATGCTGATCTTCATGCTTCCTTCTAAGCATGGTAATAATAAACCAATATCGGCACACTGAAAACAATGGGCACTACTAGTACCGCGTTAATGAGATGTGCTTCATAGCACGCGATTTGAGCCAGAGAGAAGCAAAAAAGAGAAAGGCCGGGATGCTAACCAGCGTGGAGCGATTGGCCAGCCAGCAGTGGGAAAGTGTCAATTTCTATTGTAGTTACCTATGATAATAAGAGTTCAGGTTGCTCGGAGAAAAGCAGAATATACAGGCCCGATTCTGATCGCACTTGTAGCAATGAAAAACAATGCGATCGCGGTGCAGCACGCGGTGATTATTTCTGTTTTCTCTCAACGTGTGCGTTTTGCGTCGTTCGATTTGTTATCGCTAACACTTAAAGGAACGGATGGGGGAGCGAAATAAGAGTATTCCCGTTGCAACGCTTTCTTCATTGTGCGGTGCTTTCATTTTCGGCGCGTTTGTTCACAGGCAGTTCCAGGCTGATTGTGCTCCTTTGCGAACTTAACACACGATAAGCTGGAGGATATCATGCAATGACTGTAAAAGTACGAGATACAGGCGCTGATATCCCCGGTTTGCCCGCCCTCACTGTTTTCCCCTGATGAGATGTTTCGAAACATTCCTCAACAGATGACCGCAGCTCCAGACCGCGTTGATGGGGCCGCTGTGGAGTAACGTGAGTTAGCCCGTGCACACGGGAACCGGGGCGTTGCAAGCGCGCTGCATAGGGCGCGGTCTAGTGGCGGCATTAGCATTTAACGGCGTGCGCGAAAAGTGGCTATATCTACGGCACTGTTTGCGCTGAAGAGCGCAGCTATGCAACCCATTCACGCTCTGGCAGCGAACAAGGTAAAGCTGAAGCAAAAGACGCGTCTTTTTTTTTTCTTAGTCTTTTACAATTTTATACGCGCCGATTCTAGTTCACGCCCCGAAAACAAACCACCCTTGTTGCCTGACCACTTATGACTGGCGAGGCAAACGCCTGTATCTGATGTATAACAGCGTATCCGCAACACGTATTGTTCAGCGCCCGTAACGTATGTGTGCTGAATGTCGACACGAACCTGAAGGTCATCCAGTTGGCAAGCACGTATAATCGCGGTGTTCGCACACTGCCGATATCGCGGCACTGATGCAAGCGTTGTGTTTGCATCATTGAGCATGATTGAGATTGGAACAAGGTCTCTACAACTCTTAGCCACAATTTATAGACGTTGTTTTCGATTGTATTCTTCCTTTTCGTAGGACATCACGTGCGCTACACAAAGTCTCTCGCAGTGAAAATGCGTGATCGCGCGAATATTACCCAGGTTAAGCCTATGCCATTGTTCAGCCCGACTACACGGTATAAGGCTGTAGGCGCTATAGATGCGAGTAGGGCCCACCGTGCAGGTGATGCATAGTCTCGTTGGAACAGTGTCCCCTGGGAAACATGCTTGATGCCTATACTGCTATGCGCAAGTGCACCTAAAACGCGAGAAGGCTGTGAGTGACGCCAATTGAGGGATACAGAGCGATGATGCCTTAATAGTAAACCTTCCAAATATCGTATGCAGGCTGAATGGCCTGTAACTATACTGTGGCGGATTTTTTTTTAATCGTTAAGAGAACCGTCTTTCCCTTCATGTTTGCACCCGCGAGACAAGTGGCTTCGAAATTCATCTGAATTACTTTACCATAGAAGTCGCTTCTGCACCCTTGAAATCACTTAGCAATCCACAGTGAACGAAGAACCAGTTTTTACATAGTAAATTCATTCCGGCTTGTCCAGCTTCTTGAACTTGTAGTCGTTCAATTGTCGTTGGTTCAGCAAGGGTTTTCCTGCAGAATCTAGCGAATAGCCTTCCCACTCTCAGCGTGAACTTGAAGGTTGTGCACAGAATAATGCTATACAGGATCTGTTACCGTAATCTACTGTATAACGCTTTCCCAGCGCAAGGACTCTGGGCTGACATCTTCGCGCAGTATCCCTATATGCCCACATGTGGTATCTACCATCGCGGTGCTGAATGCTCTTGCAACTTAAATGTAAGACGTGCGACGGTGTCTCTGCTGCCCACAGCATCGGAGCGCTTCAGCATGGAGTCCCAAAGGCTCACCACTCTGATTGAAAGATGGCACAGACTCGAGCGACGACACCACACCAGAGAAAATTGTGCTGAGCTCGCCCTTGCCTATAGAGTGCGAATTACTACCGTTTCGCTGCTACTAAATATTGTGGGCTGCGACATCTTGCAAAAAAAAAAAATGGAACAAACAAAATCGATCTCTGTTTACCGCCAGCATCGTGGCGAGCAGCGGAAGTCGCAAGGCATTGTTGTACGCCATGAGCGCTTCGTGGGACGAGTACCGCGATTGACGCGAAACATTGAGCGCCGCCATGGAATTCTTGCACAACGTCTTGCCTATGACGGCAATGGTATTCCTGAACGTGACGCACGCATGGGCAAGACGGGCGGGGCTATCCCAATTTCAGGCACGTAAGTAGTGCCGCATGCAGTAAATAGAGTTACCAGTCGGTGAATACCCCGCTCGGTCTGTCGCTGTTGTGCTTCGACTCGCCAAACACACGCTCGCATATGGAAGCTAAACGTGTCAACTAATCGGCGACCATATTTCTAACACCATTCGTTTTCAAAACAGCTGCATGGGTGGCGCCTTGACCGACCAATCACAACAATCGGGCAACACATTAATCCACGGCCAATCCAAGGCGTCTGTCGCACGTCAATGGCTTCTTGAGGTGGGCTCCTGGCGCCGTATCTGGTAGTAAAGATTCCGTTCCTCAGTATGTGTTTACATTTTATCATACGTCGGACGGAGTAGCCGATTCAGGAGGTAGTGAGAGCGTGAATTCATGCGAGCCGACAAGAACAAAGGCAAAATCTGTTGAAAGTAACAAGGGATTGTTGCGAACTACGCCAGCCTGATCGTATAACGCAAACCGCAGCTTCGCGAAGGCAACAACATTCTTGTGAGAGGCGAAGTGCAGGGGTCTATAGTCTTCCTAGCATGCGATCGGCGCAGGCTTGCGCCACGCGCGCGCCTCGGCGCATTTCGCGTTTTACACACTCCGCTGGGTGCCTTATCATGGCGATCGGCATTGGGGCCACCCTCGCGGCTGCGTCCGTTCGGCGCCACCCCCATTTGCGCCGTTTTCTCTCACAACTCGAATGTGTGCGCGCGCTCGCGTGGCTCCGGGGCGTCCGAGAAGGGGACCTCGCCTCGGGCCCCCACGACCGGACCGCCGCCACCACTGTCCACCAGCATCGAAACGGGTGAGGACACCTGCCGTGTGGCCGGCAAAATGGCCGGACGCCGGCAGAAAAGCAGCGGCTTCAGCCCCTCCTCTCCCTCGCACTCATTAGGAGCAAGGCCGTAAGCCCCGCTTTTTTGCACGCGTTCCGAACTGCAGGACGACAATTACAGGCGCGCGCGCGCGCGCGCGCAGGTTACATACTGCACTCCGCACTGCTTTATTAAGCTAGCAGAGGGCGAGGCGCGAGTGGCCGCATTTGCATACACTGTATGGAACGCGACTGGAACGAGGGGAGGAAGAGAGAAAGAGGAAACACAGCCGGCACGTGTACGGCCATAGATAGCATCTCCGCGAAGCACTGTAGCCGGCCTCTCGCCGGCGAGGTGATAACAAGGTGAGAGGACCTTTTTCCGCGCTCGATCGTGTTTCGTGGGAGATATGGTTAACCGGTGACAGCAGGCTTTTATTTTTATTTTTCACAGCGACCTTATGCCGCAGGAAGTGATACGGGTCGCGAGCATTAACGTCGTGGGAGGTATACAGATTTAGAGATCTAGGCTCAGGCGAATTGATGCGGCCAAATTTTTTTTTTAATTAGCACGTAGTCCTACGTAAGAGGAGCAAGAAAGCAAAGTAAATGGAATGAAGTCAGCTGTCAAGACTCCACCCTTTCGGCGTGAAAGGTTTCCTTAATTGGCCTCGAGATCCGCTACCAGGGAGGTCGGCACTGCCGTCCGCTTGAAGTCCCACGTTTACGTAACAACGAATCGCCGTATCCCCCACCGTGGGAGAAAGCAAGAATTGATTCTGAGTCAAGAAACTGTGGTAAAGCGTTTGTCATTTTTTGTCGCCGTTAATTAAGGCTTTTTTTGTCTGTTTACAGGTGTCTACGACGCTATAGTGGGAGGAGTAATTTGCCTGCGAACGTGTCCAACAATATGACTTCTGTTGTATGTTGGCTGATGGCGTTCACCGTCCCAAAGCAGCACAACAGCAAAAAGAGAGTCGTGTTGCTGAGCTCCTGGTTAAACTTTACCACCTGGGACTCTTTAACGCGCACACAAAGTCCTGTACTTGAATTCTTTCGCATTCATTCCCCGTAGGAGTGCATGCGATAGACTCTCTCAACCCAACCGACTGTCCCAGACGGTAAATGTCCCTTCAATGCGGCACGCATAATCGTATTTCCCCATACACCCACTCCCATACTCGTAACCTCGATACCGTGAAGGAAGCTTGTTGAACAGGGTTCGGCTCGGGTAGGCATTCGCCCCTACGGGCACCTGTAAGTGGAAGGGCTTCTTCAAGAGCGACGCCATCTGCCCCAAATGTACGACCCTGAAAGAAGAGGTAGATGTACACCAACGACTTCGAATTTGCCCAGACGAAAGATATATGTTGGAGCCCTTGCTTCAGGGCTCCAACATATATCTCGTCAATTTAACCAAAGATTGAGGAGACATAATGCTTGGAAAACTGGCGGCTCTTTATACGAAGCGTCTTTCGACTGCAAGGATCACAGAAAACTGGAAGAATGCAAACATTATACTAATCCACAAAAAGGGCGACGTTAAAGAATAAAAAAAATTATTGGCCCATTAGCTTACTCCCAGTATTATATTTACCAAAATAATATCCAACAGAATAAAGGCAACCCTGGACTTCAGTCAACCAAGGCAACAGGTTGGCTTCAGGAAGGGATACTCTGCAATGGATCACATCCATGTCATTTTAATCAGGTTGTCGAGATATCCGCCGAGTACAATAAGCCTCTCTATATCGCTTTCATAGATTACGAAAAGGCATTTGACTCAGTAGAAATACCAGCAGTCATAAAGGCACTACGTAATCAAGGAGTACAGAACGTTTACGTAAATATCTTGGAAAATATCTACAGAGGTTCTATAGCTACCTTAATTCTACACAAGAAAAGCAGGAAGATACCTATAAAAAAGGGGTCAGACAAGGAGACACAATCTCTTCAATTCTATTCCCTGCATGCTTGGAAGAAGTATTCAAGCTATTAAACTGGGAAAGCTTAGGATTAAGGATCGACGGCGAATATCTCAGCAACCTTCTGTTTGCCGATGATATTGTTCTATTCAGCAACAATGCAGACGAGGTACAACAAATGATTAAGGACCTTAACAGAGAGAGTGTAAGAGTGGGTATGAAGATTAATATGCAGAAGACATAGATTATGATGAATAGCCGGGCAAAGGAACAAGAGTTCAGAATCATCAGTCAGCCTTTAGAGTCTGTGAAGAAGTACGTTTACCCAGGTCAGTTAATCACGGGGAACCATGATCATGACAAAAAAATTCATAGAAGAATGAAAACGGCTTGGACATTGTCAGCTCCCGACTGAAAGCTTATCATTATAATTGAAAAGGAAGGTGTACAATCAGTGCATTTTACCAGTGCTGACATATGGGGCACAGACTTGGAGACTGACAAACAAGCTTGAGAACAAGTTAACGACCGCGCAAAGAGCAATGAAACGAAGATTGCTGGGCATAACGTTAAGAGACAGAAAGAGAGCGGTTTTGATCAGAGAGCGAACGGGTATAGACGGTATTATAACTGACATCAAGAGAGAAAAAAATGAAGCTGGGCAGGTCATGTAATGCGCCGGTTAGATAACCGTTGGACCATTAGGGTTACAGAATGGGTACCAAGAGAAGGGAAACGCAGTCGAGGACGGCAGAAGACTAGTGGAGCGATCAAATTAGGAAATTCGCGGGCGCTAGTTGGAATCGGTTGGCGCAGGACGGGGGTAATTGGAGATCGCAGGGAGAGGCCTTCGTCCTGCAATGGACATAAAACAGGGTGATGATGACGATTACGAGTTTCAGGGGTCTGGCTTCCTGAATTCTCTATTCAACACGTGAATTCAAGAGGAATATCACAGCAGAACCTTACAGACGTTCCTGCATGAGGGAGTGCACTTATTTTTACATTGTCCTTTCACATATTTTTGATCCTTCTACTCCCTTCTCTCTCTTCTCTTCTGTAGGCTGGTCAACCAGACGCTTTTTGGTTTAACCCCCTACCCTCCTCTCTCCATACTGATACGATCTCGGCCGGATGCAGTGGGTTTTCACCGCAAGAATCAGGAAACGACGACCAAGCCGGGCAGCGTGATGATGAAAAAAAGTACGAAAGATTGTATTCACTTCATTGGTACATGGTTGTCACTCTTATACGAGTCTCGAGTGGTTCTGATTAACACGGGTGCCAGGACGGCCTCAAATAACCCCTTGCAGTCTGCTGGTCGTCGACGTCTTCTTGGGGAGCCTGCGGAAGTATTCGTGTGTTTTGTCAGGTTCTGCCATCGACGAGTTCCTGCCCTTTGGGTTTTCTTCTCTTCGTCCTTCCCTTTGTGTCAGCTCGGGGAATAAAAATGAGTGACGCTGTTTCGGAGGAAAGGGCAATTATGTCGACATGGGGACGCCCGCTTGAAAACTTGACAGGTCGATGTGCAGGCTTATCATACCAGCCTTTTTTTGGGACGAGGCATATCATCTTGTCATGGGAACGTACTCCTGAATATCTCTCACACTTAACAGGTCGATCATAACATAATACTCTATCGCTATAACATATTTAGGTATAGATACTGAAATTATTCTACGTCCGCAATGTCACCTAATCGGATCACGCCGTGCAGACACTGCTCCGCAGCGGCGGTACAGGTGATGTGGCAGTGAGCTACCTTAATAGCTACCCATATCAAAAACTACATCTGCGTGTGACAAGACAGCATACACGGATCAAACATGGCAAGAAATAGAGAGAATGAAGAGGAAAGGCAGGGAGTTTAACCAGATATGAGTCTCCGGTTTGCTACCCTACACTGGGGATGGGGGATAGGCGTTAAAAAGATGACAGAGAGGAAAACGTTAAAAAAAGAAAAAACAAGAAACACGCACACATGGAGACACACACACAAAAGGCGTTCCAGTTGAAGTCGTTCACACAGGCCGGTAGATCGCAAAAAGCGCAATCGCGCTTGCACGGCCTTCTTCTGTGACGGTAGGTCTTTTCGATGTTGTAGAATTCTTTTTTCGGATAGCGGTTGGTCGTCCAGTTGGTCAAGTTCGTGGCGAAGGCATTGCCACTGTAGACTGTACTGCGGGCAGGCGCACAAAATATGACCAATTGATTCTTCATGGCCGCAGTGGTCACAGGGTTGGGGGGTCGGTCATCCCTATGCGGAATGCATAGGCTTTGGTAAAGGTAACGCCCAACCAAGGTCGATAACACGGCAAACTGTCCACAGTGGTATGTGGCGTCAGCTCAGTCGGCCTACCTGCGTTGCAGTAGCAACGCTTCCGTGAAGAGACGCTACGGTCTTTCTTCGGGGACAGTGCCATATGTTTGTTGGCACGCAAGTGATACACACATGAACTTTTGTAAAACATAGTCGGGGCTTCGAGCATTCGTTGACTTCTTTGCAAACACACTTATTCACCACCAATATTCAAATGGGTTGGGGACAATGTAAAACCGTTTGGATGACCCTGCCAAATTCTCTCCTGATATGCCCTCTGGATACGTGGCATAGGCCGTACATGAAACGGCGTCATCTTTGATCGAACAACATAATTTAATAAAGCTCTGGTGACTAAAGACATCGTCATCATTTCAGTCAGCCTGTATACCTGACAGTGCGCCAGATTCAATAGCTCAGGCGGTTAGGAGCGTATCTTGAATACTCGGCCGCATCACTGACATGTAAAGTGTCCCAAATCACAGGCAATTATGCTGCTTTGATGACAGCCAACGAAGGTGACTGCACGCAAGTCGGTATTTGAGAATATCGTTCATTTATTTAATGAGAAACACGTTCATGTCCACTAATTCCGCTATCACTTCGCAGGCACTTGTTTGCACTGAAGTGGTTTTGGAATGAAAGAACAGCCTACATGGTGTGAAGTGGCGGATCTTGACAGACAGGGGTATTGAATCCCCCTTAAAGAGGCGCTGAGTCACCCTTCGGGCTTGGAGGAACAGCACATTAGGCAAAAACTTGCGCTAGTGTGAAAAATTTCCAGCCAAATTTGGCCCTCGTGCGTGGGGCGTGGGGCCCACAAGCGGAGCGCGAACTAACCTTTTTCTAAAACACTCTATTTTCAACAGAGGCCTTCTCCTCAACTGTGTCAGGACTGTTGGCGGCTGCCCCTTGACGTCAGCGGACATATTACCATACAGCACCGCTATTGACTGATGGTTGACAACAACCAAGGAGCTGGTTTGTATCAGTGGGCTTCTTCCTGCTGTTACTGTGGGTATTTACTGAAGCAATTTACTAAACAGGGTGAAGTGAGCGAAAAATTTGGAGGACGCTTCAGCTTCGCCTTTAAGAGTGGAACGCAATATCATTCAAAGATCCCTGACTGCTTCAAGGCTTCCCGCAGGGAGCCATATACATGGCTTTTCGCAGGAAGCCATCGGCTTCGCGCTCTCTTACGGCTAGGCAGGCACGTCGACGACGAGTCCTTTCTCGAGCGAATCCGCAGCGGCTTTCATGAAACACCGCCTGTTCTTCGTTTGAACACACGACGCGCAGACCCCTCCCGCCGCCCTTCTTTCAATGTAGCCTGCTCTTCAGCAAAACGAGCCAATACGCGGCGTTTCCATCTGACAGCCGGGCATGAACTGACGGGAAACGGCGAGCGCGAGGAGAGCAAACACGCGATCACACCCTTTCTCTCCTCCAGAGGGAGGGGAGGCCTGTGATTGGCTCGCAACTTGCGCTGCGTCTACTTCTTCATGCATACAAAACCCCGCTTTAAAGAACGCGTATGATGCGCCTGAATGTCTGGAAAAAAAATCTACAGTGGCTGAATCGGTTAGCGTGGTTGTCTCGTGACCAGGAGCTCGGTGGTTCGAATCCGCAGCCCGACGGACAATCTTAATTTTCGCGCGGTTTGAGTTTTCGCGTACGGCAACGGCGACACCAACACTGCCACCGATAAGAGTATGGCAATACAAGCTTCGCTTGAAAAAATATATATTACCGCCTCTTCGAGCGGCTGGTTCTGGCATTCGCCAGTGCGAGAGACTGCATCATCTTCAATGGACCAGTCCGGGGCTGCAAACCACCCGGCTCGACTGGACTCACGGACCCGACGTCTACGCTCTCATGAACTTTATGTGGAGCACAAGGTTACACAATCTTCTGTAGCAAATTTTGATACCAAACTAAAAATAGTCTGTAGCAGACTACGTCAGCTCATAATTCAATTCATGTTCTCCATACATGTGCTACGAGTGCAGTGCTGGCATTCCTTAAGCACAGGAATGCTCGCGAAGTTAATCATTTCATGTAAAGAGGATAGAGAATCTAACAGAAGCCCAGATGTGCGAGGCGCACCATCTGCTTGATTGCTTCCAACAAATGTCTGTGCGAGTGGCTATGTCTAGAAGAGCGACGAGTTGGGCAAGTTGGTTAAGGCTCATGATAAGCGATAGTGCAAAGGGCAAGGACGAGGTAAGACGACAAACAAGGCGCTGAATTTTGCAATAAGAATTCCAGTTGCAATCAGCACCGTGTTTGTCCTCTCGTTTCGTCCTTGTCTCTTGCGCTGCGGCTTGTCAGGAATCAATGACTACGTACTGTGTTTTTGATTTCGCGTCTGTGTTGAGCTCACTTTGATTTTGTGATGCTATCTATCTATCTATCTATCTATCTATCTATCTATCTATCTATCTATCTATCTATCTATCTATCTATCTATCTATCTATCTATCTGTCTATCTGTCTATCTATCTATCTATCTATCTATCTATCTATCTATCTATCTATCTATCTATCTATCTATCTATCTATCTATCTATCTATCTATCTATCTATCTATCTATCTCCCAATTCCCCACGAAGGCGCCGCAAACCTATAACTGCCACATGATTAACCATCTCTGCCTTGCCTTGTATTAACTTCTCCCTATTTCTTCGCATTTACAGCATTTCGAAAATCGTTGGTTCAATGGTTTACACTTCGAACCAGTTTGCTCAATATTTGAGCTACTGTGATTAGTTCATCAGTACAACCCACAAGAACTGATGGAAAGAAGTGAAGAGTTCTCTGGCAAAGCCTACGCGTGCACTGCTACGTGTCCTGGCCGTTTTATTTCCTGTAAGGGGCCACTTCTCTCGGCTATCTGTCCCCTGCAATGCGCATTCATTCTTTAGAATACCGTTGTGGAAGTCGTTACATCTTATGCGGATGTTCGCCTTCACTTTGGGCCCCGTCACAGCGTGTACCAGATGCAGTTAAGGGATCTAATGCCATTTTTAGAAAAAATTCCTTGCTGTGAAGAGAAATCTGGAACTGAGTCACACCAGGCCTCCATCCGTGACAAATGGCTTCACGGTAAGGTAAATTGGGGCTCGCGGAATGCTCCTCTCTTGATAGTTTGGAGCACATGGATTCATTTACCGTCACAATAATTATCGCACTCGTTGACAATACAGCCCCATACCCCTGCGATGCTTGAATGGACCTATTCAATCTCGCTTACTCACGGTCGAGCCTTTTGTCATTACGGTTCCCCGTGTCATTTGTTTTGCACGCATCTGTCCGTACGGGCAGCAACCAATAAATCATCGCCGGGTAACACCTAGGGCGGTCAACGAGCCGTTTCAAGGCCTTGTAGAGTCTGTGTGTGGAAATTGCATTACTGCGCATAGCCTCAAGGCAGCCTCATTTGAGGCGACAAAATACGCCTCCTTCATTTGGAAGCGGCGCCGGCTGCCGACGTGGGGACAAACGAGACGGTCGACCGACAAACGCAGCGCCTGTACGACAAATTGGTCTGGTTGACGTTCTAGCACGCACTGCCGAGCGTACACGCAAGCACGCGGTCCCGTTGCTGACGTGACCGTGGTTCTGACGCTCGTGCTTTTGTACGAACCGGCCGAGGAATGACGCACAGTCGGGCTCCGCATTGTTAATTATTTGACAAGGACAAACGGCAGGGCGGGCGAGACAGCGGCGATTCATGTGGGTCAACTCATTCGTATATCGGTCTCATGGGCCGCCACTCCTGGCCTGCGGGACCGCGCCAATGCTAGAGCGAGCCGCGGTTGCTCGGAGAGACAAAAGAAAGCCGGGAGAGAAGCGAAATTATTGCGGCCGTAAACCGCACTCGCCCCTACACCACGAGTGCACGAACGGTGGGAGCACCCGGGCAGTCCAATGGTAATCAGCGCACCAAGCGCGCGCCCTGCGAATGCGAGCGCATAGGTGTAGGCACGCTGACACTGTCCCGGTGGGAAACTTACCTTAGCCCTTTTGTTTGTGTAATAAACACGTGGGCACGAAGCGAAAGAGTGGGTGCTCCCGTGCGTTGTGCTTTTCGTTTGGTTGTGCGGTTGGTTTCCATTCCTCGCGGTGTAATCGGCTCGACGCGGAAGAAGGAATGTTTTAACGATGGGAAAGCTGCTCCATCGACGGGTACCGCGAAGTGTTGGATGACTTTTTAAACTCAGGTGTACTTTCAACGCCCTCCTGTCTACTCGGTTCGCGTCACACGAAGCCTACACGGTTGCATGTACGCGTAAATTTAATAATAGTATATACTGTTATGTTGCAGAAGTCACAAAAAGAAAAGAAAAAAAAATGAAATCACCTAGGTACGTGATGCCGTCCATGGGTAAAACTAGTGTATTCCTTTACTATCTAACTCTCCTGGAGGAAAACCATTTGTTGATTCCTGCGGAACGCTGCTGTTCGCATCCAAGCTAAAGCCGGTTTTCTGACGGCGCGAGTTCGTAAAAGAGATTCACCTGTGTAACAAGATAAGACCTCCACACCTACACGACATAAACGCCTGCAAATAGCAACAAGAGAATTCGCGGCGACTGTAATCACATGCAAGACCGTTCGGCGTTGCCAGCTGTGGCAACAGAATTTTCGAGCTGACCAAGGCCCATTGGCGCTGTGCAGAATGGCTCGAGTTACGCGGGCACCCGAGCTTTATTAGCGCGACGTTAAGGGCCCCAGTCGTAGAAAATCTGGCGTCGGCATCCGGTATCCCGCGTGCGGCGTCGGAAGTTGATTCGACTAGATCATCATCACCGTCATCATCAACGTCATCAGCCTGTTTCATGTCCACTGCAGGAGGAGGGCCTCTCCCTGCGATTTCCAATTACCCCTCTCCTGCGCCAACTTGTTCCAACTAGCGCCAGCGAATTTTCTAATTCCATCGCCCCACCTAGTCTTCTGCCGTCATCTACTACTACTTGCTTCGGTAGCAGCGCAGTAGGTCGAACCACGCATACATAACCACGCAGACACTCTATGTGGCGCAAGAAAATTACTAAACTAATTGAATTTGTCAAGGTAAAATACGTAGAAAAATCGTAAAGTACAACTTACTCACAACCTACATACATGATAGCGTCGAATTGTAATTTGAATATACGAGAAAACATAATTCTGTCACGCGCAAAATCCGATAATAACCCCTTTTAACGCGATAGCGTTTTCCAGCTGCCGTTCGAGGTCTGTCTTAGTACAAGCAGCGCGTCCTCCTCGGTTCCTTGCACACAATAAAAAAAATAACCACAAAGCTCGCTTTCGTGCATAGCTTTCGCCACGAGCGTTTCCCGGTGAACATTACGGTTACATAAGCTGCAGCTGCTGGGAAGCGTGACAAGCCCTGAGAGATCTTTTAATGATATCGCGTTCCAAGGTGAAGCTTAACAGGAAGGTTTAGCTCGGGCCGAACTCCGACGCGGCCTATATTCAAATAAATGTAAAACGCAGAAACGCTTTTGTGAGATAACCATTGGACCAAATTTAATGAAATTCGTTGCCTTTGAGAGAGAAAGTGAAATTCTAGTGACTGTTGAAAGCGTAATTTCGATTTAGGGCGTAAATCTTCTTAGGAGAATTTTCGAAAATTCGACAGTTCGAAAAAAAAATAGAAGCACGAAGTTTATAAGTGAATAACTCTCCATCAAGAACAGATATCGTGATTCTGCAAACGGCATCCATTAGATCATTCAAAGCGGATAGATTCTATATGTTAATTTATATTTTACGTGAATTTGTTACCTTGTGTACAAGCGTTCTGCAAAAGTTGTATTTTCATATTACTAAAGTTTTTCAGACTCATGTATAAAATATCAATTTTGTCCGCTTTAGATGTACTATCAGATGCAAATCGCAGAACTGAGAAAATTTTTCATTGCTGAGTTCCCAGAATTGTTCACATAAGAGTTTCGTTCACAGAAAATTTTTTATTTTTGCCAATTTTTAATAAAACATTGAAGACCTAAATCGAAAATTTGATCAACAGTCACTACATTAAAATTTTGCTTTTAAATGCAACGCACCTGGCCAAATTTGGCGCAGTGGTTACTGAGAAAAACTAATTCTCCTTTTACATGTATTTAGACAGGAGCACCCGAGCTAAAGCTTCCTGTTAAGCGTCCTACAATTGTTTAGTTTGCACCACGGCAGTTCTAGTGCGCGGATAGAGGGCAACCCGCGAACTCTACGGTTATTGAAGTCACTTGAAAAAGTCACGTATGCAAATCCTGAATGCAAACACCCTACACGCGGTTCTTGCTCGTGCAGGCTGAAAAGACAGCACGTTTCGACGTGGATGCACTGTTAAGCCATGCCTAGTATACCGGTGTGACAGTGCCACTAGTTATTGTGTAGGCACACTGGAGGCTGTCTGCCCCAGGATTTTAAAGTGCTTTCTTTCTTTTCGAAACATCTTTAATTTCACTATGGCGAATATTGCGGATGTGTGGCGTAATTACAAAATTTTCAAGATAAGCCTAATTCATCGGTCAGCAGTGCATTTCCTTTTTTCTTCTTTTTATTACCATAGTAAAAAAAAAAAGAGGTGTTGATGCGTGTACGACATCATCCAGTGCTAGTTTTATAAGAAGTGTTGCACGCATACAGTCCTGCAGACTTCAACCTTCCGCCGATGAATAAAGTGTTCCATCCATCCATCCTACAGACTTACGCACATACGTCGTAAATCGTGCAGAAAGACGAGTCTGTAGCAGTGATTCGACATCCAACGAAATTGCAACGTAACAGTCAAAATAACACAACAGCCCGAAATAGCTCCCAAGAAAACGATACGAACATAAACGATACGATTATACAGGGTGATCATTTTTAAGTATTATGGATTTTTCTTTAAATAACCTGTTGCATATAACATGATTCTATTCTTTGAGACGGATTATTCTGAGAGGCGGATATTACTTGCACGAGAAATGGAAACACGTAGTCAAGTGAATAACAAGAATCCACTAACTATCATTTGAATTATCCACTTTATTGCACCGTACTGCAATTTAGAAACTGTAACCGTTGAGTTTGCGAGGCGCATGTACACTTGGAATCAATTTCCAGAATGACGCCAGTTTGGAGATATGCGCCATCGATACTTGCTCGTAAAATTCCCTGTTCAACTTGCTTAAAAGGGTAAAATGCTATTTTATGCATTGAAGAACCGAAGGAACTGGAACGCCCATATAGTTTGTTCCGCACTTTGGGAAGTAATGTCTCAAAGCTGGTGTCATACTGGATGATGATGATGATGATGATGATGATGATGATGATGATGATGATGATGATGATGATGAAGAAAAACTTTATTTATCCCTCTATAAAGGGAAGGGGGCAGCGGAATAGAGGGTGGGGGGAGGAACTACTTGAAGTAGGCCTCCTCTATCCTCTCAGCCCACTCCAGGATGGCCTCCGGAAGGTCGGGCCTCGAGCTGCGCAAGGGAGCCTCCCACTGCTCCTCACTAGATATTATTTGCTTGAGGAAAGGGGGAAGGGAAATTCCTTTCGAGCGGATACGTCTTGCAAGCTCACCGGCTGCAATTCGTAAATTGCAATATGTGCCGTAAATTAAATAATTCAAAAGATAATTAGTGAATTTTTGTTGATCACTTGAATAGGTGTTTCGATTTCTCGGGCAAGTAATGCCCGCCCCTCTGCAAAATCCAGCTCCAGGAATACAATTGTTACCTGCAACAGGCTATTCTGAAAAAAAAAATCCATAAAACTTAAAAATGATCACCCTGCACAATATGTGACGGCGCTTCCACATAAAATACAAGGGTACACGAAAAGATATATAGTTTTGCGGGACAGGATCATGCGGCTCATATGCATCCACTAATATCGCCCAACGGTGTCACTGTCCTGTAGGAATTTTTAGTGTGCGCTTTTTCAAGCGCGAAAGTGAAACTATTTGAGAGCTCTATTTCATGGCATTTGGTGACCGCGGACCAAATTAATTTTTGAAATAAGAAACCGGCGCTCTGGTATTTTAAGGACGATTTGAATCCGTGTCTCTATGCATCATAAATAGATATGTCTAAACGGAGTTTGTAAGTGTTCCAATCTATTCCAATCTGTTTTTATTCCCATTTCCTTCATTACCTCTACGCAATTGGTCAAACATTTTGGGGGCAACGGCCACTTCGTCTGCCAGTGACAAGGCATCACAAAAACCGTGAAAATTCTCCCATCGCAAGTTGACGTGTACACACTGATTATGATCGAATGAATAGGCCAAACAAAAGAAATACATCTCGTTACGATTCTTGCTATTTGTCTTGCTATTTGTCTTGCTTTGTCGATTCTTGCTATTCTTCCAAAGCAATGTTGGCACAAGACACTGACACCGATGATGCCATTGCGGTTCCAAACATCTGCCTGTAAAATGATCCATTAAATGAAAAATATGTGTTGCGTAAGCAAAAATCCAAGAGGCGACACACGTCGTCGACTTCGAATGGGGTGCGCGAAGGCAGAGATGTGTCGTTTTGTAATGCTGTTCCGCAGCAGTCAACAGCATAATCCACAGGTATGCGTGTGAACATAGAGTCAAAGGAAACCACGACGTCTTCCCTGTCTAAAGTCACGTTCCTGACCTTGTCGACAAAATCAGCGGAGTCATTTACATACGTCGGCGTTCGTCCAACGAGGGGTGGCAGCACACCATGAAGATAGGCAGAGAGACGGTGCAACGGAGAGCGACTGTATTTTACTGTAGGCCGCAGCGGGACATTAGGTTTGTGAACTTTGGGCAGGTCGCATATTGCACGAGCTGAGCCGTTGTGGCACAGCAGCTGGTTATACAGATGCTTCTTTTCGGGAGGCACAAACTTGAAAACGTCAGTCAGTAGCTTCTGAAGCTCTGACTCAGTCTTTCTTGTGGGGCCCCAGTTGACCTTCGAATACGTGGTCAGGTCTTGTAGATGCTCCGTCATCTTCGAAATGTAGTCATCCCGATTCATGACAACCGCGGCATTCCCCTTGTCCGCAGGCAAGATGACAATGGCTTTGTAATTTTGCAGTCTTGTCATGGCTACTTTATCGAGGCGTCTGATACTTGAGGTCCTAGCACTATGAAGCTTTGAAAGAGCCCCAATAGCGTGGGTACGTGCTTCATTTTGCAGAGAAGGCTCGACTTGGCGCACTGCCTCCTCAACTGCACAAGCCATCTTCCGCATACTTGGCGTGGTACCATTGTTGAAATTCAGGCTGCGGCTTAGTAGATGAAGCTCGGCTGTATCAAGGTGGTGTGACGACAAGTTGCAAACACCAGCTTGGTTGTCAGGGAGCTGACATTTGTCCAGCAGAGATGAACACTTCTTTTCCTGGCACCTTTCTGTTTTCTGTCGAGTCGCCGTAGCTGTTCCATTAGGGAAATATCTGCACTTTGATCCGGCCCATCCCCTTGGACGAAAGCGATCTGTTGCCTCGACATTGCTCACCCGTGCATTCCGATTGTGCTGGACTACTGACGCACGCAGAGTGGCGCAGAATTTGGTCAGCAATGGCTACCCCGGCCAGTTTATAAAGATTGAAAAAAAAAATGTGCAGCTGAATCCCCTGCAAGGCCGAAGAGAACAAGAAAACGGACGTCTCTCCTCTATGCACGAGGCGTGAGCGAGTCAATGTCAAGAATTTTCAAAGATTATGATGTACAAATCAGCCCCGTCCCTTCAAGCAAGCTAAAACAACAACTCGTCTGAATAAAAGACCGCCTCGAAAAAGAAAAATTTCCGGGCGTCATCTACAAAATTCCTTGCCAGGACTGTCAGACGTGGTACGTAGGCGAGACGGGGAACTTTAAAAGAAGGCTACAGCAGCACCGCAGTGATGTAGCTAAAGGACACACGGTTTCCAGCGCCCTGGAAGAGCATCACGAATGGACTGGGCACAGTATTAACTGGAATTCGGCTTCTATCATCGAAAGAGAGGAAAAATTATAATCCCGATTGCTCCTTGGATCATTCTGCATATAATCTACTACTGCCACGATAAACCGGACACGGGGACCCCTCCCTGAGTTATACACAAGTGCATTACGTCTTCCGACGCATATATAATAAAGACCATCATGCATTCGTTCATTGTGAACAAGGAACCCGTATTGGGCGCCGAAACGTCAATCTGTTGTGTTGAATTTTTTCAGTTGGCGAGTGTACGTTTATTCAGCCAAATAAACCAACGCTCTCCGGCACGTGCGAGTAACCAGCGCCTGGGCGATCGGCGGCAGCTAACTTTTATTCCTTTCGGAACGGGACAGCCTGCGGCTATTCAGAAGAAAATTCAGCTTTGCTCGGCATATTAATGCTTCCTTAACGCATACGTATCACGGCGACGCGGTGAGTTTTCGCTGTTTTGTGGCGTCCCGTGACATGCAGGTGAAGTGGGTGCGGCCCGAAGCCTTTTGACCAACAGCCGAGGTCTGATGGCGAAAAGGGGTCGAATCAGAAATAACCATTTTTCTTTTGTTCGGTCAAATCATGCATAATTTGTGTGTACACGTCATATCAGACTGGGAGCTATCGCGGTTTTCGTGATGTCGCGTGGCAGACAGGTGAAGTGAGTGTGGTCCAAAGATGTTTTTGACCAATCGCGGAGGGCTGATTGCACATTTGGAATAAAAGGTTTGGAATAGCTTTACGTTATAGAGCCCTAAAATTAAACTTTTCTTGGAATAGCCAGAAGGTGGGGTCACTGTTCCGAAAAGATAAAAGATGACTGTCCGCTGATCGCTGCGGCGATGTGTACTCAGAGCTGCTAGTGATAGTTTATTTCTTTACGCGTAATAAACAGTTCGCGTGGCATTATAACGTTGTCGAGCCCTTTCGGTGCGTATACGACATCACTGTGTCAAATTTTCGTCACTCAGCATCCGAATTCGAGGCATTTTTGACACACCGTTGCACGCCGCCACAATCGTCGACAAGCCACCGCAAGCTAAGCAAAGGGGAAGCAGACCAATCGAAGACGCCGGCACCGCCTTCCGCATGCGCTTATCTACTTTCACTGCGCCTAGTTTGTCCCTACCACCATCTCCACCTCTGCGCACTCATTGTTTTTTGACAGTCAATTAGGTAAAAAAAAGTTGTCGCGGAAGGCAACGCTATTCGCTTTAAAACTAAGGTCACCTGCTAAAAGCGAAGAGAGCGTTTGTCTGGGCTGTTGAATAAACCTTGCGATTCTCCTCCGGCGAAACGTAAATTTAACGCCAGGAAATTGGAATGAAGTCAGAAGACAAAAAAAATCTTGTGGTTTTACATGCCAAAAACACGATGTGATTATGAGGCACGCCGTAGTGGAGGACTCCAGATTAATTTTGAACACCTATAGTTATTTAACGTGCGCCCAATGCACATGGCACGGGCGTTTTTGCGTTTCACCCCCATTGAAATTCGGCTGCCGCGGCTTGGATTTGTTCCCGCACCTTCTGGCTTAGCAGCGCAACGCCGAAGCCACTACGCCACCACTGGTCCGAATCACACTGTGGAACTTCAAACCTATTTTGTATAGGGGTCGCTAAGTCCCAATCCATAAAAAGACGTTGGTAGGCTATTTACTGTAAGTAAAAATGTAATAAGCGGATCAAAATAAAGTACGTCATACCGCCTAGAATCGTCGCCAAATCTTGTGCTTCTACATTGTTGATCGATGTGGTGTTAGAAGACGGAGCTGATCAGTTCATGGTAGTTGGAGTGAAATCACCTCCCCTTTGTGTCTGGCCACTGCATCGACGGGAGTGTTGCTCGAATTTCTACACTGTCCAAGTAAATATAGGAAAACTATTGGCTGTCGCGCTTAGCTCTCCAGGTGAACTCCTTCAAGGTAGCCTTATAGATTTATAGTGTGACCATAGTGCAGCTCCTCTGAACTACCGGCTTAATCAAATCCCGTAAATGCACTTCGTAAAATTAAAGGAACAAAAAGCAGCACGCAGACTTGAGCATAGATGAGTGTTATCGTGCTTCATAGGATCACTGACTCCCAGACAACTCGAACGCTTTGGAAAACTAATGACATGCTCTAATATGCGGTACGTTTTCAAACATGAAGACTACGTTTTTCTTTCTCTCAGGTTGGAAATCTTACTTTGATACGATGTTTTCGCCACAAATGCAGCGTCATCAAACCACAATGGATCACCCGCTTCCTATACCTCCCTGTTCACCATGTCCGCGTAGACTCCACGATGGCATTGCCGAAGGCAAACGCAGTGCCACACCCAGGCAACGTCGAAACAAAAGCCACGAACCTCGCAGCGTCTGTTCAGAACATTGTTACGCGTAAAACCCGCTACGCCTGAAGTAGTGCCAGGCACATCGAGAGTGGCGGCTGCGGTCGAACGATGGACATAGGAGTCCGTATGCTTGGTTACTCAGAGCTGACGGTGATATGAGTTTGATATCTCTCCTGTCTGAAGCCGACACGTTAAGGTCGGCAGTTTCTTAAGTAGCTGGGCACTATACAGAGAACGTAAATTGCAGTTGTGTCATTGCTGAGCGCTCGCGAGGCAAACGTGTCGCTGTAGTCTCTCACGGGAATCACTTATGACACAGGAGGTGCTGTTAATGCTTGCTCATGGCTAGGTAACCTTGACTAGGACGTCCCATGGACGTTGGACACTCAATATCAACGCGGGTGGACATTCATTTTTACGTCTACGCAGCATAACCAATCAACGCGGCATAAGGCATAGGTTGCCCTTGGTCGGAGGCGTGGGAAGGGCAGTCATCGCCCCGTTCTCATACAAGGTCAGACAAGGCTGTCCGCATTATTATAAATTCTGTACGAGTGATTAAGACATCGGCTTTACTCGATTGCCTTTAGTACATGCGTTGAAAGCTTTGCAGCGATAACTTTTTGGCACAACTCCTTCAAAAAACTTCGGTTGGAGAGATGTGCATTTTCGGAGTACCAGTGAATGTCGGGTTAAGCCTAAATTGTATCAGTGATAGGATAACGAACGTCACTACAAAAACATTATTAATAGTGAAATCCAATGATAGAAACAAAGCCAAGATAGGCAAGAAGTGCGACATTAACTTTTACACATCTTATGTTTCTTCTTTTCTGCCCTTTATCTACAGCATTGCAGTTACGAACCCGCTACAGTACCTTTTTTCCTATACTCTGAGGTTTAGCATGACGATGGCGAAAGAAAAAAAAAATGTTCGTTCGCGCAACTGGCGACGTAACGGGAGTCACACCTCGTTATAGGCAGCAGCCTTGCCCTCCATACGAACAACGTCTTTGTCCTCAGATTCTCATTCTGGTCTCGTTCCGCGTCCTTCCGTCACCGTGACCGTCGACGGTTACAGCCTGCTCTCGTCTTTTCTTTTGTCCGGCTGTCCTCCGAAACGTCTCAGTTACTACAGCAGACACGTGGACGATCTTCAAGAGCGGCGCTGAACTAAAAAAATCAGAAGAAGCTTAGGGCGCCTTTTGTAGAAGTCCTGCGTAAGCGTCCCACAGCGGCAAGTCTTTCAGTTGCCCGACTCGAATGGCGGGCTGGGCTACCGCCTCACTTTTTACGCACTCGTTCGGGCCGACCTTGTTGGACGCGATTTCCACCCAAGGCGGCAGCAGCCCACGGGAGAAATGAAACAAAAAAAACAAAACAGAAAAAGTGAAAAAAAGGAAAAAGCGCAGCGAAATGAAAGAAAGGAGCGCGCACTCAGAGAGCGAAGGAGCAACCATGCAAGCCCGGCCAGGACAGGGCCCGCCACGGTGTCCTTGTGGCTTCGCACTCCGCCCTGCTCGGAACGCACCGCCGGCGCTGTTCGCAGCTGTTTCCGTCGGCCGCACGCATTCTATTGCGCGCGTGCGACGAGCACAATTTCGTTCCCATGCGGAGAAAAACGCGCGGCGCGGTTCGCTGCGCCGACGACGGCTTTTAGCGGGCCGCCTCACATGGGTAATGCAGATATCTCCATAAGGGCTGCGAACCTGCGTTGCCTATGAAAGAGCGCTCCCGTCTCGTTGCAAAAGGGGTCTCCTCGTAAAGAGGCAACAAAAGCGGAGCACGAAACGTGATCGCGAGGTCTCGTGCGTCTCGTTAACATTTTAATTAGTGATTGCGCTCGTTGGCACGAAGGAGCGCGCGCCATACACGCTGCATGTCGAGCAGCAGCGGCACGCGACCTTGGTCCTAATAACGTGACGGTGTTTCCCGCTTTGGAGACGACGCCCCACACTCGTCGAAGCTCGCGCAGATATGCTCACGCTTGACCATGTCCATCCGCCGCCGCTTTTGTGGTCACACGGCTACGCTTCATCTTTTATTCACTGCTACAGCGTAGCCAGGGTCCGAATGCGTGGAACCACGAGGCAGTTCCTGCTGTATATCAAGAGGTATGCGGCGCCGGTCAGACTCGCGCGCCTCCAACTACGCCTTGTGTTTCACGGTCAAGCTCCATTCAGTGCAACTGCTCACAAGAGGGCACGCCCTTCGCGTCAACTCCACAAAATCTTAATGGTATCAATGTCGAACTGACCATTCGCTATATGCTGTTCTTATTGTCTTTCTCATAAACAAAAGTGTGTGCGTGCGTGTGTGTGTGTGTGCGTGTGCGTGTGTGTGTGTGTGTGTGTGTGTGTGTGTGTGTGTGTGTGTGTGTGTGTGTGTGTGTGTGTGTGTGTGTGTGTGTGTGTGTGTGTGGTGAAGGCGACTGTTGTCTGCATTTGTCACTGAAATGTAGTCTGCTGTCACATAAAAAAACACCTAATATTATCACCAAAGAACAAGCAAGGCTCCAACATCTCCTTTATAGTCGTATCAATTATTGAAAAAGAGATCAAAGTGAGCACAGGCCGGTACATTAACGCGTGCCACACCCGTCAGCTTTCCTGGAAATTAGGTCCGAAGAAAAAGCGTTAGCCATGACATAACAAGACTGCAAGCTACCGCGCAAGCCCCACCCGCGTTATCAACGGTATCAGCCGGTCCTGAACAGTGGGTGAAAACAGTGACATAGAATCAAGCCGAAGTCATTGCTACAAAATCAGGGTCCATTAGTGCGAGTAAAGCGGACTAGTGTTGCAAAAAAAAAATTGTAGGTGAAGTGATAATGTTTACGCAAAACAATACCAAATGCCGCTTCCGAAACACACTTCGGTGAAAGCGGCCAACGACGAAGCATAGCTGCAAGGAGCAGTATAGAACACGAAGTACAAAATTAGGTTCCTTTTAAAGATATTGAAGTTCAAAAGAGATTATACAGACCCAATGTATTTATTGCCATCTATGTGATGCGAAGCTTTAGTGGAGCTGGTAAATGCATGAAATTACAGCTAACGGCGATGCCTATGGCTGGGCTTACTTTCATCCTGTGCAACCGGTAATAAAACGGTCCGCAATGGTCGCAACGTCTATCATCCTTGTGTCACACTGGCAAATACTCATTCTGAAGGATTTTCCAAGAATGGGTACACACCGAGTGGTTAAATAATAAACAATCGACATTACGCCTGCATGAGTTACGAACGAATGTATTATTATTATTATTATTATTATTAGTAGTAGTAGTAGTAGTAGTAGTAGAAGTAGTAGTAGTAGTAGTAGTAGTAGTAGTAGTAGTAGTAGTAGTAGTAGTAGTAGTAGTAGTAGTAGAGATCGTCGTCTGGCCGCAGAATCGTTTATTTCGCTCTCTATATCGCGATGCCATTGGAGATGACGGTTTTCTCAGCATCGCACTTTCTTGGCACTTTTTTCTGTTTCCTTTTCTTTTTGCTTTATTAATGTATGCATGCGCCAGCACTCAGACTTTATGGTTGTTCCTGGGACCGGTAAATAATTGATTGATTTAATGATTGACTGATTCCGCAGAAGCGAGGTGCACATACTCGCACTATACTGTGGCAATCAGCTCAGCGGATTCGCTGGTACTTGCACACGGCGCCCAGCACATATGAGCTTGGTATACATATTCACAAATATATACGGCGAGAAAACAATGAACGCGAAACCCTGGGAAAGAGGCAAAGAAAGGTTCGGTCCACGGTCACTTGCTCATGCAAATTGGCCCTGATGCATTGTGATGGCTGTAGGTACAAGGCAACGCAAATGCCAGTTTGCTAAAGAAGGCACGATGGAGGTCGTTGGCTAAGTGGTGCTGCGGCACAGAGTTTTCAAGGTTTAGATTTATGACCACCTTTAACAAAATTATGCATAGAAATCTTGCTAACTTAGTATTACTTTGTAGTTTATGGCTGCCACGCGAAAACTGACTGAAGGCATGGATTGTTGTAAGAGCATTTATAACTTATCGCGCACAATCCTCGTTGTGGTTGGCGCAAAAGCAAGCAACTCTCGGCTGTGCCAACCACAACGAGGATTTGCGCAATTAAACCATAATTAATTAACCCGATGTTGGACTAGCTCTGCTAATGCATATCTCCCGGCAGCTCGTTGCAAAGTACGAGGTCATATTTTTACAAGATAATGGTTTACGTAGCTTCTATGTCTGTTGCCTGTTATGCGTGGTGCTCATGCTTTACTTCATGTCATCATCTTATACAGAAATGTATAACGGAAATTTATAAAGGAAGAGAACAACAACCAAATTTATAGATCCCCTGCTTAACTCTATCCGAGATAGAATATGTTCATGCTGAAGAAAAAAAGGTACGATAACTGTAGCAGCGCTAACAAATCATAATCTGAAAAATAAAAGGAAAGTAAATGTGTTCAGAAGCATGGTGCGGCTTCCATTGGGAAGAACATGGAGACCAACCAGCACGACAACTTGTGACATACATCTTGGAACACAGGAACCTATGGCCTTCAAATCTGACTGTGAGAGCCCCTTAGTTTTATTTTCAGCTCACGATTCAATAAAAAAAAAAAGATGCTGCTGTAAGAATTTTAATGACCCGTAACTTACTATCAGGAAAAAAAAAAACTCAGACCAGGTTGATTACAAATCGGTGCCATGTTATTGAGGTCGCCAGGCACTGGACCCCTCTATAGTTCTGTCACGTTGTGTACGACGGCGAAGCATACGCCTGTCAAAAGCGCTAGTTAAGGATTGAACTCTTGATTGGCTGACGTTGATCCCAGCAAAACAAACAACACACACAAAGCACAACAATAGCGGTGAGCCCGTTCATCGATTGTCGAATTCTGATCTGCCGGCTGGCCCACTCATCATACATTTCAGTGGAATCGCTGGCTCCAGAATTTCAACATGTATTCGCGTTGCGCATACAATCAGATTAGACAAGATTATTTCTCTATAAGGACAGCGACAACATTCGAGAAAGTTCTGATAAATACACAAAGGCGCGTATCACGCCGAGATATAACTGTAACCGTTGTTAGCAAGGTGAAAAACGGTCACGGGAAAAAAATAAACAATGTACAGGTGTCAATATCATAAAAGGATCTCGCCATGACGTCACATATTTCGAAGGAGTCTGCTCCGGACTAGCTAATTTTTTTTGTTGAGGATTGACTAGATTATATTCTAAAGGAGCCGAAGACTGAACTTGGCAAGTTCCAAGAAATTTTACTCAGCGACAGTGACCCAAATACGATAAAATACATTTAAATTCGTGACATCTCTTTGCCGTAGAGATGATGGGGTTTCTGCGCAAAATAAAAAAAAATTAAGAAAGATAAATCTTAACGTCCATTTTCTCCTTTACTAATGAACCTATTACCGTGTAGTGAACTAACATATTGTTTTGAAATACCGCTTTATCATTATAAGCTGACCTAGCGTTTCGCTTTTGAGTCTCTTATACGGATAGCAACGTTACCCTGAGGGCAGGAGGATATGGCGAACTATGTTGTCAGAAAACGGACTCTAGGCCGGCGTGAGAACTTTGAGAAGCCAAGAAAGAAACGGTATTGGTTTCTCACAACACAAGTTTAGCTCGAATACTCCGCAATATTGTTCCTCCAGCATAGTGCATACTATCAAGTTTTCCACGCGGTAGACATATGGTAGCTGGAAGATTGTAATAACGGGTAATTGTATTGCGAGGCAAAGCTCTGTTCCAAGCTGCAGGTGGCTGAAATGTAGTGTGTAGGTACCCTATGCTTTCGGTTTGAACAGGACATGTTTCCAGAGCTCTATTTGTGCTAGCGCACACGTGAAATATTGGCATGGCAATTCTCGTATAGGTAAAGTCAACAAAACAGACTGGTGGGCTATAGTTGGTATTGCATGTTAATATTTTTAGCGCAAAGAAACGTACGACACGAGAACAGGCACCCAGGACACAGCACTACTATAACAACTGATACTTTATTGCACTTTGTCACAGTATATATAGCACCGTACAATAAAAGACAGAAAGGGAGTGTTAAGATACCACAGCATCACAGATCACCTAACAGCGTAACAATCCACCGCTACCGTGACAAGAACGGTATCTCCTTCCCTGACAACGCGACAGATGGGCAGCTCACGCAATCTTTGTTTCTGTTTATTTCAAACGCCTCTACGATTTCCCTTATCAGTTGACCAGGATGCCAGCCCATCACTCTATACTCTTCTTGAATAAAGGTATGCAGCCACAGCGCACGCAGTGTGCAGCAAGATGACCGGTTACGGCCAGTTTATTAACATTCTTTTAGTGCTCTCGTAAGCGATCATTGAGACATCTGCCAGCTTGTCACAAATATTCTTTTCCGCATGACAATGCAATGCAGTCAACTACACCTTCCACAGATGGGACAACAAACGGTTCGCGATGATTTGTAACACAAACGTTGCGTATCTGCTTGGGATTTTTTACTTGCGCGCAGAAGCTAGAAACTTTAAGTGGGGCAGAAGGAACAACGTCCACTCCAACTGTTACTGCAATCTTCTTGAGACTGTGGCCGACTTTATGCAGATACGGCACCACGACCACATTTTTACTTCTGCATGCTTGCAAGGCGGCACCAGGACTTTTACTTCTGCTTTTTGTTAAGATGCTGCCAACCACCGCAATCAGCAACTGCAAAGGGTATAACTAGCTGCGCAGAGTCGCGAAACCTGGTTATCGAAACATTCTTGCACAAAATGATGGCAGGATTTCAGAAGTGCATTTTTAAAACATAGGTTGATAATGCCCCTCAACTAATTTCGAGTGTGCAGATGCGTATGGAAGAAGGGGCTTCTTTCCTCTTGGCTCATAACGCCAACATGCATGAGTACTAAAATCAAACCGGCAATTCTCGCTCGCAACGGTAGCTCCTCAGTGCAACACTGCTTAATACAGAAAGCAGGTAACGTTCGGAGGCGTAAGTAAAATATAAAAAAATATTGTTTTTTTTTTGGGGGGGGGGGTGTTGTTCTTCGGGAAAATCGATGGTGTATTTTTATTCCGCATGCTGTCCAATGAGCGAAGCAGAGCGTGGCAAGACCAACCGTGTGACGCCTAATGCACGAAAAGTAATAAGTGTGGTGTCGTGCTTTAGTGAGCAAAGCGCTCCAGCAAACGAGTTCTAGACGGTTTTCATTTTGGAGAAATTCCTTTTTTTTTTCTCTCGGCTGAATAAAAAACGTATTCAGAACAAGCCTAGCGGAACGTCACACTTTTTTTTCTCGGCCGTCGCGACGTCGCTAAAGATCGGCCGCGCGACATCCTCACCATGCATCTTTTTAGCGACCCAAGCGAGAGAGCGTCTCGCTCCTGAAAGCATGTCTGTTCGGTACACGGCGGCTCGCTGCGTATCGCGATGCCATTGGAGATGACGGTTTTCTCCGCATCGCACTTCCTGATGCCGCGAAGCGAGCCACTTTTCCCAAGCGTTCAGGGCGCGACAAGGGTGGGAGGAGGAGGAAGCTCTTCCTTGTTTCTGAAAGTGTCACGACCGTAAAAAAGAAAGAAAAAAAGGAGAAAGGAGCGGCCGACCTTGCGTACGACACTTGCGGCAATACGCGCTAGAGAGGAGCCGGCAACACCACCGCCGCTGCCGTAAATTCCGGTCTCTAACGCACACCCGACGTATGCACGTTCAATTAAAATATAGTTTTTTTTCCCGATCCATTGAATTGTGGAACCAGATTCCCCCTAACATACGAAAACTGACATTTGACAAACTGACGGAAACTGAAATTTTATTAAAGCAATCACTGCTTCATGCCCATGATTCCTAGGACTATGTATTATATACCATGTTTAGAGGTACATATGTATGTATGTATGTATCGAGACCTTTTTTTTTCTTTTTCATATTCCGTTCCCTAATGCTCTGTTGTGGGCCTTGTACCTTTGACTTGTGTATCCCCTTTTGCTCTGTGTGTAGCACCCTAAATTTTGTATCCCACTCCTGCAATAACCCTCTTAGGGTTGCAGGAGCAAATAAATAAAAGAAATTACCAAGAGTATCTGAATTTCTTTTTCAAAAAAAGGCCTAACGTGTTTGCCGATTATTAGTTGCTGCACCTGAGCTTCACTTACGCTCTTGGCACGCGTGTTTCACCAGACGTTCATCAATCTCAGCGTCTTAGAAGAAGGCAATCAACAGGCGCAGAACTCATTTCCTGGTTACTCTGTACCCTCCAGGAAACACTATGTCTTGAAAGGTCGCGTGCAGATGACCTACTATGTTGTGGGGGCTGTGAAGCAACGCATTTCTTTCAGCGTCAAACCACGGCCACAGCCACGTGCAGTGTGCCACATCACCGATCTCAAAGTATAAGGCACAACGCGGGGAAGTCGATTGTCTGGTCTTAATTAGCCCAGCCAGAGGGTGGCGGACTTGGTCCTAACGCGACAGAGCAGGTCCTTCGACCACAAAAGGTTGCTGTGGAGTGTTCTACATCTTGTTCTTTTCTCCTTTCTTATCTGATACTTCGCACCCCCTTCCCATGCACAGGGTACCCAACCGGATACCGGAAACGCACTCTGGTTAACCTCACCGCTTTTATATATATATATATATATATATATATATATATATATATATATATATATATATATATATATATATATATATATATATATATATATATATATATATATATATCTTGTGGAGCCTCTCGAAAGCTACGTGAGCTCCAATACGGGCATATGTAATTAATTCATGTAGAGCTTAGGGGGCGTTTGGGTTCTTTCTTTTTATAGCAGCACTTTGTCGAACTGCACTTAAACTCATAAGCTGAACAAGCGATTGCGACATCCGAAATTAGATAGGTAACTGATGGATTTGGTTTCCAATTATCTGGGGTCGATTTCGAAAATATATTTGTCCGTAATAACTTTTTTTCCTGATTGGTCGGCGGCCTTTGGTAATAATATGTTCGCTGTTCCTCTGGGATGGTTTTTGTTCTTACATGCTTTACGACCGTAACAAGTTTTTTGTGAATATGGCCCCTTGTATATATAAAGTTTATGCAGGAACGACTTGCGTCCGTAAACATTATACCGGTGCGGAATGAAGACAACCGCTGAGCTCATTTTAGAGAGAGTATTTCTTTGTCTAACCCTTTGGGGTTTGGTGTAACTGTGTAGCTGCGTAAGTGACGTTTTCCGCCGAATAGACAAATTACGTAGCGCTGAATGACAATCCGGTACCAGTGAGCATGCCTGTGTTCTGTGTAACCGAAAAAATAAATGTAGAAATCATAAACATAGCATGTGGGCTCATATGTATCCTTAGAACAAGCATACCTCTCAATCAAATAATGAAATATTGAACGCTTCCTTGATTTTCCCACATGCATCATCTACGCCTTCCTTGGGCCACTGGCTATGAGCCACTTTCCACGTGCCACTGTGTAATGCGCCCACTTTCGTTCAGTCTTCCAGAAAGGGTGCGTGCCACTGGGACATAGAGGTTATATTCTGATATAAGTCGTAGTTCTGTGCATACAACTCTCATCAACATTCTTCCCTCGACAAGCATCAGGCAACACTTTCGTGTTCGTGACACAGAGAGCTAAAATTAAAGGCGACATAGCTGTGCGCGTGTCATCAGCTACTACTGCTGCCTCGTTAACTCAAACAAGCTGCACGTCATTTACATTCCAGCATTGAGTTAAATTATCAGTGTAATTATGCGTAGAGGGGCGAAGACCTCGTCTTTTACGAACATGTCCAAAGTAAATGAGGCTGCTTTCTGCAGCCGCTTTAGGAGTGGTTGGCTATCAGAAGTGATTTTTAAAATGAAAAGGTTGTACTGTTCTCCCTAGCGGGCAATGTGCAACGTGAGAAATTATGCACTGAAAAACAGAACGTATATTACAGTAGACGACGTAAACAACGCTTCTCGTAGTCCTTTCTTCTCATTTGTCGTTTTCGCAAAAAAAGAAATTTAACAAAAGAGCAGAGGGGCGAGGCACTGTTACGTTGTTGTCGGATTTCATCTCGCATACCTGCGTCAACATCAAGAGCGTGATATGTCGACGCAAATTAATTAGGGTATACCTGCAGCATGTATCTTGTACTGAAACAGACGCACTGGAGGGGCCCTATAGCTCCTGAATAACACCTACTGGCATTGTCCGTGTGTGCTGAAAAGGAAATCACACTTAACCTATGAAGTCAAGATATATAGCTGGTTGTTCAGCTTTGGTCAACGTAACGTACACCGTTTAGCATCGAACGTAAACCGATGACTTTAGCCTACACTAAGATTCTTGTGACCTCAGAACGCTCGCTCGTATAGCGGGTTCAATGTAGACCCACAGTACAATAGCGGTAAGATAACCGAACATCCGCATTTCATTTTTCACTTGAAGTTCATATACGGGAAATACGTGGTACGTTTCACATGTGTCTCGTATTGATGAGTAATCTCTTTGGTGATGATCAAAGTGTGTCGCTGATATAGACCGTTATTACCTTTATCGCACACAAACAAGTTAATTTTAGCACAGTTGAACCGTACTAAGATAAACTGTATACACCAGCTTCGGCATAGATGAATAAACGAGGAATTCCTTGTAATGTTATGGATTATTGAGCGTGCTCCCAGATAGGAACGGAGTTCCATATATATTTATGTACGCTCCTGCAGCTACTGCGTAATCGAACTTCGATGAGAGAACGTGCAGCAGTTTATTGTTAAATTTAAGTAAAATCTTACGTATCAACCCATCACTCATCAAGAAAACACGCTGACAAACCACCCGTCTTTATCGCTGGCTTTCATATCTGCAAAGGGAAAAAATATGTAAATTATTCACATTACAATATTTCAAGCATGAACAAAATGGAGGACATTCTCATGTTATAGAATAGCATGTATTAAATGCAGTACATACACATGCGCAACTACCACGAAACTTGCAGGATGATAGTGACTATAAGCGCCTTCAAAGTGCATGTGGTTTGTTTATCATGCGACTCATGTGGAACAAGACATGTGAACAGTGACTTATGTGAAAGTCCACACTCCTCTTGAGCAGTATGGCCGAAACCAGCCTATATAGGCATCTAAAAATTAAATTATGGGGTTTCACGTGCCAAAACCACTTTCCGATTATGCGGCACACCCTAGTGGGGGACTCCGGAAATTGAGACCACCTGGGGTTCTTTAACGTGCACCTAAATCTAAGCACACGGGTGTTTTCTCATTTCGCCCACATCGACATGCGGCCGCCGTGGTCTATAGACTTCTACAAAAAATAACGGATGCAATGTGCTCACTTCATTCTCCCTTCGGCCCCTTTTTTCAAGGTACGAAAGAAACGACGCCGGATCCAACTTCCAGGAGGCACTGAAAGTTCGAGCGCCGCAGGCGCACCCACTTTAAGAGGACCCCGCGAACCGGGCGCTATACTTCACGATAAAAACCCCCAAGCCGGGCTTCCTCGCTTTCGGACAGGAAGGCCCGCTTTCCTGACCCTGTTTCCTTCACTTCGCTTTCCACTCATTTGGCCGCGTCTCCGCACCTCGCTCCTTATTCTTCGGTTTTCCTCTTTCATTTCGTGATTTCTCTTTCTTTCTTTTTATATATATTTTCTTTTTATCTGACTGCATCGCCTTGCATCCACCGCGTCACGTAAATCGTGTTGCGCTAGCCGCTGTACTTTCCCCGAAGTATCGGCCACGGAAAGCGATAAACTGTTTACCGGGCGTCAAACGTGAACACGGGAGTGCAAGTTCCCGGACCCTTGCATCGGAGGCGCCACGCGACGTGGCCCGCCTTAGTGTATGGGCACCCGTGATGCATCGCGCCATCGGTGGAAGGACTCGCTCGGGGAGAGCTTGCCGCGGCCACTCCTCGTCTTCGCCGTTCTGCGCCGACAAAGAGTTCATTTACCCAGATTCCCGGAGCCGATGTGGACCACGACGCCCGCCTCGTCGCCGCCGTTTCGGCTTCTGCTTGTGGGTGCGTGTGCCGCCTGGCCACACAGCGCGATGCAGGAAAGGCAACCTTCGTGGTGTTTGGATCTGACTTGCTGGTACGATCTGTTGGGAACTCGGCGCTGACGCCCGTGGTTGTACCTGGGTCGCAAGCCCCAAGGGTAGCGTTGGCCTGGCGGCCTGGGGTACAACTGCAAGCATCCGAAGGTCCCGGCAAAGCATGAGTCGACAGGTAACAACGAAACAACTTGTTTATTTTAACATCGCAAAGAGTTGGCGGTCAGGTTTGACCGAAGTAGAGAGACGGGAGAGCACTTCACTCAGCAGAAGAAATCGGAGCCCTCCTCTGGCGTCCGGGGGCAGCTGTTTTTATACTCTCGCAGTTGAGGGCAAGAAGGAACCCCTCAAAAGACGAGCACGTGAATGTACAATGGGCTAAAGGTGACGCACACTGTCGTAGCGATGCCGTAGCACCATGTCGTGGCGCTGCGCACGATCTCGTAGCACCTGGTCGTGGCGCTGCGCAGCACACTGTCGTGGCGCTGCCGGTCGGACACAATGACTGTAACGAGAAGATGGTCCCTGCTTTGGCATCGCCTGTTTCGGGCACAATGACTGGAACGAGATCCCTGCTTTGGCATCGCCTGTTTCGGGCCCAATAACTGGAATGAGATCCCTGCTTTGGCATCGCCTGTTTCGGGCACAATGACTGGAACGAAATCCCTAGGCGGTCGCATCGCCGCAGACGCGCCTGGAAACACCTGGCGATGAGTGTTGCGGTGACGACGATCGGGCCAAAATGTCCGCCGCCCCGCCGCCGTCGCGCCGGCAAAACCACGTGTCGCAGGCGAAACGCAACAGACCGCCCCGCCGGGGGAAGGAGATCCCGATGGACAGGGGACTGCATCCGCTGTCCGGAGGGATGTCGCTCGATGATGCTCATAACCGAAGTCGGGCGTCCCTTGACGTTTCTTGAGCGCAGCGCACAGAGAAGGCCTCGTTCTCTCGTTCAGGTTCGCACGGGACACTGCAAAGTGACTTCGGGAGAGTTCACATTTTTGTTCTCGTTCCCGGCAAGCGTTAGAACTACGCTGAAAACTCAACCGCTCAGTCAGCAAGCACGGCACAACCCTCACTAAGCCCTGCCAGGCTCTTTCCCCTTTTTATACCACTGCCTAGTTCCTTACAGTAGTCTAGCATCACTCAGAACGCGTCCACAAATTGAAAAATTGCACTAGAAAGCATATCATCACTTTGAAACACTAAACAAAAGCAATATGTTAAAAAAATCCTGCCTCAGGAAGAAAAACATCAGTAACAAACAATTTTGAGGCTGATTCCTACGTTAGGGGCTTCGACTTAAGCCATCGGCGTTACCGTTGAGACTCCCCTTTTTGTAACGCACCTCAAAGGAATATTGTTGTAAAGCGAGGCTCCAGCGCAGGAGGCGGCCATTTTTGGGAGAGATGGTCTGCAGCCATTGGAGAGGGCAGTGATCCGTCTCAATGATAAACCTCGAGCCGGCTAGATAGCATGACAATTTCTGAACGGCCCACACGAGACATGCACACTCTTTCTCGGTGGCGCTATACGCCTGCTCACGACTGGTCAGCTTACGATTAGCATACAGGACGGGGTGTTCTACTTCTCCATTTTCCCGTTGGCACAGTACAACGCCCATGCCTCGCTCACTAGCATCGCACTGAACAATGAACCCTTTTGTATAGTCTGGCGATCGTAGCACAGGCTGGCTTGTTAGGGCACTCTTTAGGGCGCTAAAAGCTCTTTCCTTTGTCTCGTCCCAGACGACTGTTTGAGGCTCTGTCTTTCTTAGAGCATCCGTCAGGGGAGCCGCGATATCAGAGTACCTAGGGATGTACCTCTGATAGTAGCCGGCGACACCCAAGAACGACCGAATATCGGTCTTTGTGCGCGGTTGCGGAAAGTCTCGCACAGCGGCCACTTTTATTTCAGAGGGGCGGCGACGACCCTGACCAATCACGTGACCGAGGTAGACAACCTCGGCCTGTGCTAACTGGCACTTAGGAGCCTTGACTGTCAAGCCTGCTTCGCGCAGGCGGGTTAGCACTGCCCGCAAGTGTGTCATATGCTCAGACCAGGATGCGGAGAATATCGCTACGTCGTCTAGATACGGTAAAGCGAATTCTTGCTGTCCCCGCAACACTTTATCCATGAGACTTGAAAAACAGTATGGCGCGTTCTTCAAACCAAAACTCAACACTTTAGGACGGAATGTTCCCATTGGTGAAATGAACGCCGCATACCTACTAGCCTCTTCTGTAAGTGGAACCTGCCAATAACCCCTGACAAGATCTAGGGTGGAAATAAACTGAGCGCTACTAACTTTCTCAAGGCGCTCCTCGATGTTAGGGATCGGATAAATTTGATCCTTAGTGATGGAATTAAGCCTGCGGTAGTCGACGCAGGGACGAGGTTCCTTGCCCGGTACCTCAACTAAAATCAAAGGGGAGGTATAATCACTCTCACCTGCCTCAATAACACCGAGCTGTAGCATTTTCTTTACCTCAGCCTCCATAATATCGCTCTGGCGGGGTGACACCCGATACGCCTTGGATCGTACTGGCTCTGTGGAGGTAAGTTCTATATCATGAGTAAGTACAGAAGTCCTACCAGGCCTCTCAGAGAACAGACCTTGAAACTCTTGTAATAGCTGGTGTAGTTCGGTTTTCTGCTCAGGCGACAGCGGTGCTTTACTGATAAGGTCACTAATGACTTGACCGGTGTCTTCCCTGTTCGTCACTGAGCCTAGTCCCGGAAGCTCGACCGGAAGCTCTTCAGGAACGTTTACCATCATGCACACCACTGCTTCCCTTTGTCTATAAGGTTTGAGCAGATTACAGTGGTAAACTTGCTGTGCTTTCCGCTTTCCTGGCAGACTTACCACGTAGTTAACGTCCGACAGTTTCTGAACAATTCGCGCTGGGCCCTCCCACTGCACGTCTAGTTTGTTGTTTAGCGATGTGCGCAATATCATGACCTCATCGCCAACCTCAAAACGACGGGCCCTGGCTGTCCGATCATAATAAACCTTGGCCCTCTGCTGGGCCTTTGCCATTGCTTCACCTGACAACTCCTGTGCCCTTCTTAAGCGTTCGAGGAGCTTAAGCACGTACTCCACCACGACTGGGTCGTCGCCCCTACCTTCCCATGATTCTCGAAGCATGCGAAGCGGAGATCGAAGCGAGCGACCGTACACCAGTTCAGCTGGCGAAAACCCCGTAGCCGCATGCGGCGCGGTCCTTAAAGCAAACATCACCCCAGGCAGACACAGCTCCCAGTCAGTTTGATGTTCAAAACACAAGGCTCTCAACACGCGCTTCATGACGGAGTGGAGCTTCTCAACGGAATTCGACTGTGGGTGGTACACTGAGCTGTGTAGCAGCTTTACCCCACACCTTTCGAGAAAAGTTGTCGTCAAAGCGCTAGTAAACACTGTGCCCTGATCTGATTGAATTTCTGCAGGAAAACCAACTCGCGCAAATATGGACAGTAGTGCATTAACTATCTCAACTGAGCTGAGTTCTTTAAGCGGCACTGCTTCAGGGAACTTTGTCGCTGGGCAGATCACAGTCAAAATGTGTCTGTACCCCGTGGCTGTTACCGGCAGAGGTCCCACTGTATCAATAACGAGCCGTCTAAAAGGCTCCGTAATGATAGGTACCAATTTCAACGGCGCCCTCGATTTGTCCCCTGGTTTGCCCACCCGCTGACAAGTGTCACATGTCCTCACGAAATGGTCTGCGTCCCGAAAACACCCTGGCCAATAGTACTCTTGCAAGAGACGGTCCTTAGTTTTCTTAACTCCTAGGTGTCCGGACCACGAACCCCCATGTGACAAGCGCAACAGATCCTGACGATAGCATTGAGGCACGACCAGCTGATCGAACTCCACTCCTCGGCGGTCTAGATACTTCCGGTACAGGACTCCACCTCTTTCCACAAAACGCGCAGTTTTCCTGGCGATACCTTCTTTGACATTGCAGCGCACGTTTTCCAGGCTGCCATCCTTTTTTTGCTCGGCTATCAAAGCCGTCCGGCTGACTTTTAGCAACCTATCAAGTCCGTCTGACGTAGGCGCGATGAGCAAATCAGTGGATAGCTCTTCTAACTTTCCCGCGTCGGGATTTTCCTCTCCAGTATCTGGCGCCTTCAACGCTACAGACTCAATTTTATTCTGTTCGGGCGTGCTCTGAATATCAGCTTGCTGCGCCTCTGACCCTTTTTCGTTGTTTGATAACGTCGGCCCCGCAACTACCGCCTTTGCAGCGAGCTCCCGAACCTTCGATCTGGTTAAGGCCTGAACACTAGCTTCACCAAACAAAAGCCCCTTCTCGCGCAGGAGGTGATCGGACCTGTTTGAAAATAGGTACGGGTACTGGGGTGGCAGCATAGATGACACTGCCGCCTCCGTCTCAAGCGCTCCGAAAGGTCCTTCAATAAGCACTTTTGCTACCGGCAGACACACGCTATGAGCTTCCACGGCTTGCTTGATCCATGCGCACTCGCCCGTGAACATATGGGGTTCTACGTAAGACGGGTGAACTACATCCATCGTAGCTGCGGAATCGCGAAGCACTCGGCACTCTTTCCCGTTCACGAGGAGGTCTCGCATGTAAGGCTCGAGAAGCTTCATGTTCTCGTCAGTGCTGCTTATTGAAAAAAACACAACTTTTGGTGTTGTTTCCGGACACTGCGCCGAAAAGTGACCCGGCTTCTGGCACGTATAACAAACGCCCGCTCGCCTCATCTCGAACCGCTTTCTGCGTTTGGCTGCCGCCGTCTCTTTACGTTTGGTCGGACTGCTTTCACTCGCATCCTCCCTACGCGTGTCCCCTTTTGCTCTCATGGGTGTGAACTTCGGCCTCTCAAACTTCGAGCCAAATTCACCCTTTTGACCGTCCTTAGCTCCGCGAGCCCGACGCGTCACAAACTCCTCGGCTAGCTCAGCGGCTTTAGCCACCGTACAAACGTCTGGCCTATCCAAGACCCAGTATCGCACGTTCTCCGGTAACCGACTATAAAACTGTTCTAGCCCGAAGCACTGCAGAACTTTATCGTGGTCACCAAACGCTTTCTCTTCTTTGAGCCACTCCTGCATGTTCGACATAAGCCTATACGCAAACTCTGTATATGACTCACTTCTGCCTTTCTCATTTTCCCGAAACTTCCGACGGAACGCCTCCGCAGACAGCCGGTACTTTTTTAGCAGACTCGATTTTACTTTGTCGAAATCCTCTGCTTCCTCTCTATCCAAGCGAGCGACTACGTCGGCCGCCTCGCCGGGTAACAAAGTGAGCAAGCGCTGTGGCCACGTTTCCCGAGAGAACCCCTGCTTCTCGCACGTTCGCTCAAAGTTAACCAGGAACAAACCAATGTCCTCTCCAAGCTTAAACGGCCGCATTAGGTCAGTCATTTTGAACAATACGCGTTCTCCTGCACCGTGTGCCTGACTTCCATTACGAGCGCGTTCCATCTCTATCTCGAGACGCTTCATTTCCAAAGCGTGTTGATGGTCACGCTCTTCTTTTTCTTTCTCTTTTTGTTCTTTACGTTCACGCTCCTGTCTTTTTGCAGTCTCTCTCTCTTCAATGGTCTCAAGGCATTCCGACAGCTCGTCATCCTCAGCCTCTAACTCAAGAATAGCCTTTATCAGTTCCGGTTTTCTTAGTTTGTCTGAGACATCCAGACCCAACTCTCTTGCAAGCTCCAACAATTTCGGTTTGCGCAACGACTTCAAATCCATGGCTGCTCTGAATGCTGCTTTCTCTACTGCTTACTATTGTCTTGCCGCAACTAACCCGGCAGCAACGACAACCACAATTACCAGCTCTGTTTCTAACACTAACAAAAGCCTGGCAAAGCTCAGAAGAAGAAAGTCCCGCACTCACCAAACCTCGCAGGCAGGAATTCCGCGCAGTCGTTCCGCTGCAGGCAACCAGTCGTCACACAGGGCTCGTTGCACTGCTCCCGGATCGTCGTTGAGCTGCTCAGCATACCGTCAACTGCATCTCTTCGCTGCTGGCCTCCGTTGTCGCGATCTCTCCGCTGGCAGACAGTTGTTTGAAGTCGGAGGCGATCTCACCGCTGGCAACCAGATGTTTCGGATCGGACTGCTGGTACGATCTGTTGGGAACTCGGCGCTGACGCCCGTGGTTGTACCTGGGTCGCAAGCCCCAAGGGTAGCGTTGGCCTGGCGGCCTGGGGTACAACTGCAAGCATCCGAAGGTCCCGGCAAAGCATGAGTCGACAGGTAACAACGAAACAACTTGTTTATTTTAACATCGCAAAGAGTTGGCGGTCAGGTTTGACCGAAGTAGAGAGACGGGAGAGCACTTCACTCAGCAGAAGAAATCGGAGCCCTCCTCTGGCGTCCGGGGGCAGCTGTTTTTATACTCTCGCAGTTGAGGGCAAGAAGGAACCCCTCAAAAGACGAGCACGTGAATGTACAATGGGCTAATGGTGACGCACACTGTCGTAGCGATGCCGTAGCACCATGTCGTGGCGCTGCGCACGATCTCGTAGCACCTGGTCGTGGCGCTGCGCAGCACACTGTCGTGGCGCTGCCGGTCGGACACAATGACTGTAACGAGAAGATGGTCCCTGCTTTGGCATCGCCTGTTTCGGGCACAATGACTGGAACGAGATCCCTGCTTTGGCATCGCCTGTTTCGGGCCCAATAACTGGAATGAGATCCCTGCTTTGGCATCGCCTGTTTCGGGCACAATGACTGGAACGAAATCCCTAGGCGGTCGCATCGCCGCAGACGCGCCTGGAAACACCTGGCGATGAGTGTTGCGGTGACGACGATCGGGCCAAAATGTCCGCCGCCCCGCCGCCGTCGCGCCGGCAAAACCACGTGTCGCAGGCGAAACGCAACAGTGGCCGTCCAGCGGTCGTGGTCAGAATTGCCCGCTAGTTCAAGCCAGACAAGTGAGAGAAGGGAGAGAGCTAGGGAGGGCGAAGCGAGAGCAAGTGATCGTTTTCGCAAGCACGCGTGCTAGTTTGTCACCCGATGCTACTTTGCCATCCGAAATACGCGGGCGTGCAATACGTGCTCGCGGCCACCGACGTGCCACTGCACGTCTCGCCCCTCGGGCAGCCACATTGGGAATGGCGACGGTTTCAATCACGCGAATGGCGTAACTGAGAGGCCGAACAAATTAACCGTGCGTGTATACCAGTATTACGTCTCGTCTAATTTTTTTTTTACCGAACCTGACCGAATTACACGCACTGGGAGCGCACTCGTGCACAGTAGCCGCTAACGCTCCGCGTTAAACCGGGACTCGAAGTGACGCACAATCTGTAATATTCCTGTATCAAAAAGAACGCGAAAGGCAATGATCCACATTAACGCAATGCTCTTAAGCTACGAGCACAATGGTTCGCAAGAGTGAATTCCGGCCCATGCTGAGGCAGCCTGCCATTGGCAACGAGCACATAAGAACGAAAAGCTTTGTGAATTCGGCTCCAGATGCACTTTCATAACACACTGCGCGCAGGCAGTGTTCCACGAGGGATTCAGAATGGTTCCGCCACTAAGTTCATAATTTGTGGAACAAGCTTGGCGTAACTAGATGACTGCATAACCTGAAGTACGTCGTCACGTTGTGCTGCAATTGTCAACAAATCGATATGGACCGAAGTTTCATCTCAAGCGGTGTACGGCGCGAATGCTTTACTAATTCTAAACGTATTTCATTCATTGCTTATTCAGAGAATGAGAAAAGAAGAAAATAAATAGTACATTTGTCTTGTATAGGAGGCTGATAAAAGGCATGAATACCTGACAGGGTATCACACCCCCTTTACCATGCACACTTTCATCATTCAACAGAGACAGTTCCATATAACACGGGCCTAAAGACGACAGGTCCTTGTGTCATGCGCCTGTCCTTCTCTAATGCGATCTCCCTGGTCGTTAGTTCGTGCAGTTTAAAAGCTTTGATAAGGTGAATCGACTCGGCCAACAAGTTCTTCTAAACCTAAAACAGGATTATACCAAACCAACTATAGGAAATATATACACAATATTAACTTCATGGTACCATCTGTATATGAACACAAACATATAATATGTGCATACACGCGTAGATATATGCATACAGCGATGCATAAAAATATATAAACTTTGCAGTAATGTCAGTGCGATAATAGCAAGAAAAAAGCAGGGGGAGGGGGCAGGTATAGCTGTGACGCACTACAAACAGCGGAACATTGTTGCTGATTGCTGGCTATACACATGACGTCCGACCATGAGACATCCCAGGGAAGCGTCGGGTCCCTTGCAATTATTGCGGAAAAACGCTACTCTGAGATGTCTCCCTGGTTCCGTAATTGTTGGTGGAAATCACTATTATATCTAACTGAGAATGTTAACCACAAGAAAATGGGCCCGCTCATCGTTGCAGCGGATGCAGTGAATTCCTCACACTGTACTGTTCTCTACAACACTAAAAAGTTACAACGTCAGGAAAGAGGACACGGTAGATGTATCTGAATAAAAATAAAACCGCGCCGAATACAATTGCCCCTAAGGATACCTTAGGAAGGTGTCAAGATAAGAATCTTAAAAAGTGGTAACATTAAGGTGAATAGCGAAATCATTTCTCATTCACCGCAATCTTTAACATTTCACTTCATTTCTATTTGTATTGGGCTGCAACATACGAGCTCTCTGGTATAAAGTGATTGCCAGCAGAGGCTTACAAGGCTAAAGGTGCCTGCCACAAACAATAACCAACAACCACCTCCCCGTACCTTCTTTTGAACTTGGAAGAGTGAAGTGTTTGTCGATTAGACAACATTAGACATTATTATTAAGCTAACTTTTTAGGTGTAAGAGACTCATTTCAGCAACCATAAACAAATTATTTGTATCATTTATATTGCTGGTCCTTGAAAAGCTCATATACCCGCGTTGGATTCGTTTAACGATATTAACATGTTTATATTTTACATCGCTGACTGTTATAAGTTTTTTCAGCTCTCGACGCATGCGTAGATTGCTATTCATAGCCCTTGCGCCAGTAGCATCCCAAACCAGCGGCCCAACGAAACCACATACTCCACAAAAATTCCGTAGCTGATTTGAGCACCAGCAAGTAGCTTGCCTAAATGGTTCTGCAACCTAACATTCTTATTGCATAAGCAGTAGCGATAAAGTGTGCTAATGCAAGTGTATTTCTAATATTGCTTAATGTCGCCATTTCCTCAAAGCTTCGCCACTGGCAGAGCACTTACTAACGAAGCACTTTGCGAGATCGGCCAATGTTCCTGATCAGCCCGGATTCGAGCTACGCATGACGATACGGTATAGCAATACGGTAATAATAGTTGTATGCCATAATCGGAGTCGTTGTAAATGTCAAGTGGGGGAACAGTTACAGCTCTGAACTGTGGCTTCGAGCTTCTACGTGCCCTGTACATTTTCTATCAACAGGAACGTAACAAATACAACACAAATAGCGCTTCTTGTCTGCGCTGGTTTTTGGCGCTTCCTCTGTCCACCGTCATATTTTTCTGGACTGTAGCTTTTGGCGGACCTATAGTGGCGAACATTGTCGTAGCAGTAAAATGAATTGACCCCGCTATCACAGTTTAGTAATCCCCCTCCCGCTCCCCCCATAAGAACTGCTACGTTTGATTTGCTTGACTACGCGAAGTGGCAAAGCATCAAATTTCACGATACGAAACGTTTAAGGAAATAAATATTAATACCATGGATGCGATAATGCGACAATGATGATAAAAGTGGGCGTGACCACTCTCGCTCCCGCTAACACACACACGAACGATTCTCATAAATAGAAACCTTAATCGGCTCACCGACAATTCCTTACCGTCCCTGCATCCTCAGCTACATGTCGTTACAGATAAATGGTTTAGATCGCAACTATTTCCCGTTGCTCTAATGAACTGCTGCTAACTCCAGGAGGAGGCCCATCCAAACACAGTTCTACGTTCTTCGCTTGGTAGGGCAAATTCTTTTTTCATGTGTTTTTTTCTCTCTCCCACGCGTGATAGGGAGCGATAATTGAAATAAGTCCAAAAGGAAGCATGCACGGCGCGTTCATTTTTGTCGCTCCAACAACTTCTGTCGTTCCAATGTTTTATCTCTGCGCTATAGCGTCTGCAAGCACTGCACCTCGGAATGCAAGAAATACAAAAGAAAGGAAACGGATAAATAAGAACCGGCTAGCAGGCCTTTTGCAATCGCCCCAAAATCTTGGGTTCTCTCGCGCGCCGGCTGAAGTGACCAGGCGACGTGTCGACACAGCTGTAGCGCCGAGGCAAGCAACGCGAAGTAAGTAGCCGCTCTTATCAAAGGAGGAAGAAACTGAAATAAAGACACGCAAAACATAGCCCTTTCCCCACAGCCAGGCGATCGGGTTGCATACATGCAACACGCCGAAGTGAGGCCCACATACGCGCTACCGTAGAGTTGGCGTGCACGACTTGCACTACTTTCCCTGGTGTTAAGTGCTAGGCGCATAAGATTGTACTAAAAGGGGAGCCGTAATGTTTCGATTTCATTTAACGGTTTAAACAACCCCAACGAAAGGAGGAAAACAATAATGAAGCCCAGTGATTGGTGTACGGATACTTTTGCCTCTTTAGGGATGGCATTCCTAAGATTTCAGAGAGCCGTGGCATGGGCATACTGTGTTTGCCATACATAACTAAAGAAAGCAATGTACGGCGACCGTTGACGTATTCCCCTGAGCAAAAAGTATACGGTTCAGCGATAAAACCGATAATCTTAAAGAGCTAGCTTTTCTTACCTCGTTTCTCAGTTTCCCGCCATCGGCGCCTTTCGCAGCCAGAGATTAGTGTCCCTGTATATGCTCCCGTAGGGAGCAGACTTGCGCACTGGTCCGCTTTATGTTCCAGCTCTGCAGTGAAGCCACTCCTCGCGCGCGCAGGAGGCAGATGCCGCACGGTGTTCCATTTGCTTTTTTGTCGGCGGGTCGCGAGGTACATGCGGCAATTGTTCGTAAGCGCTGAGCAAGATGACAATTGTTCATACAGGCTACGCTCGAACGATTGGCGTAGCCGGAGGGGTGCCAACGCCCCGAATTTTTTTTTTTTTTTTTTATTCATATGATATAAGGAGATGTTGGCGCGCAATTTAAGGCGCCGGCTACTCCTTATCTCTTGGTTGGTTGTCATACATCATTCAGGGTGCACGGTTACATATCAAATAGTCTTTTCACACAAGCACACCTATGGCTCCACATCTACGTAGTCGAAAGTCTCAAAAGTACAAACGATACTGTCACCTAATAACACTGTCGCCTAATAACACTTAGCACACTATGTCTCCACACCTATGTAGTCGAAAGTCTCAATAGTACAAACGATACTGTCGCCTAATAGCACATTTTCTAGTCAGCGGGTCAGCGGGTACATACAATATACATGGCAAATGTCTTCACACTTATGTAGCCGAAAGTCTCAAAAGTACAAACGATACTGTCTCCTAATAACACGTTGTGTAGTGAGCGGGTGGTATATACATCGTGTTAAAATATTAGCACATACAGTCACAACAAAGCAGTCAACATAACATAATTCCCAAACAGATGGATATATAGAGTGACATTCAAATGAACAGAACAATGAAAGCACTAATAACGTCCAACGATGCCACTGTCTTTAAAAAAAGTCTTTAGTGCTTTTAAAGCGCTCTTCTGCAAGGCCGTTGTTGGCCAAGGGCCCAAAAGTTTCCTTAAACTGAAAGGTCTGCGGTCTAATTTACTTAGCGCTGATTTAAGTCGGCATCTTGGTGTGTCGTGATGTGGGCAATCTAGAAGGAGGTGATATATATCTTCATCTACAAATCCACAATCACATTCGGGGGTTTCCGCTCGGCCAATTCTGTGTAAGAAATGCTTTGTGTAGGCAGTACCTAGCCGTAATCGATGAATAAGCGTTTCCATAGTTCTATCTAATGACAATGAAAATTTGAATTCAATAAATGGATCAATATGATATAAGTCAGAGCTCTTAGAAGTCTGGTCAAACCAAGTGTTTCTAGACATGTTGACAGACGTTGTCCTTATAATTAGTTTGTATGTACATATATACACGCAAATATACAAACACACGCACGAACGTACATGTAAGGAGTAGGACCCCCCTCGATCCTTCGAAATAAAATCCTGACTACGCCCGTGGCTCGAACAGCTCAAAAGTTCGCGTGGAAACGCAGATTACCTTGTAACAAAAAGCGGTGCAATGTTTTTCAGCGTGCATATGAAGTTTTCTCGCGGAGGCCGGAAGGCAAGAAATGTTTTAAAGCGTGCTTAAATAAAACTTCACACGCATACGGTGGACAATTATGTGAACACATTTTGGCTGCCGCAACCAGCCGATTAATGCTCGTTGCCAAGAGAACTATCGTGTGTGCGTGCAAAAACTTTTATTGTAATGAGGTCCGGAGGCTCGACTTCTTAAGCCAAGGCGGGCCGCTCCCACGTTGGCCCTGTCAGGCCAAGCCTTTCAGCGACGTCATGGGCCCTCTGGACGTCCCTTAGTTGGTCCTGAAACGATGGGCTTTGAATGCTTTTCTCCCACTGTGTGCATTCTTCAACGAGGTTGGGGAGAGTCGCGGGACACCCCGCCAGCATATGTCTGATTCCAATGATGACATTACAATCATTGCAGTCCATCTTAATCTCCCTCTCTGGATATATTCTATTAATGGTGTACAATGTGGGATATGTACCCGTTTGCAATAAGCGTAGTGAGACTGCCTGAGCCCTCTTCTGTTTTGAATGTGGCAATGGGAATTGTCTGCGTCCTAAATAGTAATGTTTGGTAACGTCATTGTATGTTATTAAATTATCTCTAGATTCCCTGGCTTGATGGTGAACGGCTCGGTTGTGACTGTCATGGTTAGCAAGTCCTCGTGCCAAGTCATGAGCGACCTCATTGAGGTTTACCCGAGTCTCGTCCACTTTACCCATATGTGCAGGAAACCATTGTATTTCAGTTGTTTTCAAACAGTTTAGCTGCAACTCCAGCTACGTAGCCTTTATCAAAACACTTAACAGCGGATTTCGAATCACTGTAAATGCAGGTCCACTTATTACTCCTGATGGCTAGAGCAATTGCCACTTGTTCCGCCACCATGGGGTCCTTGGTAAAAATAGTGAGAGCGTCTTGCACCTTCCCTTGATAATTTGATACAATGGCCGTATATGCTTCTTTACCTTTCACCCAGGCAGCATCAACTATAGCTGCCAGTTGGTTCTGCTGCTCTATTTCCTGCTAGAGTGCTTTAGCTCTTGCCTTTCTCCTTTCGACATTATATGCTGGATGCATACTTCTGGGGAGAGGGTTGGTTCTGATCCTGTTCCTAACTTCAGTCCTTAATTCTACTTCAGCCTCTATTGGGCTCCTTGACGTATTCAGTTTTGCACCTATTGCCTGTAATATGTTCCTGCCAGCTCGCGACTTTGTCAATCTTTCGTGTTGTGCTAGTTGTTGGGCCTCCGCGATTTCTCCCATTGTGTTGTGCACCTCTAGACTCATGAGTTTGTCGGTTGCAGCGTTACTGGGTATCCCTAGGGCTACTTTAACGAGCTTCCTGAGCATCACATGAAATTTGCTAAGTTCTGCCTGCTTCCATTTGAATAATCCAGCCACATAAGTGAAGTGACAGAGAGCAAAGGCGTGTATTAGCCTCAAAGCGCTGTCTTCTCCTAAGCCTCTGTGTCTATTGGTAATTCTCCTTAGTAACCTAATGACTTCATCTGTTTTATTCGAGATATGTTGTATTGTTCTATGGTTAGTATTGTTTCCGTCTACGTGATACCCAAGAACCTTGATTTTTTTCAACTAGCCTGATTGCGGATCCTTCATGAGTGTATAAGCACACTCTTGGCTCATCTTCCGGAATGTAACCTCTTGGTTTACGACCTTTTCTGCGATATTTAATGACTAAGAGTTCTGATTTGGCTGCCGAGCATTTCAAGCCCATGTCTTTCAGTGTGTTCTGTACAACATATAAACTTTCCTGTAATCTGGTCTCTGTCTGTCCTACATTGCCCTTGGCACTCCATATGGTTATGTCGTCGGCATATATCACATAATGTATACCCTCAATTTTCTCCAGATTTCTTGCAACCTTGGACATTGCTAAATTGAATAGCATGGATGAGAGCACAGCCCCTTGTGGAGTGCCCCTATTTCCCAAATTCTTAGCTTCTAATTTAAGCTCACCCAGCATGAGTTGTGCAGTTCTACAGAAAGTCCTTAATCGTATTAAAAAGTATCTTACCTAAACCCATATCCGAGAGAACGTCAAGTATTGCCTTATGCTTTATACGATCAGAAGCTTTTTCCACATCCAACCCCAAAAGAGCTTTCGTATGCGCTGGGCTGACGTGTATAAGTTGATGTTTGATCAGCAGCATAGCATTCTGAGTTGACAGCCCTGGACGAAAGCCGATCAAGTTGTATGGGAGGATGTCGTTCTGCTCAACGTATTTCGTGAGTCGATTTATGATGACATGTTCCATAGCTTTGCCTAGACATGACATTAAGGAAATAGGACGGAGGTTGTCTAGACTGAGTTGTTTGCCTGGCTTTGGTTATGTCAGTGACCATTAACCGTGACCGTCATTCATCACTAACCATCGTTCACAGCAGCTGCACGTTTTCGATATATGCGGTGCAGACACGTAGATTTAAACGCATTTCAAATGTTCACATGCGCATATTTTATGCGAAGCTTATTTTTTCGATCCATACCGCAAACGTAACAGCTGCTTCGTAACATCAAATCTGCAAGTGGTAGAAGATTCAAGATGCATGAGCTTCTAGATCAAGTTTATTTCGTTCAAGGGAATGGATGAGCAATGGCTGGTGGCAGCAGGGGATGAGTGCTGGTTCTTGGAGCATTGGGGACATAATTCAAAGCCACTGGAAAGGCAACAAGTTATTAAGAGTAACAACAGGTTATTTCTGTTGTACTAATCCCATAAGATGGCAAACTTGCAAATTTATTATTTACACATTGCAGACTGTAATATGACAACACATTTTTCTTTATGTATTCATACTGCTCAGGTATAACACAGCGCTTATTAAACGAACAAAAAGAATTTTCAATTTCTCACGTCGGCTAAGGCTGATCGAACAAGCAACATATTGCAAGCGGTAAATGCTGAAGCTATCACAACTGTCTCATCAGCGGGAGCGCATGATGTTTTCGCTTACTACAAAACAATGGTCACCATCACATCAATCGACCAAAAGAAGAGCAGAGATAAACAAGGGTACATCAGGCAGATTGTATCTGCTAGTATTTACTCTGTTTTGAACGCCCTGTTCTAGATCCGCATAGTCAGGACAATCACACAAGCAACGCAACTAATTGGGCGAGTTGGTAAGTTAACATTCTTGGCGTATATGTGCAGCGCGACACAGGTGTTTCGTTCATTCTTTGTCCCATGTCTGTGTCGCGCTGCTCATATATACCACAAATTGCACAAGTGAAGAACCTTTCATGCCAGGCGTACGCATTTCAGCGAGTGCGGGAGTGTTACTCGCGATAAATGCTGCTTTAGTGTAAATAAGCCGAACTCACTTTCGTAAACAAGGTGAACGCACCTCGCATATCCTGGTCCCTTTCGGAGCCGGCCGGTCTCGCCCGTCCGCACGGCACCGCGTAAAAAGCTTTGCCACCTTCCGTGCGGTTTGTGCTGTTTCGTGCGCTGCACCCCATCATACTGGAATACAAGTGTCAAAATTATGTGTTTCATATCACTTCACCAAAGTCATTAACTTCATATCGTCGAATATCGTACCTGAAACCCGGAGACGAGTGGTGTAACGCACGTGCGACGGTCCGCAAAAGAGTCGGCGCCACACCCGTAACGTTGGCTTCGCAGCGTCACACTTGAAAATTTGACGCCATTTTACACCACCTGATAGTGCTCGGCGAACAGCGGTGCGAGCGGCGCCGGGAAACTTATGCGCAACTATGCTTGCTCCCTGCGGGAGCATATACAGGAACACTACCAGAGATTTGCACGAGAGAAGTTGAAGAGGCATCAGAAGCTGCTTCCATTGGTGGAAACTTACGTGGTGACGTGCATGCTTCCGCCAATGAGAGAGGAGTGTTCGGTGACGTGACGAAAAGCTCGGTTGCATGTACCCTTACAAAAATTTTTATAGAAAGTCCATAGACAGTCTATAGACATTTGTCTATGAAGTCTATAGACTGTCTATAGACATTTCTTTAGACTAGTCTATAGACAGTCTATAGATTTATGGCCATACACTTTTTATAGACTAGTCTATAAAAAGTCTGAGTCTATAGACTGTCTATAGACATTTCTGTAGACTAGTCTATAGACAGTCTATAGACTTATGGCCATACACTTTTTATAGACTAGTCTATAAAAAGTCTGAGTCTATAGACTGTCTATACAAAGTCTATAGACAGTCTATAGACTTATGGCCATACTTTTTATAGACTAGTCTATAAAAAGTCTGAGTCTATAGATTGTCTATAGACTGTCTATAGACTTATGGCCATACACTTTTTATAGACTAGTCTATAAGAAGTCTGAGTCTATAGACTGTCTATAGACGGTCTATATATTTATGGCCATACACTTTTTATAGACTAGTCTATAAGAAGTCTGAGTCTATAGACTGTCTATAGACTGTCTATGGACAAGTGTATAGGCTTACAGTTCTACTTTTGTAGACTGAAGTCTATAGAATGTCTACAGATGAGATTTGTCCGTAGACATTTTATACACTTCAGTCTACAAAAGTAGAACTATATATACAGTTCTACTTTTGTAGACTGAAGTCTATGGAATGTCTATATACAAATGTATATAGATAGTCTATAGACATTCTATAGACTTCAGTCTACAAAAACAGAACTTTATAGTCCGATACACTTTTTTTCTATGACATTCTGCAGACATTTGTTAACAAATATGAATTTTTTTTAATCTATAGGCACTCTATATACACAGACATCTTATAGACAAGTCTACAAAGAGTGCATAAGGCCATAACTCCATAGCGGCTATCTACAAGTTAGTTTACATTTTTGTTTACATGCGGTAGCAAAAAGTTTTGAATGTATTTATGCATGTGCACCTGTTCCTTTTCATCTGCACTTATGCATTACCGTTAGTAGATTAATAATGCTTCTGAACCAGCTGTACTTTCATATATGTTGCACAAACAGAAAGAATTTATATAGTGCTGAATCATGCAGTGCGAAAAATAAAACAAATGCGCCAGCAATGCATTCACCGTTTTTATTGCTCGATATAATAGATGAATTCCTTAAATTCATGTCGTATGCTATTATGGAAACAGATTAAATATTTACACTACTCCTTGGCAAGCATGGTCGCCAGGCTGGCCTTGACCTTTGTGTCATTAGTCCCAAAGGTGCTGCAGGTGTATGCTGCAAATAAGTAGATGCAGCAATATAAGGCAAAAATAACAAGTGTATATTCTTTGTGTGTTCATTAAGCAGCTTAATATATTTGCTCAAACCATCGAAGTCAATACTTAATGCGGTTTAACTATGACTAATGGCTGCTTGTCAATACAAATCAGCACCTTTATAGAATGTTTTATTGCATGGTATGGTGAACAATTAAACAGTCAACTGCTGCTCGTGCCAGCAACAGTATGTTCCCTTTTATGACACGTTCATATATGATGCATTATTGTACTTATCCCAAATGGTCTCTATATTTATTGCTGAAACGTTACCCAGTTGGGCTGTCTGTACATTTTTTTTTGGCTGGTAGTTAAGTATGGCCGTGCAGAGGGATATTTTCAGAAGACGTGACTGGAATATTCACAGTATCATGCCTAAGATTATAATTTATTTTGCTTAATACACATTTAAATGTCTTTCTCATACTTTTAAATGAATGGGTGATTGGCCATAACTTCAACGGAAGGCAGATGGGCTGATTGTATCGATATGGTCACTTAATTTGTTACAGGTAATGAGGCCTCTTGGGAGTGCTAACAGGTTTCCAAGTTAGGTATACCACATGAGCACCCGAAATACCACACGAGCACTTTGTGTCATGGCACGACAGATATGCACCTCCTAGGAAACAGAACTGATAGTATAGTTCGAATGAATACTATTACAGTAAATTATTTAAGGTGCTTTGAAAGATGAAAATTTTTTCTAGGCTATCGAGGTTCAGGACGTTTAGTTAACGCAAAAAAAACACATATTGAGTAAGAAATGCCTTGTCAGTAAGCTTGACTTTCTTTTATTTTTCAATAAATGGAACCAATTTCCTTCAATTTTTATCAGGTGAAACGTTTTAAAAATATATTTAACTCAGAGATTCTCTGGAAACTTTGTACGACATATAACAAGACAGCATACCTATGTGGCCATTTTAAAATTTCCCGATCTTTTTCCAAGCCTTCCCTGGCTGTTCTCATGAAAATTTTCTGGCAATCTATGACGCCTGCAGCTTAAGTGTAATAAAAAATAAATATTGTGGTTTAATGCTTGCCAAGTACTGCCAGTCCATAATATTTAGATAAAACGAATAACACGTCAGTCACTTGACATGCAGTGTTAGATTCAACTGACTTGAATCCCTTGATTAATAAAGCTGACAAGGGCTTCGGCAAGTTCGTAATTGATGGCCACACGAGTACAGCACGGAAGACACAGAGACACACGTAAAGCAAATGCAACAATGTGAGGAAAAACTATACAATGAGTTATACAATTAGTTATTTTTACGCTTCAGTAGTAGTTTTCAATATAATTTGCTCTCATCACTTATGCCTCTAGTTAACTTTGTTTATCTCTGACTAAAGACTACATGGGAATATTAATCAGTACCATTATGATGTTTCGTTATACTACAGTATGATAAGCACTTAGACAACCGTAATGGTCGCCGGTGCCAGCAACGGTACGTTTCGTTTTAGGACAGGTTCATGTGGCACACAGTGTACTTATAAAAATAAAAGAAATGCGAGAATCCCAAACGATTCCTATAATAATACTTGTTGAAACAAAGAAAGATACCCGGCTGGACTGTGCACATTTTTCAGGTGTTAATACAATATGCCCGTGCCGAACGAACATGCTCAGCATACTGACTGCAGTTTTGAACAATCACGTTAAGATTTGCAATTTACTTCCGCTTAGAACAGTCTGCAATGTCTCTTTTCTCATACTTCGAGATGAATACATTTGCCACACTTTCAGTAGAATGCACATGAATGGGGGCGTACTGATCAGGTTACTTATCAACTAAAACATGTTACGATCTCTTAGGTGTGTTGATAAGGGTAGAACAAATGCAATGCCCACTGAATTATTTGAATAATCTGTGCGTTATCTACTTAGAAAAGACCACCAAATTGATAATCTGGCTCTTTTTTTTCTTTTGTACAGCGCATATTGTATGCAGTCTGTCCAAGACGACGGCGCTACATGCAACAGTAATGAAAACCGGAACACTTATTACGCACGACAATGGCTTCATACTATGCACGATTAGCACAATGCGAATCTGCGCCAGCAGCTGCCTTGTGATTAAGAGCACGTAAACTACAGAACGCCGAAGCATCGGAAGCCGCTTAACGCTTTTCATATAGCTCGAAAGATAACTTCTGCTGCTAAATTGTTTAAAAAAGAGACAAAAAACAAATCTTCCAACTACCGTCAAACGCAATGCCTTCAGTTTGAAACGTGTAAAGGTGTTCCCGGAGCGACTAATTTATTGTTCTCTAATTTTTTCGGCTAAGTTGCGGAGCTGCAAGTGACTAAGCTTATCGCAGGTTTCATGCTCCAAAAGCGTTTGTGGTTGCATATAAATAGATTGGGTGAATCTAGAGATTTCTACTAGATATTTCTTCAAGTCTCGTGTTTTGCTTGCTGTAACTTCCCAAAATTATTTAGATTGGTTGCCAGGAACCTTAAAAATACTGCTACTTTTAAACTATGCGAAAACGGCAGCGCACACACTGCTGATGCATGCCCCGCAAACACGGCCTTTCATCCTAGTACGCTAGCAGTTATTCAACTATGCCTGCCTGTTTGAAAATTCTTGATGCTAACACAATTTCGAGATATATGCGTAAAGCGTGTCACGAGAATTTCGCTACACATACGGTGCAGCATTCATCGCGGCCGGATCAAGCGCCACTAAATGAGATCTACCACACTGGCTGCCCAACACACACAATCCGCTTAGTGGTAGCTCAGTATCAAGTTAAAACATGGTGTACTTCCTTTTTTACGCACCTAAGCTATAATGATAAAATCAACAAGCACGAGCGATCGCTCGCCGTAAAACATTCCGTATAGTAGAAGCGAGAACAGGAGCGCGTTATCAAACCATGTCAACGACAAACCGACACTATACCCGAGTCGCCTGCGCTACGTGCAGCCGGTTCGCGCTACGAAATGCGCTCACATAATCATGAGGTATTGACGCAAAACGTCTTTGATAAAGCTTACCATTCAATGTAGTTGACTTGTGATGCCACAAAGAAGACACGCATACACAGACACCAACGTTCAGGGAGACACCGCACACCGGCACAACCGTTTACGTGCCTGGCGCGCTCGTTGAGACGGCGCACCGCCGCGCATGCGCAAGAACTCCGAGCATGCGCAGGAGCTCCGCGCTGAGGGCGTGCGCGCTCGGAGGAGTGTGAGCGCCTTTTCCTCCTTCATTTTTTTCTTTGTCTCTTTCTCTCTCTCTGCGCGCCATGCGCGCCGGAACGGGTGGCTTTTCTTTTCCGTTATGCATTTTTTTCGTGGACGAAGGATATGCGCTGGCAGGTTGTAAGACAAACGCTGTGGGCTATCGTATCAGACTGGAACGCTAACATGAATGCGCTGTTTGTAAAAGCCGTTACGGTGCCCTTCAGACGTTTTAGACGCATTATTGTCAGCGTCGATGAGTAATACAGCGTATTTGTAGCATATCTTCCAGCGTACCGCTAAATGTGATGCCCGCACGTATGTTAGTGCTAATTTTCTGTTCCAATGATAGGTCAAAGCAATCAGTACAGCATTGAGGTACTCATATGCGTGGCTGCGCAGGCATACCGCCGGCGAAATACTGGGTGGGCTCAGAGAATTTGGCACCTATTTTAAGTGAATGAGAAACGTTGATGAGTTTATAGTGCAGGATATTAGGCAACAAAAGTCGCCCGATGTTAGTGACGCAGCCGAGATATGAAGACAATGTGAAAAGTATCCGAGAATCGGACGACACACAACGCGAACACCACATGCGCGACATCGGTTCATGGCACATTCACAAAGTCCGCGTTGTCAGCTACAAACATTACGAGTGTCTTTGCTGTTAGCTTGATGCCTGTTTCGAATCCACTTGTATCTGAAGCTGGCGTTCATAACATATATTTTAACAATTGGATCGGCGTTTTGCTTCCGTTATTCCACTGCCGCAAAAGTGATGCGACAACTGTGAAGACTGTCTTGGGATTGCCGAGAGTGACTACGTAGATCATATGTGGTCAACAAATGCGGAGGTATACACTATGTGTATACTAAAGTCTACATATAGGCTCTACAGCAATCTCAGCAGTATACAACTTTAGTGGCTTATATCAAATGCAGCTATGTATTATCCACCGGTACCTGCGCTTGGTTACAGCGTACACGGGTTGGGCCCAGATTAACGATGTTTGTCTATTGTTAATCTATAGACATGCAAGACCACGACAACTCAGAGGTGGTGAATTCACCACCTGGTCTGCGGGCTTTCGCCACTTATTCACCCCCTTTGCCACATCTTCACCATCTGACCTTCACCACCTGGTCTTCGCGAAGTGTACGTCCGGGAAGCAGCCAGGTTTAGGGCCTTCGGGTGCCTGGAAGACCTTGGTGACTCGGACGGTGCCTGCTCCGCCGCGATCCTCGTTCGGTGCAGCTGCACCGAACGCAGACTAGCAGTCTGCACGGTTTGCCCGCCGCGCTAGGGTTGCGGTGCCGTCGTGCATGAACCAGTGCCATATCATCGCGTTCGCAGAGGGCGGGGGGTATGGGAACTCGGAATTACATATTATCGACTTTCTTCTATAGACATTCAATACACCAGGAGTAGAGAAAAAAATAGAAACCTTGTCGACTATTGTCCATAATATAGAGAGTCAACAGACAAAGTATGGACAAAAATAAATAGAAACTGTATCGGCTTTCGTCTACAGGTAGCCCATATAGAGGGGATGTAGACAAAGAAGAAACAAACTCCCTATCGAATTTTTTCTATAGACCGTCTATAGACTGCGAGTAGACAAAAAGAAATAGAAATCTTATCGACTTTCGTCTACAGAAAGTCTATATACAAAGTATATGGACAAAAATAAATAGACACTGTATCGACGTTCGTCTAAAAGTAGTCCATAAAGGGGAAGTAGGCAAAAAAGACACAAACACCTTATCGACTTTTTTCTATAGACCGTCTATAGACTGAGAGTAGACAAAAAGAAATAGAAACCCTATCGACTTTCGTCTATAGAAAGTCTATAGACAAAGTATGGACAAAAATAGATAGAGACTGTATCCACTTTCGTCTGTAGGTATTCTATAGAGGGGAAGCAGATAAAAAGGAAACAAACACCTTATCGACTTTTTTCTATAGACCGTCTATACACTGCGAATAGACAAAAATAAATAGAAACCCTATCGACTTTCGTCTATAGAAAGTCTATAGACAAAGTATGGACAAAGATAGATAGAGACTGTGTCTACTTTCGTCTGTAGGTATTCTATAGAGAGGAAGCAGACAAAAAAGAAACAAACACCTTATCGACTTTTTTCTATAGACCGTCTATAGACTGCGAGTAGACAAAAAGAAATAGAAACCCTATCGACTTTCGTCTATAGAAAGTCTATAGACAAAGTATGGACAAACATAGATAGAAACTGTATCCACTTTCGTCTGTAGGTATTCTATAGAGGGGAAGCAGATAAAAAGGAAACAAACACCTTATCGACTTTTTTCTATAGACCGTCTATAGACTGCGAATAGACAAAAAGAAATAGAAACCCTATCGACTTTCGTCTATAGAAAGTCTATAGACAAAGTATGGACAAAAATAGATAGAGACTGTATCCACTTTCGTCTATAGGTAGTCCATAAAGGGGAAGTAGGCAAAAAAGACACAAACACCTTATCGACTTTTTTCTATAGACCGTCTATAGACTGCGAATAGACAAAAAGAAATAGAAACCCTATCGACTTTCGTCTATAGAAAGTCTAAAGACAAAGTATGGACAAAAATAGATAGAGACTGTGTCGACTTTCGTCTGTAGGCATTCTATAGAGGGGAAGCAGACAAAAAGGAAACAAACACCTTATCGACTTTTTTCTATAGACCGTCTATAGACTGCGAATAGACAAAAAGAAATAGAAACTTTATCGACTTTCGTCTATAGACAGTCTATAGACTTTATATCAACAAAAGTCCAAATCTATAGAAAGGAAAGGTCGTCTATGAAAAGTCTATAGACTTTCTATAGACAGTCTAAAGTCATTTTTGTAAGGGTAGCACCCCCTCCGCGGATCACGGGTGGCTAAACCTACCAATTTCGCCTTGCAGTACGTGCAAGTTCTGCCGCGTCGAGATCACGTCTCGCCTTTTCCTTTGTAAGTGGGTGGTGGTGTGTGCGCCGTGCTGAGAAAATGTTATACAATGTGACAGCAAGCCTTTCCGAAATAGGTTTCAGCACGCGAGCGATGGCTTTAAAGCTTTTTTGTCAAAGGCCACCAATACACAGCCTGTGTGGTTGCTGAGCACTTTTCACGTCTGTTCACCATAAGTCATCGTGTTAATGGTCTTAAGGTGTGAACTGAATGGAAAACACCCTGCACTACTAGAATGAAGCCCGTCTCTGTCTTAAGACACTTTTATTTTATTTCTTTATTTATTCTTACCCACAGCGCCATTTCGGTATTATAGTAAGGAAGAGAAGGGGGAGGGGGGGAGTGTTACATAACAAACTAGAGCACTACGTATTGTACACTTTGTACAGAAAAAAAAAGAAAAATGTAATACATCCGAATAGTAACGCACGCTTGCACCATAATAAATCAAGGGTGCGTCTAAGAGCTTTGGCAAAGCGAAAACGGCATTATGCAGCAATACAAGGACACTATTCAAGTATACACAGTGATAGTCAGGGGTAAAACGGACGCCGACCAAAAACACTAAAAGAAAGGAAACCAAGACGTTTCGGCTCCCGTACGGGGGCCTTCTTCACAATCGTTATTGGTCGGCATGCATTTTACCCTTGACTAAAAGCAATCCCTACCAGACGAGCTCTCGTCGGACTCTTGATTTTGTACACAGTGATCTCTACACATATTACAAGAAAAATATCAGCTGCAAGAACTTGTGGCGTTTAATCTACTTACTGTCCTTGCTGGCGTTGCCTGTTCGTTGGAGCAATGCGAGTGCCAATAAAAGAAATAATAATGTAACCGTAAAAGAAATAATCACAATTTGGCGTCCCCATTTCATCACAAAAGGGACAAATGCATGTAAATTACACCTTCTCGATGGTCCAAATCGGTGCAAGGCAACTGCTGCGGTTTACTTCTTATCTGAGTCCATCTAGCATTTTTGACAAAGCGCTACTGAGTGCTTCCACGACTGTATTTGAAATTTCGCTTCTTTCGTAAGTCGTCGCGATTTCAAGATAAATCGTTGCATGAGAAGCTGTTCCAGTTTGTTTAAGCAGAAACTTTCTTTGCGAACCTTCGCGGACTTTCCTGACCGTGGCCGCTAGCTGGCTGCTGTCTAGCCGAATACACCGCACCTTGGGTCACTGGGTAGTCCATGATAGACGGAGTAGAGCATTGGACTGCTGTGCTCGGGAAATCAAGTTGGAAACCAACCATCGGACAAACCTGGGTCACAGGGTATCTATACGAAAAAATCGAATTACGTGCCCTTAATACAGGGATCAAACATCGGTCCTTCAGCGCCACCACCCGATACCCCGGCCATTAGGCCGCAATAGATTTTTTTTTTCATAGTACTTACTACAACTATAAAATGTGCATGCGTACGGTATTTACTCAGCGGCGAAAACAGCCATATTGAGGCCTAGATCGTTCACGCAGATTAGCCACAAACGCACGTATACATTTATCGTGCAAACGCCGACTAGCTCATTGAGGTGATCTGCGTATGTAGGTAATGACGATTTTTTTTTACTATGACACGTACGCACAAAGGGGGATTGGAAAAGGGGGCAGTACATTTTATATCAGTAACAAGAAATTAAGAAATATAGGGCAACGTATGAGTTGTCGCATTGCGTAGTACAAGTGCGCGAGAGCACATGCGGGCACGCCAATTTCCTTTTAGGCCAAAGCCGCATGAAAGAAATAAGCAAATTTAAATAATTTTATTAGCCGCTCCACAAAAGCCTCGCTTCACATACTAGATTCCGAAAAGTGCGTTGGACATCCAAAGTTTGTTTTTGCTCAGGATAATTTTAACGCGACGGTGTTCAGGTCCCCGTGTCGCAGAACATCCGGTGTCGGCGTCGGCGGAGTTGTCCGTAAGCGAAAATGTCCGTCTATATTTAGGCATGCGTATATGCCACACCTTGCTATATCACATGCGGTATTGCAGGATTCCGTAAAGGCCGCTCAACAATAGACCATATTCATACTATCAATCTGGTGATAGAGAAATGTGCGGAATATAACCAACCCTTATATATAGCTTTAATTGATTACGAAAAAGCGTTTGATTCAGTCGAAACCTCAGCAGTCATGCAGGCATTACGGAATCAGAGGGTAGACGAGCGATATGTAAAAATACTGAAAGATATCTGTAGCGGCTCCACAGCCACCGTAGTCCTCCATAAAGAAAGCAACAAAATCCCAATAAAGAAAGGCGTCAGGCAGGGAGATACGATCTCTCCAATGCTATTCACAGCCTGTTTACAGGAGGTATTCAGACACCTGGAGTGGGAAGAATTGGAGATAAGAGTTAATGGAGAATACCTTAGTAACTTGCGATTCGCTGATGATATTGCCTTGCTTAGTAACTCAGGGGACCAACTGCAATGCATGCTCACTGACCTGGAGAGGCAAAGCAGAAGGGTGGGTCTAAAAATTAATCTGCAGAAAACTTAAGTAATGTTTAACAGTCTCGGAAGAGAACAACAGTTTAAGATAGGTAGCGAGGCCCTGGAAGTGGTAAGGGAATACATCTACTTAGGACAGGTAGTGACTGCGGATCCGGATCATGAGTCTGAAATAATCAGAAGAATAAGAATGGGTTGGGGTGCGTTTGGCAGCCATTCTCTGATCATGAACAACAGGTTGCCATTATCCCTCAGGACAAAAGTGTATAACAGCTGTGTCTTACCAGTACTCACGCACGGGGCAGAAACCTGGAGGCTTACGAAAAGGGTTCTACTTAAATTGAGGGCGACGCAACGAGCTATGGAACGAAGAATGATAGGTGTAACGTTAAGGGATAAGAAAAGAGCAGATTGGGTGTGGGAACAAACGCGAGTTAATGATATCTTAGTTGAAATCAAGAAAAAGAAATGGCGGGCATGGGCAGGACACGTAATGAGGAGGGAAGATAACCGATGGTCATTAAGAGTTACAGAATAGATTCCAAGGGAAGGGAAGCGTAGCAGAGGGTGGATGAGATTAAGAAGTTTGCAGAGAAAACGTGGCCACAATTAGTACATGACCGGGGTAGTTGGAGAAGTATTGGAGAGGCCTTTGCCCTGCAGTGGGCGTAAGCAGGATGATGATGATGATGATGATGATGATGATGATGATGATGATGTAAGGGTTATATTTCAACACCATTCTATCGCTAAAATTGTCCATACCTTGTCCTACATTCTTGACAAAGTTATTCCTCGGAATTTAAGAATGACAACCTACAAACAAATGCAGTGAAATAAAACACCGACATCGCATGTCTTTGATGTTAAATATTCTCAGACTTAAATATTAAAAGTGCGAAACAACAACAGAAACCTGAAATTGTATGTATTTTGGTGTGGCTGTGAACTACCTCCACGATCGGCCCACGCAAGTGGCCGCGTTTCTGCCAGATTGCTCGCCTTCGTGCATAGCATTCTCCGCCAGCGTTTCCTGGTAGACATTACGGTTACATTAGCTGCAGTTGGCGGGAATCGTGAGAAGCATTCAGGAATATTTGAATGCTATCGCTTTCCACTCTTGAAGGCGAAGCTTAAGCGTCCTCCAAGATTTTTTTTAGAATGAACGCCTTGCTGTATCAATTCAAGCCGCCATGTTGAATAATAACTCATGCGGCTTTAGGAACGACGGCGAAGTTGCTCTTTGCTGGAACACATCTCTCTCGGCTAGCTATATTTCACCCAATTTTACGTGATTTCCGGGGCACTTTAGGCGTCCTGCCCTGTGGCTATGGACGCGGAGATTCCCACAGGCCAGAACGGCCAGAGGACTACTAAAGCGAGCTCTTCGTTGACACATGCCACCTGCTACACCATCAGTGCAGACTGCACTGAAGTTACTGCTCTCGTGGCCATGAACGCGGAGCTTGCGAGCCCGGCAGGTCAAAGGTCAACTTTGATAAGCTCTTCAAGGAAGCGAGACACTTGGCCTAGCACCAGCGAAGACATTGAGGTTTACTCAGTCTGAGGCGATGACTCGTCGGATGACCGCTTTAAGTCGGTGATGAGCCGAAAGGTTAACAGGAGCCTCTTCAAGACGTCATCAGCTAAGTGTACATGAACGCTGCAGGCAAAGCATGAGCACTGGCCTCACACGATCATCGTCATACCTGTGGATTCTTCCATGAGACTTCGAGGATTACACAGGCAAGCTCTCTCCGTTTTTTTTCTGTTTTGATGGAATAGCGCCATATGAAATTAAGGAGGTCCGGCTAAACACACGGAAGGATGTCTTGGCTGTCGACACGACCCGTGGAAATGCGCTTGACAAGCTCCGACAGATTACAGGATTGAGGAACATGAAAGTGCGACCGGTTATACATATATAAGGAGCCTGTACTGTCGGCGTAATCTACAACACTCACCTGGCAACTACGAACTCGGACCTGCCTATTCTGATTAAACCGGCGTATGAAGGAGTGATCATAATGCACGTATGCCGCCTTGGGAACAGACGCTGCTTGAAGATAGTCGTTCAAGATGTCGGTCGACCGTTTGTCCCTAAGTCGCTTCAATGGCACAAGTGTTTCAGGATCAGACATGTGAAGGGTGCTTGTGCAAAGTCTACGGTGTGTCCCTGACGCGGAGTCGCACACTGCCGACGTCTGCCGTGCAACAAATATTAGGTGCGGTAACTGCGATTTATTTCACAAAGCCACATCAAAACATTGCCCACGTATCACAACATAAGTCGCTATCCTGAAAAAGAGGTAGAGCGGCAAGTTGGGCTAGTTGGTGCCAGTTAATTTTGTAATAAGGGGGTTACTGCGCTATAAACACACAGACAGCGCGCGTCCTGTCCACTTCTACTTCTGTGGTCCATGTATTTATAGTGCAGTAACCGCCTTATTACAATATATCCTGAAAGAAATGGCTTGGAACAGCTCATCTCATAGTGAAGGTTCTGAAAAGATCCGGTGTTGACGTCGTCATCGATGGAAGCGTACAACGCAAGGTGCAGTTCATGCACAGATTGTGCCAACAATGTCAGCTTCGAGTACAAGGAGAGTCGAGATCCCAAAGAGGCCTCAAACGGAAAATTCTTCCCCTGTAGGAGACTGGCCGGCGCTACCGAGCACTCAGCCTACTAAGAAGCATATAGGCTTGATGCCTCTATATCGAAGCAAACTTCAGTTGATAATGTGTCAGCAGTGGACCGCCAAATCATTCCGATGCTGCAGTCCCTAATTAATGACGTCGGAGTAATGTTTGCCGGCATCGAAACTTCATCCGTTTGAAGGGAACTGCACGCGCTGGCACAGCTCATGCTGTTGCTAGGACAGCTCTGCCTTAGCAACCTTCGAGTGAACCATGGCTAACAATCACCAGTTATTTCGTAAGGAGGTCAGAGGTGAATCGATTATTCAGTGAAACGCCAGAGGTATAAGATCTCGCATTGCTGATTTTCACCGATTTGTGCATGTTAACGAATTTCTAATCATCGTTATCTATGAACCAAAATTATCCCATCTGATCAAATTATTCGGCTACGAGTCAATTACGTCATCAAGCAACAACGAAAGTAGCAAGGTCGTCGTCTTCATTTGCTGTGAGCTTACTTACGTCGTCCGGCCTTTCAAACTTCATGACGACAATTAGCATGTCTGCCTGACAGATTAAAATAGAAAAATCGCCTTTACACTCATAGGTGCTTACCTATTTCCATCCAGCCCGTGTGACGTCAAAAGACGAGAAGACATACTAAAAGCACATCCTGGTTCTCGGATTTTCACAGGAGACTTTAACGCTTATCCCACGACTTGAGGAAACTCAATAGTTAACGCAGCGGCACGAATACTCGCTTCATTTGTCTCTGGTCATGACCTTGCTGCTGAATGACGCTGGTGCTACATTTCTACGGGGTACAGTGTACAGCAGCTGCCTGAACTTGACCTTTATACTAGGTGGATTTGCCACGCGCGTTAAGAGATTTGGGGAAATTGAGGCACATGGGAGCGTTCACACCCCCACTTACCTTAAGATCGACGGGACGTCTAACACTCATTTGCCTAACTCACTACGAAGAATAGGTTGAACTGTGTTTAAAAACCCACTGTAGGACGCTTGTCAGAAAGGTCTCTTCCTCTGGACTGCAAGAAGCTCTTAAAGAAGTAGCGCAGACTGCTATGCACACATTCATGTCTTCACCAAAGAACTCGCAATTCGACCTGGAGCTGGAACGACTTCGCGCGATTCGTCGTCAAGCCGAACGAAGATACTGATGCACTAAGTCCATTCACGATCAAAGGACAACCCGCCGCACTCAAAAGAAGATACAACGTCACATGGATAAACTGGAATCCGAGCAATGGATAAAATATTGTGAGTCCCCTGACCTCCGTAAACCACTGTCTCAAATATGGAGAACTGTGAGAGGTCTATAGATTCCATTCCGGAACAACGCTTCCCATTCAAGACTCTAGAGCTCTTCCAACACCGACAAGACCTCGACGTAGCGGAATATTTCTCTGTTATGATTGCAGGCCAGTCAACGGGCACAAGTTCCCTTACGTTTATCTACGTTCCAGACACACGGGACTCCAAGCATGGATCTGCCGTTCACCCCTCAAGAGCTCGATGCGGCACTTGTCTTATGTAATCAGTCGTCATCACCTGGCCCAGGGGATATATCTCACCGTATATTGTGCCACCTCGGTGAAGAGGAGCAAAGTGCATCGCTGCACATCTTCAATGAGTCCTGGCAGAATGGAGACGTTCCTCAAGAATGGAAGACCAGTCCCCTGGTACCGCTCCTCAAACCTGGCAAGTCTCCTCTAGAGGTTACTCCATACCGCCCAATCGCGCTGGCTAGTGGTATTGGGAAGGTGATGGAATGAATGATCCTCGCCAGACTTGAATGCTACCTTGAACGCTATTAAGTTTATCCAGATGCCGTGGCTGGCTTTCGACCGCACCGATCCTCCATTGATAACGTCATTGATTTGGTTACGTGCGTTCAACATCAACAGGCGTGTAAGCGATTATCTGTCGCCATGTTCCTCGACATCAAAAGAGGATATGACAATGTTCTGCATGAGGTTATATTAGGGGCTCTGGAAATTTTTGGCCTTGGCACTCGACTCTATCGTTGGACACGCAGTTATTTACGTATGCAGTCTCTCTTTGTGAACGCCGAAGAACACTGTACACACCGTGGAGTACCGCAGGGTTGTGTGTTGAGCCCGACGCTCTTCAACCCTGTGCTCACAGGTCTTATAGATGTCTACCAAATACGGTGAAGTTGTCAATCTATTCGGATGACATCTGCCTCTGGGCATCTGTTGTTACGCGTCCTCGACTGCGTGCAAAGCTACAGAAATCTACGACGTTGATATCGACGTACCTTAAGGAACAAGGCCTCAGGATTTTTCCAGAAAAATGTTTATTGGTGGTATTTAAGCGGAAGCTAATACCTTCGTACGCCATAACCATGGATGGACAAATTATCTCTTATGTAAGGACGCACAAGTTTCTAGGTGTAATCACCGACAGTGATCTCTGTTGGAGTCCCCATGTGGCCCACCTAAAGGAGCAGCTGACAGCCATCTCTTATCTTTTCAAGCTTCTTGGAGGAAAAGCCTGGGTTACTTCAGCACACGTGATGATGCCAGCTGTACCGGACACTGTTTCTCGAGTATCTGAGGTACAGCTTGGGAGTGCTGACCAATACCTGCAGAAATAACATCCGTACACTCGAAAGTGCGCAGGCCCAGGCGCTTAGGTTTCGCCTAGGGCTGCCACAAGATACATAAACATCCGAAACTGTTGCAATTGCACATGACTACCCAGCCAAGATTCACATTGTTAAGGAAGCGCTCAGAGCACACGTCACGCACCTTGCTCGCGCCCCTCTCCACTATCTTGCCACACTGCCAGAAGACCAACCACGTGCCTGTTTTTGTCAGACGATACTGCTTTATCGTGTATACATTCCATCAGATTACACAGCTGCAGCTGGAGTTTTGCTTCCTCTTTGGTGCTTGGCTCAGCCACAATTTCGCCTAACAGTACCAGAGATTCGAACGAAGGCACAACTCTCATTACCATCTCTCAAGCAACGTTCGTTGCTCTTGCTGTACGAACAATACAACGATCATATCCATATATATACTGATAGTTCAACCACCGTGGACGGTTCTGCAGGATCAGTAATTTTTCCTGCGAAAGTCACCACCCTGAAGTTCAGGACATCGAATCAAACTACATCGACAGCCGCGGAATTCGCTGCTCTTTGAAAGCGCACTACGCATAATTCGAGATGAAGCACCTTAAAAGTGGAGCATTTTCAGCTACTCTAAGGCAGCTCTACATTGCTTGCTTTCTGCATTACACCGTGGACTAGTGCTATAAACCCGAGAGCTCCTTCATCGCCGAGCCGAGCAAGGACACGACGTCACCTTTCAGCGGATCCTTAGCTTCTGTGGCATAATGAGTAATGAACAAGCCGACGAAGCTGCTTGATCTGCTCATGAAGACGGCGTGCAGCACCTAATCCCGCTGTCCTGAACAGATGCAGCAGCGCAAACCCCGAGTGTTTGCATATGATGCCTTACAATCGTTGTGGAACACACCTAGGTTCCAGCACACACGGCTGCATCTACTAGACCGCTGTCTGCAACTTCATCCTCCACCTGGACTATCCCGACCAGAGACAACGGCGCTTTTCTGATTGTGGCTTGCCGTCGCATTTATGAAGTCGTTTGCTATACTCATCGGATGGGAGGATAGTGCTGCGTGTGACCACTACGGTTACGAGGAAACTATCGAACACGTTCTTTGTCATTGTCCACAATACAGCGCACACAGGCAGTCACTCACGACAGCGCTGGCGTGTCTTGACGACTGGCAGTTTTCGGAGCCGACAGTCATGGAACGCCGACCTATACAGTCGTCACACTACAAGGCAGTCAAAGCATTCTCGAAATTTCTACGTTCGAGTGGCCTATTGGAGAGACTAATTCTCATGGACGTTCACGACCTCCCCGACATTCTTTTTTTCGTTTCTTTGCTTTTTCTTTCCGCTGTTCATTCCGTCTTTCCTTTCTCCTTACCCTTCCCTCAGTGCATGATAGCAAACCAAAATCTCATCCCGTTAACCTCCCTGCCTTTCATATACCGTTTATCTCTCATGCTGCATCACGTATTAAAATTACACCAGGAGTATGCACGACAGGCAGCGGGAGAGTGACTCAAATTATGTCTTCTTGCACACGCAACCCTTTGTAATGAGCCTAAATGCAATACACATGCACGACCGTCTGCTCCTTTATAACGTGTTTGCGAGATTCCGTCGTGGGCAGTTACCGTTCGATTAACTGACAGCGTTAAACGTTCCACAACAACTCCTGCGCTCTGAGAAAAGCCGCGCAGCGGCAAGTTGTGGAATAATTTTGATTAACCGATTTATTTATTTTTTAACCAGAAATTGAGCCCACCAACATGTACGTGGCAGCGGGATGGCAAGTCTACTGAGTCATCGTTGTGAATGTCAGTACGTTGCTTGCGCTGCATTATACACGCAATCCAATCTCCGATTCGCGGTGACAAAACGTACTGAGACCGTGGCCACATGCCTCACAGGCCCAGGAAGTGATGCGGTCTCCGAGGTTACCGACATCTTGTGGCTCTACTTAGATTTGCACCTCGGAGCAAAGCGACACCTTCAGTGTTTTCTCTTTCTTTCTTCCACTATTTATTTATTCATATTTCTTTCTTTTCACAGCCTAAAGCCCCCGTTCCCCTGCGTAGGGTAGTAAACTGGATGTGCGTCTGGTAGACGCCTCTGCCTTTACTTTATTTTTCTCCTTTTCTATCTCTCTCTTTCTCTTTCTTTCGATTTGATTTATGGGCAAAAATTGCTGTAGCCCTGCACGTTTGGATATTGGAAAGCCAGAGAAAGAAATAGCATTACGGTGTCTGGCGTTAAATTAGTTGTAAAAGCAAATTGTACGTGCTAGTTCTTTGACTCGTTGGACTTAATGTTCCATATCAACACAGGAGCTATAAGAGACGCCGTAATAGGAAGTTGCGGTTTGAGTTTCTATGCAACTTAACCCACGTGCACAAGTGTTTTTTTTTTTTTCGCTCCCCGTTGAAATGTGACCGCTGTGGCCAGGAATCGACCCCTCGACTACGTGCTCAGCATAATAAATCTGTAGCCGCTGAAAAACCGTGACAAGTACATGTTGCACGTATTAACTCTGTGACTCGTTAAGCTGTTCTGCGCATTTTCTTGCGTTCGCTAGCACATTCTTTCTTTTTTCTTCACTTTCTTTCCCTTTCCGATTTCTCTTACTTATCGATATGCTTGCCCCTTTCCCTCAGTGCTCAGGCTATAATCCTACCTATCTCTCACTCTCACTATGGTTTATTTCTATCCCTAAGGCTACCCTCTCCCGTACTAGCCCCAGCACGCTGTCGTACCTTTCACCGTATACCTAGAGTACAGCAAAACCAATCTGGTGAAATCAGAAGCGAAGGCCTGAAACAAAATGAACAAACAAGTTAGGACGCCTTTTTTTGTGGGCAGATTCTTTTGACCTCGTTTTTCTACTGCAGCAAGCTGGAAAAGAGACCGGGGCTTGCGTTACGCAGTGCCCGCATTATACGACTGGCGAGATGCAAGTTACGCGGTCGCCGTCCAGCCGAAAGAGCGCAGGGGTTAATTGCCACCCTCATCGTATACACATCGGCTTTCATCGGGCCCCCATCACAGTTTTTTTTATTTGCTACTGTATCGCGCACCCTTGACCAACTGACCACTGGGCAAGCGGAGCGCAACTGAGAATTAAAAACAACGACGCAGAAGAAAATAAAGAAAAGGAACAACGAAATTCACTCGAAAAAATAGCACGCATGGTAAGACAGCCCTGCAAGCTATAGGACAAGCGTCCACTAGTGGCTGGAGAATCGCTGCTCCATAATGCCACTGGTGCGCCGGTAATTAGGCTGACATCTGCGATCAATACATATCTTGCGGTGTCCCAGGAACAGGCCTTACGGGGTAATAAAACTATCTTTCTCACTTGCTCTCACTTCGCCGCAAATGACAGAGCACTCGCCTTCTATAAAGAGCGTCGATTCGCTCAAGACGGCGGGGCGTCTGCGTCATTCGCCCGGGGCATTCCAGTCTCAAGGATTGACGCGTGGCTTGGCTACCTTCGACAAGGACTCTGCAATCAACGCTGCCTCGTCAGGAGACCTGCAGCTTGCGAGGCAACTGCGGCTGAAGGAGATATTACACGGCGACACTGCGACCATGTCCTGCTTCCTCTCGCTGTCTTACGTGGTTTGAGTGGTTAACGCGACGAGGTCAAGAGACTCCATTATTTTTTTTTCAATGGCCGTAGTTGTTTTGTAATCAGATGTGGTATAATCCCAACAATTCTTTATTAAAGAATCCTACTAACTTATTAAAGAATCCTACTAAAGTAGGCTACTCAGCCTACTAAATCATACCAAGCGATATTCTGCTCTTCGACAAGGTCCATTGCCACGAAAAAGAAAAAAAAACAGCAAACTGTTCCTTTGCTCCAGCTGCAGTGAGAAATTTAGGGAGCAACAATTGCTGAAACTTGCCAACCGCATAGCCTTTATTAACCTATTCACTTGTATTTTGTTGCTCAAACTTACCAACTGCATAGCCTTTATTAACCTATTCACTTGCATTTTATTTTGACACGCGAGCACTGTGAAACGCCACACGTTGTTGCTTTGTGGTTTCTTCAAATCATTGATCTCATAGTAACGCGCGGATGGGCATTTAGTTTTCGTCTTCATGATTCTTGCGAAAGTCTCTATCGAAATTCAATTATGTTTCTATTGGCTCTTTGTTGCCTTAAGAGACTTCCTCTAGAGATGCTCCCGGATCTCATACGCGATATTTCGCAAGAGGGAGGGGGTGCAGCAAGGTTCCACTCAGTCACTTCACTTGATTCACTTGATTCGTGAACCGACTGAATGACGGCTTTTAGTTTTCCATATGGCGAGCCACCGAAATTCACAACACGCTTCTTCGTCGCCCGGAAAACACTATAGCTTTGGAATTATCGTCTCTGGCTGGAAGCGCCCACGTTCATTTCGATAAATAGTTCTTGTTAGCAAGAGCTGCCAAATTTTGACAGAATTGAGCACGCCTGAGCGATTTAGCCTATGCTCTCAGTTGTGTTTCAAACAGTTCCAAGCAACAGAGCTATATTTGATAGCTAGCTCAGTCTGCTCAGACTTCACTCAATTAGATTTCTTTTATTATTTTTTTCAAGGAGGCGTGCCTTAAGGCAGAGTAAAACAAACATAAATATGAATGTTACTCCGCATCTCGCAGGAAGTCAAGACTCTGTAGAGACAGTCACCTTGACTCCACTTGCTGAGAGAGAGAGAAAGAGGCAGAGGAAAGGGGGAAGGCAGGGAGGTTAACCAAAGGAGAAGATCCGGTTTGCTACCCTACGCTGGGGAGAGAGGGGAGGGGGAGGTAAAGTAGTCAGCATGCCGGTCACTGTGGAGGCTCTACCACCTGAGCAAGGGCTTTCTGGTGCGTTGTGCGTCTGGTGAAGTCCACAACAGGTGGTCTACATCGATAAGTTATGCCAAAATGCGTGCAGTTGAGCGTTGGTCTCTGAATCGGCAGCTCCAGTGATCAATCCCGCATGCGCGCAATAAAGTACGTATATTCTAACGGCAAGACTTCTGGTTTCCGTCGAGGCTCGGAGATAAAAGCCACATTTCTCTGATAAAAACGTGTCCCGTACGAGTTATTTTTCTAATTGGCTGCCGATGGTGGGAAATTCGGCGACTGAAAGATGCCATCTATGTTGCACTCTTCGCCTTCAAAATCTGTGTTATAAAGAAATATCTTAGGTAACGAAATAACAAAACCTTATCGAAAGAAAACCATTGACTGAGAAAAACAGAGATAAAGAGGTTATAAAAATACAAGAACAACACGTGCAAAAACAAGCCACATAAGTAATCTCTAGTGCGGAACTGTAACGAAGTTCTATGCCTAATTTAGACCGTAGAACATGCATAATAATCATTTAAGCGCGGAAGCCTCAAATTTTGGCTAACAAAAAAGATGTCTGTACAATAAAGCAATTAAGGTCAGTTTAATCGTGTCTTCGTTGCGCGCCTCTCATCGTGCCGTGGCTTTGGGGCGCGTTTCCGCAAGGTCGAGCACTTCGTGTTTTGTTATTGCCCACGTTTTATTGCTTACTAAAAGTGCCGCTTTCAGTGCAAGTTACACCATGGTTGCAAAGGAACACGTTCGTCACTGAAACCTGCACCGTATTTTTTGTCGAAATACGCAAGTCGCTTACAAAGATATCAAGCCACAATTAGTTCTGCTGGCATATATTTCTAGCATGCTACCTGACAAGGCGAGTTTCGTCGTACCCTGGACAATATAGCACCATTGCAGAGATACTTTTAACACGCCCTGAAAGAAATAGCAATAATCAAACAGTAGAATCTCTTTCAGACTTATACGCACCGTGTGTTGGTGACAATTTGGACGAATTATAAGCTATTTTAATGTCGCCAAAGAATATTAGGTTGTTATGGTGTCCGACACAAAAGTCAGCCACACACGAAGCTAGGTCTGATTTCTATGCTCGACACCATGAATCTAACTTAACTAGCCTAACCAACAGTCTTAATTAAATTCTTATTCTCTAAGCCAGTGTGCGCTAGTGCTCAAGCGTGAAGATGTAGTGATTTTCTTGTCTTCGTTGTTTCTTTAAACGTACTCATCGCGTAGGAACAAACCTATATAGTTTGGTGTTCAGTTTTGTAACATGGAAACCTTGTTCCGCCAATTACTTCACCGTGTCCCGTTCTGCGCACGATAACCCCATCCCATTCAAACCACGAAAAATGCCACTTCACTGTTTTTCGGTGACTCGACACGTTCATTCTACTCACGCCGCGTCAGTTAACCAAGTAAGCACTCTGTCCCGCTGCGCTATAGAGCTGCTTTTCTGAGAAAACTTATTTGAGCCTTTAGTTTCACCGCTGACGCTCTTCGCATTTATGACACCCCATAGTCGCGACATGTCTGCAACTGTCCCATTATGTCCGGGTACCATCTCGTTAAGTGTATTCGCTGCGAAGAAATGAAAATGTCCGTAAGGAATGCCTCTGGACTCAGGTCAAAGTGAAAACACTGAGGGTTCAAAATAAATCGTTTTGGCTGGTCGTGAGGAAACGCAGTGTTTCGCGTCCATATTTTACTAGGGTGTGCATCGGTGTACGCTAGCAAAAATAAATAGGTTCGCTTTGAAACAATTGTGCCCCCTTAAGAGTACATTTCGAGGGCTGTTCCCTCGTTCACGACTCAGTAGGCGAAGGTCCCAGCGTCGTAAACCTTTATGGCGAGGACACGGAAGTTGTCTCCGTCGTCACGAGCAATGGATTGCCTCTGCACCACGAAGGGATCGGTATCGCCACACAGGAAACCCGCCCCTGCATGCAAATTACGCCGCAACGCCCACCCGAGCGAACTCAGTAAAAAAAAAAAAAATGCACTGCTGCCTTGCCCTTCTCCATGATTGCCCTCTCTCCTATGGGTACGTGCGTGTGCCTGCTTGGGTGCGCGAAAAACAAGTAGATCGTAATAGCGAAAGAACAATGCAGATCGCAAAAGCCGCTATCTGCAGGGAAGGCTACAGTTCGTCAATTCAAACGAGCACCCGCCGTAGTGGCATAGTGCCTTTGGCGTTACGCTACTAACCACAAAGGCACGGGACCCAATCCCGGCCGCGGCGGCCACATTTCAATGGGGGCGAAGTGCAAAAACGTCCGTCTACCGCACTTTGGGTGCACGTTAAGAAACCTCAACAGGTCAAAATTCATCCGGTGTTCCCCACGTCGGCGTGCCTTATATTCATATTGTGGTTCTGGCACGTAAAACCCCAGCATTCTCTTTTTTCTTTTCAGCCGAACATCTCAATTCTTAACCTCAGAGCGATTTTCGTCCTTCTCACACAAAGTCACAGGCAACTTTATCTTTATTTAGTGCGTAAAATGAAAGTTAGTAGTCTTAATCGTTCGCGTCGTCGCCATCATATGGTGACAAAATGTTCTTTACGTGTGTCTATATATATATATATATATATAATTTTTTTCATATTGATGAAAAAAAAATAGCACATACGCGTTCATGCACAGTCGATAATGCAGTGTTGCGTTTACGTGCTTTGCAGCACACACCGAGAATTGCTCACAAAGTTTCGAACAAAAATTTAGATAACCTGGCCTGTTCCGTTTGATGTTCGATGCTTTTCGAAAGGACAGCGGGATAAGGAGAGTTGTAAGCACAGCGAAGTATGCGACACTTATGTAGATACATTTAATATTTCCATACCCCTTGTGGCGCATAGCCTTTCTGTGAAATTGACCAGGCAACGGCGCATACCCCCTCCACCACTAGCCCAACATTGGGGTAGCATAAAATGAGAAATTTAAGAAATTCAGCGAGGACGTCGAATATCATGCGCTTCTCTGTTCATATATCAGTGAGCTTTGGATATATCTGTGAGGCGACGCTATATGTGCCGTTCTTATGTTGTGCTTAATTGTTTTGTTAGGCAGGAATGATCTGCACTCACGGGCACTACTTTATTAGTCAAGTTTCTGTCCTATCTGGCGAGATAACAATCCAGCAGCCCCGTGAAAGTCCGGGAGAGTGCGCAATGAAAGAGACGCTTTTAAATCTTATATTAAAGCACTACAACGCCAATTTTTGTCTGGCACAATGTCAAAGTGCTAAATAAATGGTGATAATACAAAATTTTGGTCATTTGAACCTTCCCGCCTAATGCCATGTAGGTTATGATGTAAAGCTTTAGTAGATGCTCGAAGAATCTATTGAGTTTAGACTTCCATGTTTGTTGGAAATTTCATAAAGTATTCCAGCTACAATGAACCCTGAAAGAACAGTTCTTGGGAAACGTAGGTATCTTACATATATGGATGTGCATGCTTGTAGCAGGCAGAAGTGCTCAAAACGATTTCAGACTTGCAATATGGAGACCTAGCCAACGCATACTTCTCCATGAGCTCTACATTTACTGCGAGTCATCACAGTAAAGTCTCGTGATGCCGCGAGGGCGACCACACAGAGAGCAGCACAGTGCCGTGATTACTTTGCTTGTCTGTGGCATAAAGAAAATAAGAGGAGAAAGAAATGACCCTAAATGTAAGCAACGGAAATGCAAATCCAAACAATGAATAGAATACAAATGCTAATTCAGTTAACATGATCCAAGGGCATCTTGTGTTAACTGTTCAGTAACTCTTGTGAGCGGAAAAAAGAAGTTTGATCATTCATTCATTCGTTCAATATAACATGTAACTCAAAGAGTTAAGTGCTACATGAAAACTTACGGAGAATATACTAAGATAAGGCGAAAGAAATTGCGCTGGAAATGCGCTCGTCTGGCTATTCCCTACAAGTGGAAAGGAGAAGAGGAAAGAAAGATTACAATGACATCGAACGTGAAGGTGAGAAGAAAATACCAAAGAGGGATGGGAGTGTGAGAAGTTGTAATTACTATGAAAATGTCATCGGTTCTCAGGTGACTGCTTCGAAAGTAGGGCACGACTTCCATACGCTGGACCACCCACGGATTGCATCATCAACTTCCGAAAAGGCATAATTTAGGCGCTTTGTCTTAACCTTAGCCTGCAGCAACTCTTTTCAACCATTACCATGAGGCAGACAAAGACACATTACAACGATATACCTTTCGTTGTGCCTCGACTTCACGGGTCATAGGCAAGGACGAGCGCCGTTACAATTAAAAGGATATTTCTGGGCATAATTGGGTCCCCGCGTTACACAACAGCAGCGCGCATACTGTCGATGCATTGAACTGAAAGAAAATCACCTTCATTTTAATAGCAAATAAATTGAGCTATTGTACGACGGCTAAGATGGCAGCGTGTGTCAATTAAGTGGGCAGCTACCTTGAATTGTCACTCGAAGGGGCTGCTGATGTAAGTGTCGGCCCAAACAATGTGCTGTTCTCTGCACCTTGGGAATGGCTTTTGTGCAGACAATGACACGACCGTTGCGACCGGAAGATTTATGACTTGTCGAAGAAAGGCGTTTCCAAATTGTGGCGGACGTGCAGAACCTCTCTGGCGGCTATTATTTAGACGCAATGCGGTTAGCAAGTTTGAATTGTTCTGTTTAAAAGTACGTTCATCAAACTTGCCTGTGTCAATGTTATCTTCTTGACCGAAGAAAAGAGCCGCAGTTGCGTCCATAATGCCAAACAGTGACGCAACAGCTAGATGGCGCCATATTTATTTATTTATTTATTTATTTATTTATTTATTTATTTATTTATTTATTTAGAGTACCCCCAGGTCCAAAGGCATTACATTTCCACCCTTCTGAAAGCATTAAAGAGGGGAGGGCATTAAGAAAAGACATTGAAGTGCCCAGGTTATGATAACTTCCTGATCATAGAATTCTAGCTAGAAATATCTCTCATACGGCAATGAAGTAAAACAGAATTTGTGTTAGTTTCACTTGAACAGTAATAGATAATACAAAAACATATAATATTTAACAATAAAGAGAGAACACTAGAATGGTGGTCAGACTCCTGCGTCTACAATACTAGCTAAGCTGCGTGAAAATCAGTAGGGTTAGTAAGCGCCATAAACGATTATTGAAGGTGGTTCCAGTCTTCCGAAGTACGTGGTACGTGAAACGAAGAACTGCTGACAGGTTTTTGCACGGCATAACATCATTCCGGTTTTAGGTTGGTGGTCAATACGAGGAGAGATGTACGAAGGGAGAAGGGGGAAGAAGTGTTGCTTAGGGCAGGTTCGTAATAGGTTTGATGGAACAAGCATGGTCTGAAAACGACAAGAGGCGAGGCAAATGAGTTGAACGGAGTTTTTGATTGCTGTGATACTAGCGGCACGACTGTAGTTATTACGAACCATCTGAGACAGTTAACCAGGTTAAGGGAGCTAGGATTCCATGTGGACGCAGCGAACTGTATAGTATGCTACGAAATAGTGTCCTGTACAAGAGTTGAGGAGATAAAGAGGCAGAACGGAAAATTTTATGAAGGTATCCTAAGGTGACATTGAATTGAAGTCGCGGAGCAAGGAGTGGGAAAAAAAGATGAGCCAAGGCAAAAAAAAAAAAAAGCGTGAAAGAATAAAGCAAGAGTTAGTAATGTTCATCGTGTTCAGTGATTTCCATTGAACTGTGCTCTACGAATTTGTACCTGGAGGTCGACCTGTCAATAAAGCTTTATATGCGGACGTCCTGAATTGTCTGAGAGATGGTGTGCGACCAACTTTGCCGAAACAGGGGCGCTGAATTCTGCACCACGAAAATGCCCTTGCGCCCTCTGATTGATAATGTGCAAGATTTTTTCACGCAATTCTAGCACTGTGCCGGAACAACCTTTCTACTCGACAGATTTGACTATCAGTGACGTTGTCGACGCGCTAGCCCTCGCGCTAACTTTCTTGTACGCTCCGAGTGCAAGGCGGCTTAGGCTTCGTCCGTAAATGTGGCAGGTGTGCGGGGCCTGCACGCGGTTTGCATCTGTCCTGACCCTACTCTTCGTTCCGGTTCATCACCCCTGTGCCCATTACCGTCGAAGGTATGGGGATTAAACCGGAGGAACTGAACAGTTCCGGATGGGTGACGCCGTTTATGAACCCCCTGTGACTATTTCTTTGTTCCTCAAATGCAAACTGGTGCTCCGGGGACGGCTATATTAGGGATGTACGCCGACAATTCGAAATTCAATTCGAATCATGAACTTAACCCATTTGGCATGTGCTCATTCTTGGACAATGCCCTAGAAAAGGTATGTGCCACTGAGTATATGCCAGAATAGACAAGGAGAATAAGAGGCAAGTGAGGAAGCCTGCAAACGAGAAATCGAAGACGTCGGCAAGAGGAACAGCCGAGCGTGGAGAGAGAAGTGAAGTGAACAAAATGGAACCAGTTCAAACAGTGAGTGCTCGGTGATATAAAAAGAGGTCGAGCAGTGCGGCCGTCACATCAGCTCCCGCTTCTTCAACTGCTTTCGTCCGGTATTTCCATTGCACCTGTGAGAGCTGTGGGATTTCGGAACCGGCAATTCGCAAGGAACCTGTGGATACCAAACTTTGGCGGTGTGTGGACTTTCTCAATTTTACGCGACTTTGACTATCAGTGACGTTGTCGACGCGCTAGCCCTAGCGCGCTAACTTTCTTGTACGCTCCGAGTGCAAGGCGGCTTAGGCTTCGTCCGTAAATGTGGCAGGTGTGCGGGGCCTGCACGCGGATTGCATCTTTCCTGACCCTACTCTTCGTTCCGGTTCATCACCCCTGTGCCCATTACCGTCGAAGGTACGGGGATTAACCCGGAGGAACTGAACAGTTCCGGATGGGTGACGCCGTTCATGAAGGGACAAAAGAAGAAAGCGGAGTTGTCGCACGTGAAACAATCTGCTGCTGATTCGAATAGCGCGGCGAATGGACGCTTCAAGCAAGCGGAAAAGGGCAATCTCAACCGAGTAGTGACTGCATTAAGGCTACCAAGACTATCCAGGGGGCAGATCAAGGTAATCGCACGCCCGAAGGGCGGACTTGACGTGGCGAAAGCTGACATCGTACACTTGTCACGCGCTTTGTACAAAGCGGCGGCTCTTACCGAAGCCCAGGCAAGCGAGGATACAATATGTCTTAAAATGCAGAACATTCTGGCTATCGCTATGCCCAACAATCATCGTGCTGCGGCGTATGCTTCTATTCAGCAACTGCAGGTTCAAGATAAAACTTTTCAAGCCTCGGCTTACGTGGCAGCCCCAGACGGCAGCTGTAAAGAAATAGTCAGAGGCATTGACCCAGAACTAATCGAGCAAGACCTCAACAGATTATTTGTCCCACCCAGAAACCCTACAGCTCTGGAAGTCAAACGAATCTAGAAAACAAGAACAGTAGTGATTTTCTTCGAGGAAATGAGAGTGCCTAATACAATTCTATGCGGCTCAACTACAGTCAGCTGTTCACTGTACATGTGACAAAATGACGTGTGGTCTACGTGTGGTCGTATCGAGCACCGTGCTGATGTCTGTACAGCCAAAGAAAAAGATCTTAAGAAGTGGAAGATACGTGGTCTAGAAAAGAACACAGGGCAAGGAGAAGAAGAAGAACATCTCTGTAACCCGGTTTGTAAAGCGCATGGTGGCCCCCACCCAGCGGGTGATAAGCCTTGCCCAAAGCGCTTCCAAATTCCGTACATCGTCCGAAGACGGAGGCGGCGAAGAATAAAAGCTAGGAACAGCGTGCCAAAGTAAACGCATGACGTCAACGAGCAGGCTTTGCGTCAGAAAAGGCCACCTGCGCCCGGAGGAGGCTCCATCCTTCGCGCGAGCTCCCCGTCGCGAAAGCGCTCCCGTTCCAGAGAACGTTCACGTTCAAGGAGACGCTCTCGATCAAGGGGAAGATCTCGATGGAGAAATGCTGGTGCAAGTGAATGCAGACCCAGATCCCCGTCTGGCAGACGAAGCACGTGGGAAGATATAACCAAGGAAGAAACGAACAACTCGTCTAACAGGAACGACAAGGAATCCCCCAATAAGAACAATGGAAGTAAGGCACAGTCAGAGCATGGCAGTGATGCGCGTATGAAGGCGCTAGAAAATGAAAATCGCCAATTGAGGCTAGAGGTCAGCTCGCTCAGAAGCATGATAAAAAGCCTCAGCAGCCGTCTTCCGACGCAAAACGGTTCGACTCCTAGCCCATATTCGGCTGCAGGTGTGAACAAACGCAGAGCTCTTAACTCCGAGCCAGATACGGATACGGACGAGGGGGAGAAGATGGAAGGCACAGATGGGCCAGTTAAGAAAGGAGGTCCCACCCTTTTCGAGGCTAGCCTAGGGAACAGGCTTACCGCCATTGAAGATGCGCTGCAGCAGATTATGGGTACGTTTTCAGGAATAAACTCTAAAATTACTCACTCGGGAAGGCTAACCAAAGCCTCCCTAGCTAAGGCGGCACAAGCTCAGAAAGGGACGGTCCCGAGTGACGGCAGTATGGCTGCCGAACACATAAATTAATAATCAAAATGGCTGGGATCAGTAAAGAATCTTGGAAAATTTGGCAATGGAACTGTGCGAGAAATGCGGACACCCCTTGTGGGGTTGGTGAATCACAAACCGCAGGTCATAATTCTCCGGGAAACACTGTTGGATTCCCAGGCCTCAGTACCGGATTATTGCACTGTGGCATCCAGAAGTGAGAAAGGACGGGATATTGCTACACGGATCAACAACATGTTGACTATAAACACGACACCATTGAGCAGGTCCCGAAATATAAGACAGGGTTTGGGATCCAGCTCACGGAAATAATCTTTAGGAGGGCGCAGGATGCGAGTGTTCTCATCCTGAATGTATACAGTTCACCCTCAAACAAAAGGAGGAATTTCATGCACGCACTAACTTCAGCAGTCAAGCTAGCCGGGAAAGCCCCGTTACTGGAATCGCCTTCCTGCATCAATTGCACTCATCACTAATTCTACCAACATCAACACCGCTGTTCAGAATGCATTTTGTTAATACATTTTGTCTTCATTTTTACAGCATTACTTTTGTTTTCGACTCCATTCCTTTCTGTAACGCCTTCGGGCCTTGAAAGTACGTGAAATAAATAAATAAATAAATAAATAAATAAATAAATAAATAAATAAACTGTGACAGGTGATTTTAATGCCCTGAACCAAGAATGGGGCTACGGTTATAGTAGCGTCAAAGGCATAGAGTTTGCCACATGCACCAAATAGCTCGGCTTGACCCTTGTCACTGACCCGAGATTCCCTACCAGAATAGGAAACTCGATTTGCAGGGACACTACCCCGAATCTAAATTTCGTACATGTAGTAGATGGGGACTGGGACAACCTTCAGAATAACCTGGGCAGCGACCACTAAATTATAGAAATCACCCTCCGAACCATAGCCAAACCCCTCAGAACATTCGAATTTACCGATTGGGACTTCTTTAGGAAAATCAGAGGAGAGCAGACTCCGGAAGAGACATACCAGGAACTTTTAGATAATTTGAACAAAGCAGTAAACGAGGCCACGAAGACAATAACTACCGACTTCGAGGACGCGGTAATGGATGCCAGAATGCTTGAGGCTAAGCAGAGCATAATTTCTAGATGGAAGACGCAAAATCTTAATCGTAGGCTCTGGGCCAAAATTGCAGCTATAAACAAAGAAATTGACTCATATGCTGTACTTTTGTCGAGGCAACAATGGAAGGAAGGATTTGCGGAAATGGATAGTCGTACGAGAACAAGCAGTAAATGGGGCCTTCTCAGAAATCTTAATAACAAACAATCCAAAGGGACAGCCAGACCGCTTTATAAAGGATGATCAAAGGCCAAACGAGGCCTGCTATAACGAAAAAGTTGATGTTCCTCGTTGTAGAACTGTAACCTATTCACATGCATTTTTACCTAGAACCACCTCCGAATGGAATCAGCTGCCACGAGTAGCTACAGCTATCATGGATACAACACGCTTTAAGGGTTTCTTGAATAACATGCTTAATATTGCTTAATTATTTGTATTGAATTTGTCCTTCTGTTTTTTGCTTATTGTTGTTTTAGTTTTAGATGTTCAAATTACTCTGCTTTATCTTGAATGCGACTGTTTCAGTTCATTTTTGTAGTAAGCTGGTGATTGTTCATGCTTCTTATTGTGATTGTATCAACTGTTTTTCCAATTTTCGTAATATGCCCCTCCCCTCTGTAATGTGCAAACCCTGAGGGTAAAATAAATAAATAAATAAATAAACAGCAACATCGCTCAAAGCATGCTGTACCTCAACCTTCCTTGGAAGGACAGTACGCATGCATGGAGGCAGAGAAGGTCCCATACTCGAAATACATCGGGATGAGTGCCCCACTTCTTGATGAAGCCTCCGTATCAGAGGTTAGACACGTCCTCTTTAGCCTCAATAGCAAGTTTGCTCCAAAACCAGATGGCATAGCAAATAAACTTATTAAGTACTTGGATGACAAGGCAATGTATATTTTAACAAATGAGATCAATTGAGTCTCGGAGTCGGGGCAAGTCCCTGATGAATGGAGGGCGGATAAGGTAGTTTTCCTCCCCAAGCAGCGAAAGTCTACCAGTATGGAAAACCTCCGAGCCATCTTGCTCTCTTGATGTCTTTGCAAAGTCATGGAGCATGTAGTTCATAATCGCAATCAAGTCACATCGAGCGACATTACCTCTTTCCTCACAAGTTGATTGGATTGCCACCTTCCCTCTCTGAACAGGATGCGATGCTCCTATTGACAAAATCGATCTTTTATAACCACACAAGAGACGTGATGAGTGTTCTGGCCCTAGAATTGGCTAAGTCCTTTGACAGAGTCAGACATATCCTAGGTGAGATATCCCAGCTCAATCTTCGCAGCAGGTTTTTTTTAGGTTTACTAAATCCTTCCTTGGTGGACGCAGGCGTTCATCGGAGTTGGGACGGTTACCTAAGAGCCTTTCCCTCTAGATTGTCTCGGCAGACCCCGAAGATCGATGTTGGCACCGCTGCTCTTTGATATCGCTATGAACAGGCTCTTCGAAAGGTTGGCTACCATCCCAGATGTCTGGCGTGTCATCTATGCGGACGGCATCACGATCTGGGTCCCCCGAGGGTGGCTAGCCAGATTAGAGGAAAGCTTACAGCAAGCTGTTAACATCACAGAGGATTTCCTCGCTAGCACTGTGTTGACGCTCTCTCCCACAAAGTCAGACCTACTCCTGCACAGCAAAGTGAAACAAGTGAGTGAGTCAGAAAACTTTATTTCGAATCAGAACGATTCGCGTCCGGAAAGTTAGTGGGCTGGGGCAACCGCCGAGGTTACGGCCAAGAGTTCTAGCCTTTCGGCGGCTTCCTTGGCCCGCTGGACTGCCCAGAGCTGTTCTTCCAGGTTCAAGCTGAGCAGCGCGGCCTGCCATCGCGCGCCGAGGCTGTCTATTGAGGCTGCGCTAATATTGTCCTGTATTAGTTCCTGGCATTCCCATAGCATGTGTTCTAGCGTGGCTCTGCTGCCACACACTTTGCATCTATCTGTTGTGCATATGTCTGGATAAATAGCGTGCATTAGTATCGAGGTCTTCTATGATTTGCTTTGTAATTGTCGCCACTGGACAGCTTGCGATCTAGTGAGTTGTGGATGGGGTGGTGGATAAGTGCATCTTTGCATCTTGCAATGGTTGGTGATGTCGTTTAACCTGGTCATTCTGTTTTCCCATTCCCATATCTCGGAGGGCCCTGTCGAGGGGTCTACGTTCGTCGCAGTTCGGAAAGTCAGTCCTCGAGCTACGTTGTGTGTCGCCGCGTTAAGGTTGTCCTCTCCCGTTGAGGCAGTGGTGTGGGCTGGTATCCATATAATTTGGACGCATCTGTCTTCCTTTGTCGGTTTGCCTTTTCTGAGTATGTGTAGCGCCTCAGCTGAGATCCGGCCGTTCGTGAAGTTGCGTACTGCCGTCTGGGAATCGCTGATTATATAATATGCGTTGCTTCGTGCTATGGCTAACGCTATAGCCGCTTCCTTCCCCGTTTCGATGCATGTCGTGTTTATAGCCAAGCTTGTGCAGCATTGTCTGTTGTGGTTAAGTACTGCTGCGACAAAGCTGCGTTTGTGTTTGTAACGTGCAGCATCTACAAAGACCGCGTCCTTGTTCCTTCTATAGTTCTTTGCCATGTTCTTTGCCCTGCTTATTCTCCTGCTCTCGTGGTGCACAAGATGCATATTTTTGTGAACTTTCGCTCTGTTTTCGTTTTTCAACGGGCTGTTTGCGAACTTCTTTTAATCTCTTATTCTCCTCACTCAATACTACCATTCGTTGTTTCATTGCTGCAACGACTTGTTTTAGCTGTGCCAGCTCCTCCTTTAACATGATTAGTTACAGCCTCCGCCTCCGCGCGCTTCCCCTTGACCGCGCTTGCCCAGCTCAGCGTTGGTGTTGGCGTAGTGCCTCCAGAACTCAGGGGTTCCTTAGACTTGGACCTGGCTGTACCCCTGGACCTGGATCTGCTCAAGCTGGTTGTGTACCTCGACCTGCCTCTGCTCCAGGACCTGGATCTGCTACGCCCTTCTTTCGAAGGTTTAGAAGAGGTTTCTGGCCGATTCTTCAGGATGCTTCGGCCATGCGGCTCATCTTGCGTCGTGTTTTCTTCTCCTTTGTCTCTTTCTTGTTTAATTCTTTCCCAGTGACGTTTCATCACCAGGAAGGGGATCTTGTATCTTGCCTTGCATTCTTGATCTGATGTAGGGTGATCCATGTAGCATAGCTAACACTTACCCTTGCATTCATGGTTTTCGGGAGGGTCCGCCAACCCGCATCTTCGGCATACCTTGTCGTCGAGGTTAGGACACACGTACGCTCTGTGTCCTAATCGTCCGCATTGGTAGCACATGTCCATTTGTTTCTTGTATAGCGTGCACCGCAACAAGGCAGCACCGTATCTCACGTAGCTTGGGACCTTGTATCCGTCGAACAGAACAATCACGTTTGTTGTGTTGCCCATTGTCCTGGCGGCGATTGCTGCAGGATTTCTTGGAGTTATTACTTTTCTCACGATGTCTTGCGTGCTGTCTTCCAGTCCTATGCCTCGGATCACTCCTTTGGATGTATTGTCAGGGGTCGCTTCGTACGCGCTCGCTTCATATTCCTGTGTATTCGTCCTGATGCAAAGGATATTCTTGCACTTGTCAGCGTGTTTTTCATTGGGAGTACTGATCACTATTATATTCTGTTGATAGTTGACACATATCATGTCTTGCTCTTGTGCCTCTACGGGTCGGCTGGCCGCCTTGACGATGCTTTGGACATTTGGACAATGTGGGTGCTCATGTAGTCGGACACTCGAAAAACCCCTCTTGGTCTTACTATTATCTTGCAATCCTCCTTGGGTAGATACGGCATTCTGCTCACCTTGGTCATCGGTCGTATACGCCGCTCTATCTGTTTCTTGCCATCTCCCGTCTACAAGGCGGACACGTGTTGTCGCTGTGGCGTTGATTCCTTGTATTTGCGTCATATAACTGGTCGCCAGCCTATGCTATCCTTGTAGTCTTCCTGCGTAACGTCCTCTCCTTCAACTGCTGCTTCCATCTTGCTAAAATTCCTGCCCGCTAAGCGCGCGGGAAGCCACGTCCCCAGAGATGCGGCGAAGCCGCCATCGGCTGCCTTGCAGGCGTAATTTGGTAAAAAATCAGTCCTTCCACGTGAATTAGATGTCAGAGTGATCGCGGTGACTTGCTTCGTCGATCCATGGTGGGTTTTTTTTATGAATGTGGTGATTTTCCGACAAGAAACACTCGAGAAACACGGAGCCGACGTGGGGTGTGTCCACTCACCGTCCGCCACTGAACTCGCTTCCTATTCAGATTCACACTAAAGTGGGAACCTGCATACCCAGAGTTGATTCTGTTGAAATCTTAGGGCTAACTATTATTTCCAAAGGATATAATAGAGAAACGTTGAGTCGTCTAAGAGGAAAGGAAAACGGTGTTGTAAAACTCATTGCTAGGCTAGCTAACCGAAGGGAAGGATTGAAGGAGGACAATCTCATTCGGACCTTTCAGGCGTTCTTCCTAAGTCGCGTATCTTGCACTGCACCTTATTTAAAACAGACACAAGCTGAAAAAGCTAAGCTTCACTTTCTCATTTTCTCATTCGAACGGTACTGAAAAGGGCCATCGGGCTGTCACAGTCCGCTAGCACGGAAAAGCTGCTGGCCCTGGGAATCTGGAATACTATTGATGATATTATAGAAGCACCTTGCATAGCCCAAATCACTCGGCTCTCTGCCACTAAATCTGGCCTTAAAATCCTAGAAGAGGCCAACATTGAACCGCGGTATAGCCCCGAACCCACTAAGTCTCGCAGCAAAAGGTATTAGGTCACACTTAGTAACAGACCCTGTATCCCGTAACATTCATCCTGTGTATAACGTGCGCCGGAGGAACGCACGAGCAAGGGCAAACCTACAAAATTTACATCAACACAAGCTAGATGCGCTTTTTGTCGACGCAGCAGAGTATCAAACAGGAGGAAGGTTCTGCATAACAGACGTAGACGTAGAGGGAAAAATTATTAACGCAGCTTCTGTAAGGGTCAAAACGTCCCATGTGGCGGAAGAGGCTGTTATCGCTTTAGCTATAAACAGTCGAAAGAAGCCAGCCTTTATATACTCGGACTCAAGCTCGGTCATCCGCTCCTTCTCTTCTCGATTGGTAGCGGAAACAACAAGTAAGATCCTTCGGGGTCAGAAATTCACTATCAGAAGTGAAGAGCAAGGATATCACCACATTTAGTGGTTCCTTGCCCACTTAAGGGACTTCACTGGACCGAATGAGATTAACCCGAATGAGGCTGTCCATAGGTCTGCGCGTTACCTCATGAGCCGCGCAGCCGAACCTGGGGCCTCAGAAATTCCCATATCTAGGAAAAGACCCGCTCCATACATATCATGAGATTACCACTCTTTATAAGCTTAGACGTAGAAGTTTCTCCCTGTCACGCAAGAAGCTTGACAGGACCCAGGCCTCTACGCTTGGAATGCTACGACTAGATCACTTAATGTACTTAATAGATCAGGGAAGCTCAGAGGAATGCCGCAGTTGCGGATAAGAAATGTTGTAATTCTGAACACATGCTCTGGCTGTGCCCAGCCTTAGAGGCCTCTTCACTTCAAACCAAATACTCCTGGGAAACCGCCCTAAAGTGTCCAGGACATCTACAACTCCAGGCCATCCAGAAGCCCCATGATGTTGCGGTGGGTCTCGGCCTGCATGCCAGTGGTGTCATGGGTGAAGACATCTGCTTATCCCGGGTTCCCCCGGACGTGAGTTCTTCCGGACCTCAATAAAGTTCTTGTCATGTTATGAGTGCTTGGTTCGCTGAGATACAGAGAAGTGAAGAAGTCGGCCACAAACACTGAAAGATGTCGGCTACAGAGAAGCACGTAAAACTGCATTACGTTCGCGTCGTTCTATACAAGCATTTGCTTCGTGAGTATTACGTTTACATAACATTTGTGCAAACTTCAATGCAAGAGTCGCTTAGCATTGATTCCTACTTAAGCAGGGGATCCTCCAAATTTTAACATCTAGGCGTAGAAGTCAATTGTAGTTATATTCTAGTTGAGATTAAGAGGAAGAAATGGAGTTAGTGTAATGCGTATACACCAGATTACTCGCGGTCTATTAGAGTAAGAGAATGAGCGCCAAGGAAAGGGAAGCCCAGTCTTCGACACCTTAGGATTTGTCTGCGTAATGCAATTAGTACATTTCCAAGCATAGGTTATTGGGCTTGGCGGACAAAGACAAGGGTAATTGGAGAATATTGGGAGAAGCATTCGACCTGTAGTGGGCATAGTGACAGATCCAGTGCACTTGGTCTGCCCCACCCACACTGTTTTTGGCTACAGACCCTAAGCTCAGTCTAGACATATGAATGAAGTTCTTCCTTTTTTTCAGTCATGATAACTGCTAACTCTCCGACAAGTTTTGCGCTGTGCCTGTTGGACACCATGAAAACGCTTTTATTTTCGTACCACTGGGACATGATAATGTAGCAGTGTCCTTCCGATTGATAATTAAAGGACAAACGACTTTTGAACTTTAGGCATTTCTCATTTCCAATTTTAACTTTCTTTTTCGTGTTGCGTTGCAGGAGACGCTGCACTAAAATTATGAGCTCAGCCAATAAAAGTGACATCCTGAGCTCACTGGTGACAACAAATAAATGCACGCTCCTTTAGTCTTCAAGCAATAAAACAAAAAACTGTCAACACGCCTCTACCCCAAGAATGAGCACAAAAGCATCCTCGAACCTTATTTTCTCGTAGAACTGGGCGCAATAAACTGAAGCATTGATGGAATGAGAAGAAGACATGCGAACTGGCTAGTATTTTCCGGCAAAATTGACAATTCTTGTTCAATAATTCAGTACCGGTTCCAGCCCTGAAGGTTAAATTTATACAAGCCTTACCGAAGCGCCCATGCAAGTTTATTACTGTTGGTTAAGCAGAGTTCTAACTATTACACAACAGCTGTGATACAGCATTTATTTATGGCAACATATGTTGCCGCTGGGATACAGTATATAAAGGGTTAAAATCTGCATACATCTGAATTCAACACCTCACATAGCACAGCTCTAAATATTGCAAAACTCCACCTTGGCCGCTTATGGCACGATAATATAAAACGACATGAACAGCAACGTTACTTGAACGTGTGCACTAGAGCCGTACAGAAAAATATGCATAATAAGCACAAGCTTCTAATGAATAGAACATTGTGAATGAAAGAAAATTTTGGAAATGAAGGAAACCAGAAACAAATCTACTCATTTTTCATAACCTTGACAGAAATAGAAAGCTTACTTCTATTATGATTTAAAAGAAAGATAAACACATGAAAAAGCGAAGTGCTATAGAGTATCTCAACCCTGGTTTGTATCTTGATGTATGTATTCAATTTGTGCCTTTCATTTATTCGCGTTATTGGCAATCTTAAGTTGCAGACTTGGAACCAGCCAGTATACACAGTGAGAAGAATGTGGCATAGACTCGTTTGATTTAGTAGCCTTCGTTTCCATGGAACAAGCGCACGGTTCGGAGTAATGGCTACTTGTTATTTTTCACATTACTAATTTATTTTTTAAGCAGGGAGTATCTTATACATGAATTATACGTCTTCTGCACAAAACACACAAAAACTATACGTATGCTCTAAGACGGGGACTGGGGCTGGTCACGCTGCTTCGTAGTGGCGTTTATCCCGTCTTTCTCACCACAACAGGTTCGTCTACACGTGTCGTGGGAAAATAAACCCAAGTCCAAACTCAAGTTGAACAAGCGAGAACCTCGGCGGTGGTATGTGCCGAAAGCGCTGCAGAAAGCCACTCCGGTTACTTGCTACAATACCCAGCTAAACTTCTAACAGCAACCACGGGCATCCCGGGCAAGCCTGCCGCTTTCATAAGTGCGCTATCACGTGCCTAGAGAGCGCAACAAATCTCAGGAAGACACGCTCGGAGTGGCCACTTAGAATAAGAACACAATGCAACACGCAAAGGTACGGAAACACCGTCATTAAACTCTCTCGACCGAGCTCTCTTTTTTTTTTCTTATAGCCCTCCGCCACCCCAAGACAAAGGTCGAAGGTCATGGCACGAGCATGGCATGCACCTTTCGCTGAATGAAAAACTTGACCAGTGGAGACAGTAGGCCCGAGATGCTCGCACTTGCCTTGACCAAGTTTACGTAACGACGGCGCGGCGTGTTTGCGCTGCGGCCGCCGGCCGCTTTGCACAGCCTTTAATGGCTCGAGCCGAGAGCCGCACGGCACGGGGCGAGCCAATTGGCTAGAACAATGAAGAACCACCATTGGCGACGGATGCCTTCCCTCTCCGATGCACTCACTGGCAGTGGTGACACTCCTGCGCTGGACAATGCGATATTGTTTCCTGCTGCAAGAGGTGTGACAGTGCCTCTACGGCTGCCCTGCGAGGCTTCGGGGACAGGTGTGACCAAATATCGGGAAATGTAACTGACACACACACACACACACGCACACACACACACACACACACACACACACACACACACACACACACACACACACACACACACGCACACGCACACGCACACACACACACGCACACACACGCACGCACACGCACGCACGCACACACACACAAAACTCGTCAAAGTGCAGGTTTGTGTGCGTCTGTGCCTGTTTCGGTGCTTGTGTAGGTCATTATGTCTAATTTTTTACTGTGGCCCTGTCGAATGTCTCTGGTAAAGCCAAGCTGCGCTACAGAGCTCAAAATGTGCATCGCTGCCGTTTCTTCGATCATACGCGCATCGTCATCAGTGAATTGCCCAGGTCACGTGACACACTTCGTATCCCAGTGACCATCTCTCAAATAGTCGATTTGTTCAAAGAACTGCATTGGATCCGTCGATCACTGCTTGATTTTTCACCTCTGCGACTGGAGTCGCAAAGCTAGTGAATCAGCGAGCAGCCCGTCCGCACGCAGGACGTCGAAATGCTCAAATAATCAGCTCCTCGTTTTATCTTTTCATCTCACCATGCTAGCGTATCTTTGGCAGGCTGAGCAGCGCAGTCTCAAGAGTGAGCTTGTAATGACCAACAATTCTCGAAGACCTCCCCCCCCTCCTCCTCCTCCGCGCATTTAGAAACGCCTCAATTATTCTTCCGTCTTCTGCGTTCAACTCCTCCTTATCTTCCGGGTCACTTTATCTCTTTACGTTCGCTTATATTTTTTCTTAACTGCTTATTCCGTTCGATGCTGGTCACCACAGGGCACGAGTCACGGCACATATAATTTCAACGCAAAGATGGCCCGGCTTTGTGATACAGTTTACGAACGTGATACACGTCCGCGTGCATAGATTTGCATACCGCTTAAGGACCTGCCAATGCCTGAAGTAGCAGGTCATGCTTTTGCAAAGAATGACGCCGCCTGCATACGTTAGCCCGTTATTTCCTTTTAGCTACGATGCTATTGCTATTAATTCACACCTCTCCCGTATCCGAAGCGGCGCATATCCCGTATAAGTTCCTTAGACACGCGTCTCGGATCAAAGCACATAAAATTTAAAAAAAAAAACGACAGAGAACTAAATCCCTTCCGCGTTAGAAGGCTTCACCGGGAGGTCACGACAGGATCAACCACTAAGTTGAAGCGTGCTTTAAACTGACTAACGACACGTATTGGAGGGCTTCGCCAGTGTCCGGGCACTCTACATTTAGCGAGGACGCGGCTGTGCTTGGGGAAGCGAAGGAACCTCGTGAAATTTGAACGTGATCGGCTTAGGCGTCGTTTTCCTCTGCAGTGCAGCAGTGTGCTATATACGCTGGCTATGACCATCACATTTACATTTGCCGTGGCGAGCTTCGCACGTCTGTTGAGCATGTCTAAAGACGCTACGCGAAGCTTTCCTGTAGGGATAGGAGAGCAAAGAGAAAGAGAAAGAGAAAACGGAAAAGGTTATTTTCCTCTTTCGTGGGACGTTATGAGAGTATTCTGAGTGAGCAACACTATTATATCCCCTAAGGCTGAACTCGGCTCGTCTAATTCTGTCTGCGTTTCCTCGTATCTAGCTCACGTTTGAGTTGCGCAATGATGAATCCATTACTAAACGATGCACGTTCTACTATTGACGGACGTTATATTATTCTGGTCGGGGACTCGCAACAAGGAAGACAGTGTCGCTTGGTAATCATTTTGGATTCCGCACACATTAGTTTACGGATTTTGTATTGGCTGCTGCGTACAGTGGATTCAGAAAGAGCCGCCATACGGTTCATTAAGAGTACCTTTTGATGCCGCTTTTATTGAAGCTGTGATACTGCTGTGGCTGAAAATTCTCTCGTACAGAAGCTTAGAGGATGAGTTCTTCTTCTTGTATTATTGACCCTTCAGTGGGGGTGCTGCGCAAGGCACTCGTAACACTAATACCTCTGGCTCGTCCTTTGTGCAGTAGTGCACCGAGATCAAACGAATCACAGCTGGTTGCCATGTAGAGACGCTATGAAAGAAAACATAACTGCTCATCTATCCAGATACACCAAGAATGTCTGCTTCAGCGGAATGTTCCAATTCAAACCATTGTGGCAATGCAGCGAAACGCTGAATTCTAAATTCATTCTAATCTTATTTTGTATGACCTCCCGAGTACTGTTGCGAGGCGACTGACGACAGAAGGCCAATACCTAGAGTCTCAAAGTCACGAAGTGACGTACACCATGCGTGTTTCTGCGTGACATTGTGATTGCACTTATTTGCTCGACTGTGTGTTGAACATGCACGAACGTTTATTTCATGTGCAACAGAAGAGGACATTATCACTGACGACACCCATAACACCTGTTGGAGGATCGGACTTAGCAGTTTACGCTTCCCAGCGGCTTGCCTAGGGCCGCGATGACGTTTCAAATCGCTCTCCTGAGCGATTGGCCGCTTGATGTGAGCATCCACGCATGATCGCAATCATGAATATTGAAAATGATGATGATGATGATGATGATGATGATGATGATGATGATGATGATGATGATGATGATGATGATGATGATGATGATGATGATGATGATGATGATGATGATGATGATGATGATGATGATGATAAATATGCAGCCCCATAAACGAAAGTGATCGAAAACTTAGCTAGGCAAACCAAACGAAAGAGGCATTTGAGGCGGAGGAAGGCGCCATGCTGACAAATAAAATGTCACAGCACGAAGTACCAGGAGCAGTGCAAAAACATTGCAGATGTATGCTAATGCGAATAATTCGTACATAAAGGAAGCGAAGCTGTATGCGGCAGTTTTCGTACTTTTCGGAAGTCATATAGGCCTGGTGTCTGGTTTTCTCCTGCCCGGAACCTTCCCAATACTTTGCAAACACTCCACTATACCCGTTGCTGTTCCTTCACTATACCCGAGAATTTTCAAACACTTAACTACATCCGGGTCTCACAGTACTTCTATAGTATCTACTAGTATCTATCATGGAACTTTCCTTCGCACTTTTTGCGTGTAAAATATGCATATATTTACGTTGTAAATAATACACAGCACCTATCAAGCTTTAATGTACTCAGTTAAAGGGCGTACTAAACTAAAAGAGAAAGTAATCACTTGACATTCAATGTTCACAGAAAAAGTACGCATACCAGCAAGTCTTCTGAATTTTACGTGTGTGCACTGCACCCTTCCGGCCATAAACATTCAGTCGTGCCCAGCGGACTTGTTCCATACAAGGAAACGCACCGAATGACGTGGAAGCCGAACGTCGGTATATAGCTGGCCGCGTGCAGACACCCTTCTTCGTTTATGGACTTAGTACCACGACAGACCCCGCGTCAAGTTCAATCAAATACCTTTTTCCACAAGAAAACAGGCGTCTGTGCCTTATGTGTCAGGCTTCAGTGAAGCGTTCGCTCGGGTCATGCTCATTTACGGTGTACAGGTGGCACACGCCCCAGCGCGGAAGTGCTGAAGCAGCGCCTTACGAATCTTGAAGACAAGTTGGACAGGAAGTATTAGCCAGGACTTGAGTACAAAATTCCGTGCGCAGACTGCGGGCACATTTAAGCAGGGAAAAGCGAAAATTTTACAAGAGGACTCTGGGGACAATCTAGTGGTGTAAGATACTAGAAATTGGCGTCTAACGTTGTGTCTGCTGGGCATGTGATCAACTGCGATGACGCCTGCGGTATCACCACTCCAAGAAAACTGACTCCACGTTTGCACTTTGAATCTCTGGTTGCTCAAACCACTGCGTGCACGCTTAACAGGGTTACCGACAGTCTTCCCCCCGTGTATGCGTGATGCCAGCAACAGGTGATAAAACTTACCTAAATGAAGTGTACTTTGCCGTTTGTTGTCTATGTGAACAAGGCGCCCGCGGGGGCAGCTGAAACGAGTTTTTATTGAATGCATTTTACCTTGGTCGGCGCTGTGTGTATTATTTGCTATGATCTTTCGCGATCTGACAGGATTCCGTCAGGCGCTCGATTTTATGTATTTACATTCTTCCTCAACAACAAAATAAAAAATGATGTTCACTTGCTTGTGCACGGGAGTACACGTCCTTAAAGGACAGGAAGCAATTGCTTAAAAAGTCATCTGATCAGCATAAAGCATTGAGAATGGTACAGATCATGTGAATAATGAGATGTTGACTTTGATGACAAGCTGCATGTGTCAGCCTGGCTGATCGGCTGACGTGCGACTCTAGGTGCCGATCAAGAATTACGGAACACACATCTCAACTCAAATACGCACACAGCACACATCGACGTACATACACAGACACGTACACACACGCTAAAGCTATTCACAACGATATTCATTATAACGTGTGGACCTTAAAAAATACAGGCCCCTGCCGACCACTAAACCAACAGTAGGTGGGGAGTGGTTTCTCAGGACTCAATAAAGTTTTTTCCTCCTCCTCGGCTTCCTCCTCCACCTCTTTCGTAGCGCGCAACGTGCGGGAGGTGGTGCGCCACGGGCTGTCAGTGCCTCGCAGCTCCAAGCCGAACAAACGATGCAAGCGTAGTGTGGCCTTCAGAGATTGTCTCTCGGACAAGAAGTGGCAGCAGGCAGATAAAACATGTTATAAGCCCGCGAAAACGTTGTACTTCATCGCGGGTCATGGGTCGTGCATAGCATTGACCTGCCACTGGCCTATCCCGGTCGTATTGCAGGTCGTATACGCACAATTTGAAGTGTACTCTTATCTATCCGCCGGACGTGCCTTGTTAAGTGTTCACCACACGAGTAATGTCCGCGTTCCTAATAATACCAATAAAAAAATGGTCTAGTAACGGCCGCCCTGAACACGCTGGACATTAGAAAAAGCCATTAGTTTCGCAACAGCTATTGGTGAAAAACTTTGCGGCCACTCTATATTGCGAACTTCAAACCTAGGTGTTCCAAACGCCCGCCTCTCAGTTTAAGCAGTGGCTTGCCATCACGCTACAAACACTCGCATTTGCGGCTCGAGTTCGAATGGACGTCTTGCGTAACAACAGAGCTCATGGATAAAGTAATGCATACATCACCCCTTCAAGAATAAGGCGTGACTTACCTCTACGATCTGATATTCTACCGCCAGACTGGCGACAGCAAAAAAACCACATTGCACAGTGAGTGCTGCGAAAACCATCAGCTCTTTTCATACCAAATCTTAATGAAGCTAGCAAACTAGCAAGTAGAGTGCGTACCGTAAAGCTGTGCCGGTTTATTTTCCCCGATCGAATGCTTACTGAGCAGGCACCGCCGTGAACGCGCGTTAAGTGCTTCAACTGTGTAGGGCAAAACAAAGAGTGAAAGGTAAATGCCCTGCTCTTCATAGCCTCGCACGGAAACGCAAAGAGTGCGAACGTTTGTTCACTGTTCGGTGTGACACAGAAAGATCGCCATCGAAGCGTTTGCTTTCGCCCCCCATCTTTGAGAAAACAACAAAACTCATCTAGTGTCGCACCCTAAATGATCTATTGGTGCGGCAACAGCGGAGCGCCAACAATGGTGCGCCCTGTCGTGCGAAGTCTGTGCCACTTTCCTTTTTTCGAAGCGGCAAAAGCTTCTTCCTTCCGTTACGAAAATAACATGAAAAGTAAAGAGAGAGGGGGGTCAAAGGGGGAGAGTGGCACTGCTCGACGCGCACCACCCTTTCGTCGCGCCCTGAGGACAATGGGCATTCTTAATACGACGATCGGTAAATGAGCTCCGGACGCCCGACTTACACCCAAGAATGAACGGCGTGTGCACAATGAATGCGCGCTCGTGTGCGAGCACTGCACGAGGCACGTGTGTTTTTATTTCGGCCGGGTTGAAGCGCGGCGCACGTGCTGGCTCTTGAGACCGTGCTGCATAGGAAGGAAACGCACTGTGTCCGCTCTATACAAGGCACAATAGGCACTTATAGGTGCCCTGTGGGTCTCTCCCAGCGTTCGCTCAAGATGAACGAAGACGTCGAGATTACGCGCAATCGAGGGTGCCGCAGGCGGAACTCCCACGATGGAGTGGAGTCATCAAAGGCGCCGCAAGGCAGTCGCAGCTTTTCGTCTGAAAGGAAGAAAGGCGCTCTCCTGTGCGGGAGTGACACCCTGCGTCTTATTTATGCTGCTGCCGTCATAATAGACCTTTGTCGTCTTTTCTAGCGCTGGAAGCCTCTCCAGACCACGCGGTCAAGCGGCGTGGTATACCAGTAACGTTTTTTTCCATGCGCGAGCTTTCAGCAGCGGAAATAATGCAAGCGATAAAAGACGGTGCGCTTTCTACACGGCGACAGTTCATCCACACCAGGAAGTGGACTAGGCCTGCTCTTGCCAAAATAAAGAGTGCCGAGTACGTCTCGGAGTGAATGAGAATTGTCGGTCGGTGACAAGATCTTTCGGCCCAGGCGTGGCGTGCATTGTGCGTGGGGTCTACCTTACGTTAGAGGGCGGCTACGCGTGCGCCTACATTGCGCGACGCTTAACCCGTAGAAGCCGCGGTCGTTTATGTCATAGTTCCGCTGAAGCAACGAATGAGGAAATACTGTGCTGTAACTGACGGCACGTTAGACAGTGCGTGCTCTCTATGGCCTATTATAGGTTATTACGACGCCCTCGTCGTCTTATGCGATGAATCATTGCCAGGTTGAAACGGCATGCTCGGGAAAAGCGCACAGAGAGGAAATCAGACTGCCAAAGAAGAGCTCACGAATTCTCAACCTGACACGAAGTGGCTAGCGGTGTTCTTCTGACTAAGGTTTAATATCACTGACACAGTCGGTATTATCACCACCTTAAAAACTTCACCAAAGCCCGTATGGCCTTTAGGCCCGTATGGCCGTTAGCCCGTAACACCGTACCGCGCAAGAGTGACGGACTGTAACTGACGATGTGTTTGCTGTGTTATGTGCTCTCTCTCTCTCTCTCTCTCTCTCTCCTCCCATCTTTCATCCCCCCCATCCCGCTCCCATGTGTAGGGTAGCAAACCGGTTACGCTACACTGGTTAACCTCCCTGCCTTCCTTCTCCACTTTTTCCTTCCTTCCTTCTATGCGCCTCTCGCCATCGTGGAAACAGGCTTCTGTCGAAGCCTAAATTAGTGGTAGGGAGTGCTTTCCCAGCAGTAGCTGCTTACAGGGACCAAAAATAATATAAAAATAGCAAGTTTTGCAAATAAAACGATCCTCAGCATAGCTCTATATTTAACTAGGTACTTTTCTTAAGTTTGCGGGTCAACTGCTCAGAATTTCATATGACTTATATTCCATTACCATAAGTTCTTTACCGAGGACATGTAGAGCTATTTAACTACTACGGGACGTTTCTGAAGAATTGAGTAGAGATGCACTGTGCCTATTGTGCACATGGTTTAATATGTATATAGAGTGCGCGGTTACTGCGAATGGCCAGCCAATATTTGAGTTTCGAACAGGTGGTATGCGAAATTATGTGTTAAACCTTTTCCGCGCAACTAACGTGCTCTAACCGAGATTACCGACCTGCCACAAGTCAACGTTCGTTATTCGTTCGTTTGCTAGTTATCGTTACAGCTACAGATTGTTGTTCTACAGAGAAATCTACATTTGATAGTGGATCGTGAGTATTACTGGGAAAGACTAAATGAAGCCCATTTTTACTGCAACACGTCTAGCAGAAAAAAAAAGAAGAAAGAACGAACGAATGAATGAATCCGTGGATACACCCACAGCATCGCAGCAATGAAAACTACAGCGGAGGTACCCGCAAGAGGCAAGACCTTCGCAAGAGGTTAGTGCTCGCAAGACGTCACGCTTTCGCTGTCATTATGGCTAGCGCAAACCACGCACCTTCCACGCTGCCGTTTCCAGCGCGCTCTCGTGAACGCCATCACGACCAGGTCCACATCACCGTGACAACCGGGAACGCGGTGTCAGCAGCCCGCAAGGTCTCGCGAGGCGCTGCTGAAGGAGCGAGTGCGCAGAAGAAATAAACCAAGAGCCTGAAGTGCCTATTGTTACGTGCCGATACGAGCTGCTTGTCTGCGCCGCCGTCCAGACGACACGCATCGTCACCCACGGAGGCCACGCAGCATAGAATACAGGCTCTCGCTACGCCGTGGCCCGAAAGCGTCTGTGACCTCCTCCCACCGCCTGAAGCCGGTGTACTCATAAGGTGCATGGCCGATACTCATTGGGAAGCTTTTTTTTGTCGCTTCTGTCTTTGATGCTGCGAAAAGCGTCTGTTTTGATACGCACGCCCTCCGTCCCTCCCGCGTCTCCCGCCTACGCTTCAAAGGAACAATCTTTGTTGTTCCCCTTCTGCCACACATCTGTGGGGTTTCTTTTTTTGTGAGGAAATCGAAATCGGCAAGTTGCCTTGGCCAACTTGCATGTTTTGTTTGTACAGGCATAAGCCTTCCTTTAGTCATTGGGCACGATCATGGGATCAGGTAAACGAGCATCTTTTGAAAGCTTGCTGTCTTACTCAACGTATCGCGCCGTGTTGAATTTTTCTGGCTTGTTTTTAACGGTACCGAATAGTACTCAAGAAGGCAAACTGTAGGCGCAGTTTTTCGCGACAGGAACATGGCTCTTAGTTTGAGCGGTATCAGCCTTCTTGTAATCTATTCAAGTCAAAACACTTTGATATCCGGCTCCCAAGCGCTTGTTTCGCATCTACGCTAGACGATCAAATTTGCTGCATTAACTAATGAGGTATTGTAAAGAAAAAAGAATTCTTCTCTACTTTCGGCCATCTGCATGCTCCTTCTCGCGAGCAGGAAAATATTCTACGTTTAGGCTATTGGTTGCGTCGGCATATAGTAGGTTAAGCCTCGCCAAAGGGCACATTTCATGAACCAACAAGCCTGCCAGGGGAACGAAGGCAGAACCAATACGGAATGCAGGAGGAACACGGCATGACCACGACGACATGACGACGACATGACGACGACAGAGCGAGTAACGACGGCATATTCACGACGACGGAATGATGACGATGGAACCATGGAGGGTTGAGGACCGCGACATGACCACGATGGAATGGCGACAGTAGCATGACGTTGACGGCATGTCGGCGACTTCACGATTGCGACGACGCAAAAACGAGATAATGATAATTGAGTGACGACTGTGAAGTGACAAAGACGGCATGTGAGGAAGGGGAAACGACAAAGTAATGACGACGATGGAAATATCGCGACGCAGTGATCACGACAGACTGTATACGGTATCTGGTCTACACCATAGCCGGAAGACGAAGAAATGAAGGCGACGACGTGACGACGAAAGTGTGTTTATATTCAAGATCACGTCGAGGGCACCTGCTTACATTATCTGCGGGCCCCGACTGCATTGCTTTGCAGTGTATCCGAAGCTCGCCTGCACTACACCGTGGACGGCAATCGTGCAAGACAGCAGCCAGCTGCTAGCAACCGACACATAGCCAGTGGCATAAAACCAGTGGCCAAGTTGTTTTATAATTAGCGACACAGCAGCAGCCAACACTCCAAAAGCGTGGAGAAGAAGAAGAACAACAACAACAAAAAAGCTTCGGTTTATGATAGTTAGCGCACAATCACCGACAGTATGCAGCAAAAAGCTCGAAGAAATATTGCAGAGGCGGTAAATTTCAGTAGAAGGGAATAAACACGGACATTTCCTTGCACATTTTTCTAGGCAAACTTCAAGCATTAGCAGAACTCGCGTGTCTATATTTTCGCATTCGTTAACTCATTCTTAATCTTAAACCATGGTACGACATGAACGTAGCATGGTTCAGCGCCTGTCCGAGTTGAAGCCCAGCTGTTGACACTGGAAAGTAAAAGCGCATGTTCGCATTCGGTGGAGTTGCTGTGCAGGTACTGACATGGGAATGCAACACATAATGTTAATATAGATTGCATCAGGATCTTTGCTCTTACAATTACGAAAAAATACACACGAAGTTGAAGGAGCACACGCGTTTACAACGAGCACAGAATAAGAGCTGTCTATTTCACACGAGTTTTCCCGCGTGTATTTTCGTAATACTTAGTGCAGTAATCATGACCTCGTACAAACTACAGCCTGTTAAGAACGGCCAGCTGCAGTGCAAGTTTTGCCAACCAGTTGCGACCGCGGGCGTCATCTTTTCCTGGAGCTCCGCCTCATACCTCTAGCCACGGCTTCACTAAATCGCCATTGTGACTGAACGAGTTCGGCGGGCCAACTATTGTTGCCGAGCCTACCAACGCGGACCTGATCTGCTACGGGTGGGGGAGTTGCCGCGGGAAAATCGTCGGAGGCCCCTTCCCACGCGCCGACCAAGACGCAGGACAATGGCTACCCGGGCGCACTGCGAGGGACCGCTGCGAGTTCTACGAAATTCGTGTGATGTCGGTTTCGGACCGAGAACCTGTGTGTGTGCGTGCGTGCGTGCGTGTGTGTGCGTGTGTGCGTGTGCGTGCGTGCATGCGTGCGCGCGTGTGTGTGCGTGTGCTTGCGTGTGTGCGCGTGTGTGCGCGTGTGTGCGTGTGCGTGTTGTGTGTGTGTGCGTGTTGCGTGTGTGTGCGTGTGTGTGCGTGTTGCGTGTGTGTGCGTGTGCGTGCGTGTGTGCGCGTGTGTGCGTGTGCGTGTGCGTGTTGCGCGTGTGTGCGTGTGCGTGCGTGCGTGCGTGTGGGCGTGCGTGCGTGCGTACGTGTGTGTGTGCGTGAATGCGTGTGGGCGTGTGTGTGTGCGTGTGTGTGTGTGCGTGTGTGTGTGGGCGTGTGTGTGTGTGTGTGTGTGTGCGTGCGGGCGTGTGCGTGTGTGTGTGCGTGCGTGCGTGCGTGTGTGTGTGCGTGTGTGTGTGCGTGTGCGTGTGCGTGTGCGTGTGCGTGTGTGTGTGTGTGTGTGTGTGTGTGTGTGTGTGTGTGTGTGTGTGTGTGTGTGTGTGTGTGTGTGTGTTTACGATGACTGGATGGACGTTTTCGCCACCTTGGAAACGGGGAGAACCGAGTGGTTATGATCGGCTGTTGTGCGGATGCTCGATACACTTTCTTAGGCAGTCATGTTAGACTGAGACACTCTCTCAAGCACTCGTGTTAGACTGACGTACTTTCTCTCACAGTCATGCTAGACTGATGAACTGCATGTAAATACTGTAAATAAACCCATATTCCTCGTTCTCGATGAGAAGCAGTCCTTCCCTTCATAAACGTCCTCAGCGTGGATAAGTTGCACGACGGCATGGGCCAGCTACCTTCTAATTCATGCCCGACTCCAATCTTGACAACGGATCACGAGCGATGGGATTGAACCCCCAATCATAACAAGCCTTGTCCTTCGGTTAGCTGAGCCTAATAAAAGCTGTCCTTCCCCTGCACTTTGTCCTTCTACCTGCACTTTCGAAACAACGAAGGATTACCTTAATGAATAAAACTATGTCAGAGTCGCAGTGCCAGTCACCGAAGCCGCAATTTACAAGAATGCAACAGAAACGACATCACGTAATCTTGTTGAACTGAACAGAAAATTACAACGTAGCGAGGATGCTGAAGAAAACAACAGAGGTGATTGAAGGTACTGAAGAGAGGATGCTGACGAAGAGGATACCGACAAAACAGAAAGTACTGGCGGAATCAAGTCCCCTTGTCGAAACTTGGGCCCCATCAACATCACTTGTGCGATCGCACATCACTTCAAGCCTTTACCTTCGTATGATACTGTGTCTTGTCTGAAAAGAAGGCAGTCTTTCTTCGTTTATCCCTCTTACGCTGAATGAAAAATAATATATATGCAGGCCCTATGCATTGGAGGAATCGATGGTATGTGAAGATTTTGTAGATGCCTGGCTATCCAGCAGTGTTTGGAGTTCCGCAAAGCAATACTCGGTAAATCGACGTGTTTGCGCAAATTCAGCACTTTTGTGTGTGTGGGCTGCGAGCGTTCGTGTGTGTGACGACAGCAGCACGACGGCGACCACGTTGAAGACGATCCTATGGTGGCAACGGCACGATTTCCACTTCTGCCGTTCGACGCGAGCGTATACGAGATGGCGATTGTTGGGTTCTACATGGGTATAGTGGACGAGCGTAAGTGAGAGAAACACGCATTGTGACTTCGTGAGTGACTCCTTTCTAATACAATCGCACGGACACATATGACTACGTCGTGCGGTGTATGGTAAAACGGCGATGGCATTCGGACTCCGACGAAGAAATGAAGTCGGTACAACGTGGCGCAGTTTCTACGTAGCGTAAGCTGCAGCCGAGGTACCTACTGGGGAAAGTGGCTCGGTCCGGGAGATGGTGCAGCCCAACACGGCGCCTCAAAGCGCGACCTGTCGTGGGGAAAGAAGGCGATAAAATGGTACGAGGCACTCGCGCCGTGTTCCAGCGAACTGGCTGGCTTTGAAACGACTGAAATGCCCGTGTGTTCGTGGCCTGAGGGTTAGAGCGCGAGAATGCTGTGCTCCACGATGAAGGATGCTCGATTCCACCGTTCGTCACGCATTATTTTCCTTTTATTAAAGCGAGGCCGGACAGGAACCTACCAACCAATTATTATTATTATTATTATTATTATTATTATTATTATTATTATTATTATTATTATTATTATTATTATTATTATTATTATTATTATTATTATTATTATTTGCTTTAAAATCATTTCTACACTAAACAGGAACGGGAAAGCGAGGAGTAGGCTGCCAACTGCTAACAGAAATGGCGCAACGCCTGCGTACGCTTCAGAAAGGAGGAGACAGAAACACAGAAATGGAAGATAGGAAAAAGGGGAGGGAAGAGGAAAGAAAGAGCAAGATGTCAAATGTCAAAGAAATAAACAGAACACAAGAAGCGTAGCAAAATACAAAGAAGGAAGCAAAGAATGCTACGCATTAAAAAAAAAAACATCAGTGTTTCATACGCGAAACCCATTAGTGAAGAACCATACGAGGTGTTCTACGACGCCGTCGTGTGCCAGCAAACCCACACAACACGCTTTAAGCAGGTCTCGCTAATAGCAGTAGCCATCTTTCCGACGCGTCGCAAGGCGGATTCAATCAGAAAGAGCAGCGCTTCAAGACGGGACGCGAAGGAGGAAGCACACACACACTGCACGTGTGTGATTCTTCCTTTGTGTTCCTTCTTGAAGCTCTACTATTTCTGTGATAATGAACCAACTATCTCGTCAGTCAATTCTTGCGTATTCAATGGTTTTCACGAATGTAGATCTACGTATTTCTTAGTTTCAAGCTTCGCGTCTCGGACGAGATTCGCACAGGTGAACGTGCACAGTAACGGGACACCATATACTGGTAATGCCCAAGCAAAATAACGGTGACCAATGTTGTGAAGAGGAAGCCAGAAATCCTGTACAAGTGTGGAGCCTTGGGCAATTTTGTATATTTTAGCACCGCGTGGCAAACCGCACACAACAAAACCGCAATAATGTTAAGAATACGGAGCAACAGCCAATTGAGCATTCGCTGTGTGTCTGTGGCTCCCTGCTCGCCTTCTGTAATATATATATATATATATATATATATATATATATATATAATGTCAGTCAAACACAACTTCCAGTTGACAATAGAATTCATCACCGAAGACGATGACAATGGAAAGCTATATAGTTCACGCGCCTGTGCTCTCTTAATTGAGTTTTCGTCACATGAGATTGTATATCGCTTTGGATTCTCGAGCCGAATTCATAAGGGTTTTCGTTCGCTTGCGCTCTTTGTCATTGACTGGTGGCCTTTGCTAATATTAAGTCCAGCTTCAGCATTGCCCTGAATTTGTTGCTATACAACATGCACAAATCTATCGTAAGATCTTTTTTATGAATACGTGTCCTGGTGATTACTGATAACACTATAGTAATGTCTGTAAACAGCAAGCCCGTGTTCTTTAGAGAGTGATCTGTCCATCCACTGACTAGTCATGATGCATTTGGTTTGTCTTTCTTTGGCGCATGCCTGCACACGTACGCGACCTGTATTTCGGCAACGAACATCGTCGCGAGTCAGAAGGGGGTTTGTGTTTACTTTGCTTGTGTTCTCGTCTTCCATGCTGTGGCCATCTGTTCATAGAAATCATTCACAGATTTTAAGAACAAGAAAAAAGATAACCGATCCCTTGCTCATAAAATATATACTGCTATAATTCCTCTTAAGAGCAAATTCTACCCAATCAATTAACAAAGCTTTTCATTCGGAAATGATTTTAGCCATTGGCCATTCGCCTTCATAGAATAATATGTTCAGCATAAGACTGGCTGGAATTTGGTCTTACAAGCAATTCCAGCGGAATAGATTTTTTATATATACCAGGTACCATTTTTTATAGTCCTTACAGAAAAGGCGTCTGCATGCATATGCATTTTGTTCTTACGTGAGAAATATTACTCGTGTCAACCCTGGTATGAAACACTTGCATCGTGCTTTTCCTCGAAGAACACTCGACCAGAGCGCTCCCACCTACTGGACACAATATATTTATCAAAGCGCATGTCTTCCGTAATACTTTCAGCGAAAGGATCCACGGCCAGGCACGTATTTGCTTAAATAATTAAAAGAAAGGAACAAATAAAAGTAGGGAGGTGCTTCAATTTCTAGTTGAAGTCGATGACAGACAATACTTTGCTGCGCATGTTGGGGGTGATAATGGGGCGGAGTCGCTGCGCACGGCACTCTATCACGACAGCATTCACGTGGAGGGAGTAGGAGGATCGTAGGAGGATCGTAGCACAGCTTAAATTTGTTTAGTGCACAATCTTCGGGATTGACGCACATGTTTAGACTGCACGTACCCACAGGAATGGCCCCCATTTTTGCATTAGACATACCTACGGAAACGACCCTCATTTTTGCACTGCGCTATCTCCAGGATCAGCCCATGAAAGAGGCTAGAAACACACATACCCGATACGTAAAAGTAAGGGTAATTTGCTAAGAGAGACATTGCCTTTAAGAAGTGCCTAATTAGAGTTGGCTCATCGCGCCAAATCACAAGCAGTAAAGGGCGAAGACAGCGTAGGGGACAGGTACGTCGAAAGGCGCCGGTTACCGCCCGGAATTGACGCCAATCCAAGACGAGGCACCTGGCTACGGCCATGCTGGCTGCGCCGAGGCCGACAGGTTTAGGAATGCACCGGGCACCTCGTTGACAGGCGCCAACGAAAATAGTACGCCGCTTTAATGGCTTCTGGGACGAAGCCATGCACCGTTGTTTATTTTCTTCGTGCAAAAAGATCATTGCCAAGGCAAAGTTGCTAGGCCGCCTCGCGAAGTGGGGACGTTGGCTTCTCCTGTCACCTGTCGCAATGCGTAGCTATAGGAACTTGTCTATGACTTCACAGTATCTTATCGAACGAGACATTGAACCTCTCGTAATGTTTGACCCCATGAATGCTGTTAATAATCTTATTCTATTTCATGAAGAATTATCTTTGAATGGCTAACTTCCGCCTCCAAGGATGTCGTCAGTCTTGGTTGGCACAATATGATGTAGAGAACATCCCATGACGGCCATTCGCAGGGCTTCAAACAATGTTACCGGGCCTGCATGTCTGTATTCTGCCTTACTGCTAGATAAACAACGAAGGAAAGAAAGGACATGAAGTCGTAAATGTTTAGCTCTGAATAACGATCACAGTTCAAATATGAGATACAAGGTACGAGAAGGGAAAACATGAGGAAGGCGGGAGATGTAAATTCAAGACGATGAGCAGAACGAGAACAAGGTGAAAGCGGGAGCCAACGTTTAGACAAGTGGACAACAAGACATGTTTGGACACGAGAGCTTGGCCATTGTGGTATGGCATCGTAATGAGAAGCGATAAGAGCTCAATCTACAATAGAGCAAGTAACACAGATTCTGGTAGCAGAGCGAAATGAGTCCGGGACGAAAGTAACCGGTCGTTCGATCCCAGCTGCGAAGGCCACGTTCCGATTGAGGCGGAATGCGAAAACGCTCGTATGTCGTGCTTTGGGTACGTTTTAAAGAAACCTAGATAGTCAAAATTGATGCAGAGCCCTAAACTACAGCAGCCCTCATAATCCACTGCGGAGTCTCTAGACTTTGACACCCACTATTTAAATAATTGTCCAGATACTGCCAAAGACGCATGCCATGGCAGATTCCCTGCTACAGCGGCCGAGTCTCGATGAAGGTGGAATGCGAAAACGCTTCTGTGTGTGTACCGCACATTGGATGAAATATAAAGAACCTCAGGCTGCCACAGTGAGCGACAATTATCTTTCTCTTACCTACTTTCACAAATAGACCTGAAGTTGTCATTTAAACATATTATTATATCGCTGTCTTATTTTCTTTAATTTATCCGAAGCCCTTAACAACATTGCTTATCATAGCTAGTGTGTTGCTCTGGGTCGTTAAAATCGATCGATCGATCGATCAATCAATCAATCAATCAACCAATCAATCAATCAATCAATCAATCATAATCTCAATGCGAAGAAAATAAGTTAGTAGTATTAAAGTTTGAGGTTGAAGTAGAACAAACCCGTCAAATATGCTATACATAGCATGGGACATATAGCTGGCAAAAGAAACCCCGTCTTTATCAAATAAGCAGCGATGGTGTGTGTTTGTCCTTTAGCTAAATAGAGAGAGGCGTCAAGGTTGTAATAACGCTGGCAATATGTAAGTAATCCACTACATCTGCTCTGATGGGGCCATTGCGTGAGGCTTAAAGCTAAGCTTACAGGCTAGACTTACAGCAATGCCAGGCTCTGGAAATTACGTGAAATACTTCCGCAAGGAATAGGTACTGAGCTACAATAAGTGGACTAGGCGTACGGCCTACAGTACGATCGCGCGACTCTGCCGTCTCTCATGGCTTCTGCAATAAGAGTCCGTTCTTGCAATATTTGTTTAGGTCCTGCGCTTCGCAGTACCTATACAATTATATATAGGGACCTATACAGGACCTCGCAGAACTTGCAGGCCCTGTACAAATGCAAACTGAAGCCTTCTCTTCTTTTCTTGTTTGCGGCTTGAACCGAAGTGCCATTTATTCGTTCAAACAACAAATGAGGTTCAGAGAGCCCTCTCGTCGAAGCTGCAGTTCATTTCCTTTTAGAATTTGAATCCCTATCTCGACACTGCAAGCTGATTGCACGTATATAGCAGATGCGGAATCCCAGTACGTAACTTTTTTTTCTCCCGATTTTAGTGCATTTCTCCCGGCCACTAACGAGTCACCACGTTATGCCTTCCATTATCTTCGTTTACATCGATGCATCTCAGTACACCGCGCCTCAGTACCCACTCAATACTACCTATAAAAAGAAGCTTGCCAATATGTTCAATAATCGTCCCTGGCAGTGCGTAAGACATTCCGACATAACAAATTTATGGGGAAAAGTAAGAAACCCTGGAACATGAAATAATATTGACAATAATGTTCCGTGACCCTTGGAATTTTCTCCAGGCAGAACGCCATAGCAAGCAAGCCCTCACCGCGGGTAACTTTCCAAGTACAGTAACACCTACTGTGCGCTGGTCACGCTTGTAACCTTCCTATAGCCCCGTTGCTTTAATTATATTCTCGCGGTATGCGCTGAAATACCCTTTCCAACGGCAGTCGTGCTGCAACCCGCATTGTTGTCGGCGTTGCCCAAGAAGTGCACGCTTGCTAAAACAGCTTTAAAACAAAGAAGCAGGTCGAGAATGGCGTGACCTGTGGCGCCTGATAAGCTACTGGTTTAATCCTGGACCGTGTCAGACTGTAATGAGCTACACCCTTCGGTGCCTTCTAGCGTCGCGCACCGTGGCCTTCATGTCACCGACTTCTGATACTGCTGATACGATTCGTTCTAGGCTGATTTATCTGTTTGCAAGAAACCATGCAGTAGTGATTATTCAGCCAAAGTAATTGCGTATTGTATTCATTTGATATATTAAATACATCGGCTGTTTAGGTTATTATGAATCATGTGTAATTTGAGCCTTATTGTGCCCAATATGTAAGTCACTTTGTTGCTCGTGCAGGCTAAGTAGCCGAGAGATTACAGATTGTTCCGATGCCACGCAGTCTCTCAAACCACTCACAATAGCTACCAACCACTCAGTGCATTAAATTTATTGATTTTTTAATGTACGCTTGCAGTCGCTTTCTCTGCAAAGAGTAATTATAACGTACTTGCTGACGCAAAATGCAGTTGCCAGCAAGGTGACCTATAAGTTGTTTAGGCTGCAGCTGAAACGTAAGCGTTTTTGTATTTGTTCTTTAAACTTTGCCCGCTCGCAATGTTCGTGTTTTGTACCTCAGCTCCGCCAGTGCAAATGCGATTGATTGATTGATTGATTGATTGATTGATTGATTGATTGATTGATTGATTGATTGATTGATTGATTGATTGATTGATTGATTGATTGATTCTCTTTGATATATCCAAATATCACGATATTCCATCCCAGAGCCGGCATTGTCAGTTGAACTCTCCTTTCAAGGAAAACTTCACCGAAGAATGCAGTTTCTTGCTGCTATTAGGTGAAGACGCGTGCGCCTACGTTTTGAATTTCTGACTCGATACCCTGACGGACAACGTTCCCTAACCCAATGACAGGAAACGCTATAGTTAGACTGAAACACGCATCAAAATAAGAAGGGTCTCCCTCGGTCTTCAGCTGTTCATCGAAGGCCAGCCTTGGCTTTCGTGTGCTCGGAGACCCGTTTTGTCAGGCCGGCACCCATGAATCAAGCCATTGTCCGCTCCACCCAACGGTCAGCGACGTCTGACTTCGAACGGATACGCCCGCAGTGGCCAAATAATAAGAACGCAACTGCATGCGTGCGCTTGCAGCAGCTGCAGGTATACCTAGCAAAAGCAGCAACCCCCTCCCCCCCTCCCCCGTAGCAGCGTTGTAACTGCCTTCAGCAGTCCTGGAGCTGCTGCATTATCTGCCTGCGCGCCTGTGCGCTAATGCGCACGAGGCAGGCGGGAACAGTTTAGCCTTAGGCGATGAATGTAATGGGCGTGAAAACGGTACTGTTGTGCGTGAGGCCCTACATCGCCCGCGTACATGATTGAAAGGGCTACGTGTTGCCGTTGTTTGCGGATCGTATGATCCCCGCCCATGCTTTTTCGTGCAGGCAACGCGCAGGTGCAGCACTGTCGGAGAGCGCCCAAGGCCTTCTGGCTCTGGCGACAACCAGCTGTGCACTGTATAATAGCCCGCGACGCCCTTCCTTTACAAACAATGACTGAAATGCTTTCGGAAATTTACATAGAGGATGAGGCTAAAGAAATTTCTTGCCTCATTAAGTAGGACTGCGAATTCATGCTGTCGCTTTGGTTGCTTACGAGGTGCTCAAGGAAGTTTGCTGAGTAAACCTCACGACACGGTGAGTTTTCCGAGGCTCTTACACGGCTTTAGCATAGCCTTCAGAACTTAGCCGGTACAGATGAAACCACGTTGTTCTTTTATTATGTATTGCTTATAAGGAATACGTAATATTTCAGCACAATAATATTTTCATATCTATTATAACAATTCAGATTTATTCCTCTTTGTTTTGCTATGAACTGTATAGTACGGTAGCTAGCTCGGCGAGTGCGTACATCCGCGTTATTACTTACAGTGCACACATCAAACACGGACAAAGAAGAGAGACGCAACACGAGCCCTATTTATTGTTATATCTGCACTTAATCTTCACTTATTTCACTTCCATTTCGTTTCAGCTATAGCCTAGAAATTGCAGAGCAGCAGATCGACGTACGCTTGACTTACGTCACCTTTTCTGAAGTCTGCTCTCTTAATTCTGTCATACGCGGGCGAATAAGTGGTGCGAGGAATATGTGGGAAAGTAGTGTAAGGTACATAGAGTATTACGTATATTTGTAATTACCTGTATGTACCTTATTTTGGCTAATAAAAAATAGGCGCAGAGACTTTCTGATTCGCCCTCGTCAAAGATTGAGGTGGACAAGTTGAGGAAGAAATACCTTGGTTGCCCTATTTGTATTTGTTCTGAAGCGATATAAATAAATATATAAATAAATTAATTAATTAATACTAATGACGACTTGCGCTGCAGATTCAATCAGTAAATCGACATCTAACTCATATGCGCACTAGTACACAAATACTGGATACCTTCGCTGGATACCTGGATACCTTCGCGACGGGAGAGTCCAGGTGGCAGGCGAGATCGCAAGTTAAGGTCGAGAGTGACTCCTGCAGGTGCAGTTAAACAATCGCGCACCTTCTCTGTGGGTGCCCACGTTTCGACCCGCAAAGTCCAGTCCACTCAGCCACCCTAGACAGACAGGACAAGTGCCCAATAACAGAGAACAACATCCTTGGAAACTGGCCTACGCGAACGTCAGCGCGATCCGCTATGAAGGCGCTGCTGCGGTACTTAAAAGGCATGGGACTTTCTGACAAATTGTGACTGTACACTGTGTGACGTACGGTTGACACTGCGTAACACTAGGAACGTCTTCGCCGACTGCGTGACAGTGCCCACACACAGAAACAGTTCGTGTGCATCGTGTGTACGTGTGTGTATGTTGTTGGGATTTTTTTTTACTTTTATTTTCTTTGTTCTCTCGCCTATCGCATCCGTTTGACCGTCCCTCAGGCCAGTGTAACCAACCGGAGATTATCTCTGGTTAACCTCCCTGTCTTTCCTTTGCCTTTCTCTCTCTCTCTCTCTCTCTCTCTCGGGTCGAGAGAGTGCAAGCGTGAGTTGGAGAAACTCGGTTAATTCCATCGTAGAAGCGTGACGTGGCGAGAAAGTGATTGATGTTGTCGCGCAGCATCAGTTCTTCAAAGTGGTATAGGAACCTGCTGATGTTTTTTGGTGAGCCGAACGCGCAGCTTCATCTGCGCTGTCGTTGCCGACAGTTCCGCGATGGCTTGACAACCATTGAAATACAATGTCGTGGCCATTCTCGAGGACGTGATTTTGAGCGTGCCTTATTTCATACTCTAGCTGCTCGTGTAACCCATGACGTAGGGCAAACTGCAGAGTTTGTAGGGCTGCTTTAGAATCGCAGAAAATGGCCCAATGATTTGGTGGCTGCTGGAGTACGTACTTGAGTGCATGTTGAAGAGCCGCAAGTTCTGCTGCTGTCGACGTTGTATTGTGTGAATATTCAAATTGCAAAGAGACGGCGTCTGATGGAACATCTATTGCTCCGGTAGAGCTGTTTGAATTGGTGGAACCGTCCGTGTAAATGTGTATGCGGTCAAAATAAGCTTTGTTGAGGAGAAGCAAAGACAATCGTTAACTAGGGTCGAATAGGAAAGCTTTGAAGAAGCATGCTAAGATGATTTACTCTCCTGGTAACTCCATTGCACTTGTCTGAAAAAAAGAAATTGCGTAAATGCAGTAATGTAGAAATAAGATTATTAAAAAGGTCAGCTTAGCGCCTGCAAGCACAACGTATACTTTCAAGTAAAAAAGAAATATATACTTTGTCCACAAAGAAGTATTTCAAAATGCTAGCGTTTTGACGCAGTTTGCAATCAACCTCAGTGGAAGAAACCTGCGTGTATACTAACGGGGTACTTGTCTAGTCTTCCCTACAGCTTATTTGCTGATGCACTTTTTTGAGGAGTATCTTGTGCGTTCAAGAATAACGTGGTGAACGCCCTGCATTTCATGGTCAAAATAGTACTCAGAAGAAGGGTAGCAGAAACTCGGGAAGAAAGCTATATGTGTACGTCACTCCCAATCGAATACGATGGGCTAAAGTTTCGGTTTATTGAGGAAATGTCGCTGATACGGGTAAACATCTCACTGTGTCGAAGATAATTTAGTGCTACCCTGAATTTCGCACTTAGATAAATTTCATATGACGAGGAGCGATTTGCTGTATCGCCTATGAACCACTTCTCGACGGAGCAGTGGAGAAATAGTTGTCACGTGCCATTCAATGTAGACAGCGGAAATCCACAGTGCATCTCTTCGTTCAGGGCTTTTTTTTTTTCGTTCTTCTTTTTTTTTTCTTTCGCAAGTCCGTTAGTCTTCTAATCGCCGAAAGAATCCTGCCTAGCTAGGCCTACACTAATAGTTGATTACATCGTGTCCCTACGCTTACGTAGACCTCGAGCTTCTTCTGCAATGCCGCAAACTATATCGCCCGTTTTTATCCAATGTCCTTGTTTTCATTGTAAATTTACGCCAAGCTTTCCATGGTGATCCGTGTGGCTTAACATATAGTGTCTCAACGCCAACGACCAGTAGAAAGGCTAGATATCTACGCTGCATTTGAACCAATGGGCGAGTTATAATTCTTCTTAAGATAAATAGCGGCTGAACAAACGAGGGAAAAAGAAGTTGACAACACGAACGCTGTGTTCATAACTAAAAGGGTATATTCATAACTGCTGAATGCCGCTCGTAACTAAAGACAAGCGCAATATTTGCACAACAGGCCACGTTGTGCAAGCAAGATGAGAAACGGAGATTCAGGGCCCATCATCGAAAGATGATACTCACAAAATTGTGTTTCATTGTCATGCTATGAACCACAATTTTTGCTGACGTACAATTCAATATAGTCAGACTTTTGTCAAGGAAGGCATGCACTTTACTTCTTTTCTCCTTCGTTTGTTTCACGTCTTTTATTTCAAGAGATGTCCCCTGTATATATCCATCTTTATAAAAATCTAGAAAAGTAAGTTTTGACTGGGAATATGAATCTCTGTATTATCTTTCTTGGACATGGTATTTCTAGAGTAGCGAGAGTGCGCAAACACCCGAGTGCACTCGTACGAGAGCGATAGTTGCGCTCCCGATTTTAAGGACGCTTACACTTGATGTGCACTGGGCAAGCTGCACATCATATGTCATACAGAACGCGATGCGTTCGTTTATAGTCACGAGCGATCGTGAATCACCGCCTTCTTCTGCGTCTAAGCACGAGTTCGTGTCGTGTGAAGTGAGAAGAAAAACTACGTGATACGTATTTTTTTTTTTTTTACAGCGAAAGCTGTATATGGGGGGGGGGGGGAGGTGGGAACTAACCTGCCATGGTTTTTTCGGCGGCCGGCAACAGAAACATGCTTGGTGATTTCTGACAAATCCATACGGGTACAGTGCGGCGGCGCAGATGTCAAAATGCGGAACTGATTAGAACGCTCGCCGTGAACAATAGCATGACGTCAAGGTTATCGCAGTATATAAGCAGAAGTATTGGCGTTAAAAACAGCTGCGTTATCGATGGGGCGGACACGTATAGCTCGTACACCCGAAGAACAACATGCGTACGAGGAGCGCCGGAGGGAACAGCAACGAGAATGTAAACGGCGCCGGCGCGAAACGACCACCGACGAAGAACGTTTCCGCCGTGCTGAACGAAAACGACAATCGCAAGTCCGGGAACCTCCGAACGAGCAACGATGCCAGACTCGCAACGCAAGAAATGATAACCATTCCATTCTGTGAAGATGGAATGGTAGCGAAAGCACTTTGCTCTTCGTTTCAGAGCTTTGACTGTCGTCAGCATTCGCTGCCATTCAATCTTCACAGAGTGGAATGGTTGTCATTTTTTAAAGTAGGTGAATCTGAAGTGCAATAGGAGAAACAGTATCTTGAGGAGCAAATTTAGAGCAAGTAACGATATCAAAAACGGCCAGACATGTATTCGGCGCCACAAGAAGGCATCGGTATCATGCTGGAATTCCAACGGCTCACTTGTGGAACTCCAGTGCAGCGGGAGCTGGTCCTCAGCCACCCACAGCGCGGCCCACAAAGATACGGACTGGTATGCGTTCTGTACCTTTGGTCTCGTACCTTGCTCGGTGATTCAGTGGTCAAGGCGATTCGCAGCCGCTGACCATAAGATCGAAAACGCGATCGTTGGCCACTCCGCAGTGTCCGCACTTCGACGGGGCCGAAGGGGCAGCGCTATAAGCTCGAGCGCACTTGTGTGGCGCGATATATTTGCGAACATTAAACAGCCACACGGGTCCATCGACAAGTCCGGCCCTATTCAGAACAATATAATGCGCCGACCGCACATCGACGCCGTCCCCTCACGTTTGTCTACACAGACAACATCCATTCCATAGGAAAGAAATATGAATCGTCATGTTTTTTGTCGGTGACAAATTATACTCGTTCGTAGCGCGCGCTGAGAGAGTAAGTGCGTCGTGTTCTGCGTGGGCCTTCATATCATATTGCAAAAGCAGACACAAAATCGAACACGCCGACGTAGTGGGGCAACGGAAATGTTCCACTTGCATTGGTCCCTGAGAAAAAGAATGCTCGCAGATACGACGCTTGATTACGCTCGCGCGGCGAATTTCACGCCGCAGCTCGCAGAAACAAGCAAGCAAGCAAAGAAAGAAAGAAAGAAAGAAAGAAAGAAAGAAAGAAAGAAAGAAAGAAAGAAAGAAAGAAAGAAAGAAACCCAACAAGACGCCAACAGCTTTCGAAAGCAGATCGATTGACCACGCGCATTTGCCAGCCGGCAGCGTGGTGGTGTTTCCAAGTTATTTCGAACTGTGCAAACGCCGGCCGAGCTGCTTGACGTTCAGCCAGGACAATAAATGTGCCTGTGGCGTAACGCAGTCACCGTGCGCTCGGCTTCGCAGCAGTGTGCACAAACAGGCTACGCGCCACGTTCGTGAAAACTACGCCCCTGAAACTACGCCCCTGTAAACGTCACATAGGTCATCTCAGTTATTGCGCTGCATGCTGCCGAACCGGACTCATCTACAGCATTAGTTATAAGATTAAATAACGTAAGTACCGTACGAAATCTATTCGAGATGCCATGCAAACATTTGCACTTGCGAGCAATTTGTAGAAATATAAAAAAATATGTAAGAGACACGATCATTATGATCATTACTATCATTGCTACGCGCTTCTCGTTTTTGCAGACTGTATACGGCCAACACTATAAAGGGAACCGATGTGCGAACCACGTTTCTGATGAGTCATTATACTATATTCCAAGACTAGGACTAGCTTAATCCCGAACACTCGTTATACTCTGTATTCAGCAGAGCTGGCAGGAGTATTACCTATAGGATCGTGCACATGATCCTAAATGATGCACACACAGGGCAAACACTTGCGGAAGCTTTGTTTAAGAATTGAATATCCGTTCGCTCTCAGTGTAATGCCTTACAAAGAAGCAAAGTACGCTCAGAAGGTGGGCTACCTTTTCCAGGCTGTAAGACAGATTATTATTTTGGAATCTTTTATTCGGTGTCTAGTCTATTGTTCCGGAATTTAGTAGCACTAGTAGGGGTAGTATCTTCATTTCTTTCTTGCATAAAAATATACGAAAGGGGTCTCCCCTTTCGATGCACACTCGTAAAACAGATGCAAACTTGTATAAAGGAAAAGGAACAAACAAAAGGAAAGACATTTGTCGCATTACAAATATATGAGCGATCACAAAGTGGCATTTTCGCACTTGCAAAAGCAGCTAATTACGAACACTTTTTATACAGTAGTAACGAAGTAGTGAAAAAAACATCTGCACTCGCGCCTACACACGACAAAATTAATGTAAGTTCCATATGAGTTCTGCGCAATCTTGTTTAGTGCTGATAAATTATTTGTTTTTCCAATAAAACTTCTTTACCTTGTTTTTTAAAAGACTGTGGACTAACCCCGAAATCTAAGCTATCGCCCAATTTATTAACTAATCGAGTTACCTGGTACTGAATCGTTTGTTTTCCATAATTTGTCCTCGTTCTTGTCAGTCGTTGTAAATTTCTTCTTGTGGGATAACAGTGAGTATATACTTTGGGTATGTACAGCTCATTTTTATGTACCTATATCAGTAATTTAAGGTAATACATTTGGCTTGCCTTCAACATTTTATGTTTATAAGAGAGCATTGACGTGTGCAGATGGTGGATTCTGCCATGGTAGTTTTCGTAACAACGAACTATTTTCTTTTGTAACACAATTAGTTTGTTATAATAATTTATAATCGTCGTCTCCCATACTAATATGCCGTAACATAGTCTCGAATAGAAGAACGAATTGTACAAATTTTTTTAGCGACTGAGGAATGATGGAACCAATAGTGTGTAGGCACCCAACCGTTTGCGCAAGTTGTTTAATTTAATTATTAATGTGGATGCTGCAAGTTGAGTCTTCACTGAACCATACGCCAAGAAAGTTTTGGAGTATTTCTTGCTTTATACTGTTCCCGTTAAAATTTATCTTTATGCGAAATATTAGATGTTTATTTAGTGGGCGAAATATCATTTGCGTTGTCTTTGCAGCATTTAAATGTTGCTTGTTTTGTTTGAGCCAGTTTGAGAGTGATCTCATATACTCATATACATCTTTTTTATTGTTTCTAAGTGTTGTGATTTAAAGAATACGTTCGTGTCGTATGCATACATAAGCTGTGGGGACGCCGGTATACAGGCAATATAAATCACATAGAGCAGGAAGAGCAAAGGACCAAATATCGAACCTTGCGGAAGTCCTTGGGTCAACTGTAGCGGTCTTGACGTAGATGTTTTCATTTGTACTAGTTGGTACTGGTTGCGAAAGTAATTTCTAAAAGCTTAAGGGCAACCGCACGTATGCTGTACCGTGACAGTTTCTGTGAGAATATGTCATAACGTATGGAATCAAAGGCTCTTTTTTTATGTCCAAGAATAAACCAAGCGTAACTTTCTTATTTTTAATGTTTTCAATTATTTTATCTTTAATTACCGTTAATGTCTCTTCAGTGGGTTTATTTTTCTGAGAGCCATAACGATATGTTGTGGAAATGTGGTGCTTATCAAAAAATGATAACAAGCTGTCATGAATAAGGACTTCAAAAATCCCAGACAATGTGGTAAGTACTGACACTGGTCTAAAGTTTGACAGGTTGTTCATGCCACCACCTTTATAAATTGGAGTTACTCTTGCAACTTTTATTTGTTCAGGGAACACGCCTGTAGTCAAAACCAGATTTAGTACGTAAGCAAGAACCTCGGATATTAATGGACACATTAGCTTCAGTTCAGCTGCTGTGGTATCATCTATACCTGGTGCAACATTGCTTTTAAGTGTATCTGTTAGGTTAGTTACATCAGCACTGTCAATGAGAAGCATAAATATAGAATTTTGCAGCGCCGCGGTTTGCACGAAACGAGAGTCTTGTTTACTTTCCGAGCAACTACTGGATACACCCGCATTGATGAAACGACGATTCACGGCATTTGCTAGGTCTTCACCGCGCAGCACCACATTTCCCTCTTGCATTTCTATGATATCGTATCTCGCTTTTTTTTTTTTTTCAGTAAGGGCATCAACCATTAAACAGACCTTTCATGGATTATAATGTACGTTTTCATGTTATGGGGGGGGGGGGGGGATATGTAAACTTGTACCCTGAACGTCCTTGCTGCTTTAAGGAGCGCTTAATGTTAAAAATGTTGTGGTGAAATTTGTATAAATGAAGAAATTGGGAAATGCTTGCTGAGTAGGGTACAGGTTCTAGTTCTGCAACTACATAATTCATCGACTCCATCTCGAAACTAATAGAAAAAACAAATGATCGTGTAAAGTACAACACAATGAGGAAAAGTACAGCCATACAGCAAACTTTACGAGCAGACAACGTATCCTATATAGTTACGATGTGTGAAACATCATCAAGTGCGCGCCCGTCATGATCGCAGTCTGCTCGACGTGAATGGAAATTTCCGTTTATACATAGTCACAATATTTAGCATCTAGATACCCAGGAATACATTAAAACACAGATCTACAGTCATACACAGCAAACACAGCGTTCACATGCCCGGTGGGCTCGCATACAAACGGCGGCAGCTGATACCCCAAAATGCGCAACGTATGTACGTACGTTGCCTGGAATTATATGCGCATATTCTGCGCAAGATAGCGTTAATGTGTTACACTTGGCAGTATATATTCATACGGTATATTCGCTTTCGTTCTCGATTGTTTTTTTCAGTTTTGTTCGAAATGGCTTCCCTGTTGGACAACATTAAACGGCTGCTTGGCAACGCAGGAAACGGTATGACATATCGCGAACTCGAAGCCACTCGTGGTGGACATCGCTCAAGGGCGAGATTGAAAGAAGCAGGAAAAGAGAGTGGAGGCCAATGTAGGACAGCGCGCTCAGATCGGCGTAATCGGCCCACCGCACAATCTGTGCGCACGCACCGCCGAGTGTACGCGTAGGCGGTCACTGATAGGAAAACACAGTGTCCCGCGCAGAAAACAAACCGCAGACTGACCGGATCGGACGCGATACGACTCGATCGGGTGTCTATGAGCGGGATGGCGTCCGTTTTCTTTTCACGATGGTGTGCTACAGCTTTGTTGTGAAGAGTTTGTGTAGTTGGGATTCAGCTGGCTGTATCTTTTTTGCAATATTAGTACTGTTGAAACTAGATTCGCATGACAGATTGAATTCAATCGGCGGACGAGCATGACGGCGTTGCTGAGCCACAAGGAACTGCCCCGCCAGCAGCTTATCTGCTTCGCCCTTGTGTTCGTAGTGATTATGCTGCGCTGAGACACATAATGGCCGTACGCGGAAGCTGGCTCGTCATGTGAGTCCAGCTTGAGGACTCTCCCATGGACGAAATCGTACAGTGTCTGACAATGTTCGGCTCCCATCGACATAATTCGCAGGACAGGGTACAAGAAGTCCTCGCAGTATACAAGCCGCATTGACTCGACACCCCGCCGCAAGGTCCTGGTGTAACTGAGATCCCGACGCGCTTAGCACTATGCCATTTTAGTTCCGGGTTTAGTTGCAGCACCTTAAACGCCTTGTTATCCGGATTACGTCTGCCACAGCCATTAATTCCAAATGCGGCCTGTCGTCGGAAGAGTGGGACAGGCGGTCTCGTTAATGCGTTGGCAATTTGGATTAGGGAAGCAGGACCAGTGCTAGGAAAGGAACGCATAGTCGACAACAGCTGAGGTTTAGACGGGGTGGTGGCGGCATTAGTAAATTGGCATGCCTATGACGGGGTCGGCTGCTACAAGACAAGGGTGTAACTAGGCATCACAGGGACAGCCCTGCAGACTGCTGTACCCTGGCGTACTGCTGCTTATCATGTTTAAGATTTTTCAAATGGTGGAAATATATCTGGCCAAGCCGACACAGAGGTGGACTTCAGAATCAAAACTCTTATTCGCTTGCAATAGCGCAATTACTTTAGGAACCCTAGAAGACGTTCACATGGGAATGTAGGCGTCAGAGGGTAGTGGCTTTTTATTCAAAGCCATGCAGCAGTTAATGCTTAATCGTGCACATGCAACACTCGTGCAGCAATGTGCTAATTTCGTGTCAGGAAAGTGCTGCAGTACTGACCACGATGTGTACCTCTTTACGTGGAGAAGATCTGCTGAATAGGCTGAAATACAACATGGGAACGACCTCTGCCTAATTTAGGAGCGTGCCTTGCTTCGGTCTAACATGGGAAATACCAGATTTAACGTGCATGTTGAAATCTATGTGCTGCGAAGCTTTAGAGTGAAGTGGTTGCCAGTGGCACACTAGCACACGCCCATTCTGCATGACTGGCGAAGAATGACACACACCCAGTTGCACATCCGAATGGCTATATCGAAGAAAATCAAGTAATTCCAAGAATCCGTTGAATATAATGCACTATTTCATTGCGAGGACGGCGTCTTTTAGAGATACCTATGAGCCCGCATTATATGTGTAGGTGTTATGCTTTCTTTTTTCTGTTACGCAGGACACTGGTGCCCTTCCTGGTAGTAATTTGTCAGTCAGCATACAAAGGTTACACGTATTAGCCCGTTTGCTGGTACTCGCACCTCAAAGCAGATATAACCTTTGTAATCAATCCGCAAATTTATCCACCGAGATGCCCACCGACCCTGCAGCACACAGCATCACCAGCGTGCTTACAGGTCTCTGTGGAGCGCCTAATTGTGGCGCGACTTGGGGACTAGCAGGGTGAAAGAATAGCGACAAATTCTGAAACGGTGCTTTCAAGTAACAGTCTGCCACGCGTTACAAATTCGTTTGTTCTACTCAAAAGAGCAATGCCACCGTACTGTTTCGTGAAATGTGTACAGCGGCACTTCGGATCCTGCGATCACGTAGTACACGTTCAAGATGCGGGTTTGAAGGGAACGGTTCCTTGGACGGAGCATGCGTGCAGGCGCCGGCCGCGTGACGTTCTGCGGGGCACTGCTGGTATCCAACGCGTTGCAGGCACCGCGGCGACGCAGTGCCCGTGCTCGAAAAGCCTTTCTGGGCCAGTAGACGCAACGATAACGAGGAAGATTCACTTTATTTTGTTTCTTCCAGATCGTTATCGCGCGTGTCTGGCATCGGCCCACCCTGCAACCAGTCTGCAGCAACTGCGTTTTCTTTTCTTTTTTTTTTTTCACAAAGCCACTAATGCACACCTTACAGCGTGCCATTTCAAGGTGCGAATGCCGATCAACCTGTTTTGAGGTGGCCCTGGTAAAGCAGAATCCCAATAGCGAGTGCAATTTTTGTGTACGTGTAAAGAAAGAAGTTGAACGGTGCCAGGAATTGATCAACTTTTCGGAATCATTTCCCTTTCTTTTCTTGTTTTCTTTTTTCACAGTGATGACCCGGAACAGTACACAGTATACTGCTTAGCATGCTGCTTAAAGAGGGTGCATTAGGAGTGTCGTGCTCGCGCAAGCCAGCTCTCTTCACAAAATGCAAACGAATTCTACCGTTAAAAATGCTGTTCGGCGCGTCAATGGGAGTTGAGAGATAAAATAGATTCCAATCATGATTTATAGCGTGTCAAACGAAATCTACACGACTTCCCTGCCGAAGCTCAGCGATATTTCTGAAAACGAACAAGGCCACTGATTTCGGTAAACAGTCTTTGTCACTTGCATTTTATTGTATTTTTTTTTCTCGGACGGGAGTAGAGGCCGTGTGGCCGCCACATCCAGAGCAAACAAACAAAAGAAGAAGTATGGGAATTATTTCTGTTCTTAAGGAGAGATTACGGGTTTAGACTGCCGCACGTATGTCCGGCATGGTAACTTCGAGGAATTCGGTCGAAAAAGATTCCGTTACGGAAGTGTCATTCGATTGCGATCGGTCACAGACGTAGGTGCCGGCCAGCCTTTCCAACCGCCGTGGTGGCGAGAACTATCTGCCGCGCTTTTGTCTTCCCAAAGTTTTTCCTCACTTTTGTTTTTACCTTTCTCCCTACTTGGCCCCGTCGCGTTATCTGTGCGGTCAGTTTCTCGCTATAGCGATATTCGCGTAGCGCTCGCGCAGTGCAGAGTTGCCCCCGCGGCGAAAGCTTTAGCGAATGCCGTGGTATCGTACTTGTCTCTGGTATATAGCAGGCACCGCCTTCGCTTCGGGTTACGCTGCAAACAAGGAGAAATTGCGACAGATACGCTACAGCAGCGGGCGAAAAGCAAAACGGCACAGCAGGAGGACAAGCGGGCAAAAAAGCAATAACAAAAGATAATGCTGCGCCCCCCCCCTCCCAGCTTCGTCAGAGCTCCGACAAAAGTGCAGTGCGCCTGCGTCGTGCTTTCACGCAAGCACTCGCGCCGACCAATGCTGGTGAAGGGCGCCATTTTTCTTGGCGCCCGCGCACGGGTAAACGAAGCAGCTATAAATGAAGTAAATACAGACAATCTTGGCAATAAGTCGCAGCCAAGACTCCGTGAAGGAGCAATAAGGCTCGCGCTGTGATCACGGAAAGGAAACAATTAAAGAAAAACAAAGTTTGCCGTACTGTCTCCGAAGGCAGGTTTTTCGTGCAGCGCAAGGTATCCAGCAAGGCCCCGTTGCCGCGTAGGCGCTGCTCTCATTAATGGAATTCTCTTCCAGCCACTGTGCGGCACAATATGCGTAACGAGCGTGATGCAATTTTTCCTGCTGCAGGCGCTTATAGCACGTGACCACCGCGTGGTTAGATCTGTAGAGGGAGCGGCGATTAGGCGGCTCTCCCCTCTTTTCGTATCCCTTGCACCAACGCATGGGCACTGAACATGGGCGATTATTTCCTTTCCGGTTTTCTCACTTCGTCATCGACATGAAGTACCACACTGATTCGGCTAAATAAACAACATTTATGTCACGGTAGGAGGACAGGGCAAGGGAAGAAGTTACACAAAGGTTAGTTCCGGTTGATCACCTTGTGCTGAGGAAAGGGTATGAACATGAAGAAAATACACTAACATAAAAGTATAGGCGCAGACTCGAGCAACTTCTACTTCAACAGCTAGAATCATCTAACTGTTGCACAAAAGTTTGAAATCAAAGTTTAATTTCTATATGGTTTAATTGCCAGCAAGGTTGTCTCGCGCGCGCTCGCGAGAGAGAGAGAAAGTCATAACGGAAAGGCAGGAAGGTTAACCAGGCGGAGCCAGGTAGGCCAACCTGCACTGGGTAAAAGGGCAAGGGGATAGAAAGATGAGAAGGTCGAGAGAAGTTCACACTTTGCAATGGTACACACGCAATCAAGCGTTCATCGCTTTATTGTGTGGGTACAAAGCCACAAAAGCGCTGCTGGAATTCAAGAAACGACGCAGCGCTTTTGTGGCTTTGTACATAGCAGGTGCACTGGGCCATGGTCCCAAGATTTTCTATTCTGTGAAAGGCTTGTCATCTAAAGCGTCATAAAGCAGTCTGAAGGGCAACCCTTTCGTCTTCGCATGGTATAGGCAGTCACATGGAGGATGTTTGATCGTTTATTCTACACCACATGTACTGAAATTGGCACTGTCCGTCATTCCATTTAGGAATGAGTGGGCGTTCTCTAAAGAAACTCCTAGTCGCAGGCGGCACAGTAACGTTTCTTCACGTCGAGCAAAACCGGGTAGAAGTTGTAATCTCTCTAAGGCCGCTATTAGAATGTCACCTTCTAGCAAATGCACGCATAATTGTCGTGCGACTGACCACTCGAGGCACTTTGCTTGCATACGCGGGCTTCTTTCACGCTCGGAAAAACACTGTCACGTAGCACCTACTGAGCAACAGAAAGCGGAAGTTTTCCATGTCGCCCTACAATTTTCTCATCGACACTTTCCACGTAATTACAATATTTGAGAAGTTGATTAATTAATTAGGCCTGACTATCTAATTGGGCGGAGTGAAAAAAATTATTTGAGTATCTCCAAGCGACGGAAAACAACATTACTTTGGTTCTGTCCCGCTGCGTGGCATTTGCATACTTTTAAACTCTTGCTAAAGTTAGCAATGACACCCTGTATATCGTTCTGCTGCATAAGACGAGTGGACGTGATAAGGCGAGCGGATGAGATTTGAATGCATCGTTCTTTAAATTTCCTTTTTATTATTTCTATTTCCTCAGTTTCCTTAGCATTATTTTTCCTGCTGCTCTGTGTGAGTCGCATTTGCACTGAGAAAAACTTAAGGTAACACGTTCCGTTTACGGAAGTGACAGTCAGTTGTCGATCGTTGCACAAGGCAAGTTCTGGGAAACTTGCCATAGCATCTTTCCTTAGCCGAAAATTCAATTCGACTATATTGAAAAGCAGTATTTCAGGACGGAAGGACGTTTGTCGTCTGTTATGTCGCGTCTGCGTCCGGGTCAAACAATAAATAACTGAACCTCCTCAAAGACAGTTTGCTCTCTTTTGACAGTCACTCGAAATACGTTGCAGCCTCGTGAGCAAGAAGAAAAAAGAATTTCATACCACGTCTGCGCTCCACATACTTCCTTCAAGAGTAAGGGGTGAAAGATACCCAAGAGGTTACGTTTGAAACCATGAATTCCTATTCGCATGCCGTGAACCGCCGACTCTTCACTCTCTCTTCCGCTTCCGATCTCTTCAGGCACCTTGCATCGGCTCACGAAAACTAAACAACACAACACTTTTCCTTCTTCTAGCGCTTCGAGGAAGCTGGCCAAAAAAATAACAATGACGAACACTGGCGAATACCAATAATAACTCGAATGGAGGAGCAGTCCATCAAGCTCAAAAGAAAGCCGCATGTACTATTTCAGGCTCAGAGGCTTTTCGTATACACACGAAAATAAATATATAAATGAACGCAGGAATGTCGCAATCTTCGAGCACGACGGCACCTTGGTTGGCTCTCCGAACATCACCGCATTCTCACGTTGAGGTGTTTGTGGACGCCACCGCAAGCCAAACAAGAGGAAGTTCATCCGTCACCATCAGCGGCGATAGCTGCGATTCTGAAAAACCTTGAGAAATATTAGTCCTCAGCGTAGCAGTTCCCAATTTTGTTTCATTCATTTCCTTTTCTTCCGTCTTCATCGCGGACTCCAGGATGGCCTGTCCTCGGGAACACAAATACTCGCGCCTCTCGCGCGTGCGTTTGTTCGTGTTCTTCCCGTCTTTCTTTATTAACGGGCCTACACGACCCGTTTTCATCGCTGTCGTATATATATATATGCAGTGGCCGACGTATCTCCACGGAGTTTGAGGTCACACCCCGAACAACAAGCTTGCACGAAAGAGGAAGCGACGAGCGATCGACGGGCGCTCACGTGGGCTGCAGTCCAAATGCCAACGAACCAGACGCCAGCTGTCAGAGGGGGCTTCAGATGAAACCGCAGCGAACCCTGTACATGGCAGCTATACAGTCCGGCGCTGTTATGCAAGAGGAAGGAGCACGCCGCCACCACTGCTTGAAGGTCAAGAAGAAGTGCAACGATCCTCTAACTCCGTGCACCCCCCGCAACGCTACTTCGCCGCATCTGATGCCCCTCTTTGTTTATGATGGAGCGCGAAGCCCGTCGTTACTCGTTTCAGTAATTCGCGAGAGTGTTGCTCGAAGCACGTCATTGTACGAATGCGTTCGTTTGTATGCACGTTGGTGACTATACCGCAGAGCTCCGGAGGTGACTGGAGCGAGATGGCGAAAAGATGAAACTAGAGCACACGTATAGACAGTGAAAGACAGAAATAATTGGCGAGACGCTTACGTGCGCGTGTACGTTTACATTTATTAGACGAAGAGATAGCATGATGTTTTATACACCCACGTCAAGGTATTGCCTGACCTCGCATGCGTGCAAGTGGCGGTGCCTCTGTAGCACAGAATGAGGAGGAGGAGGATCAAAAGGAAGAAAGGAAAGAAAGGGAGGTCAACCAGACGCACGTCCGGTTTGCTACCCTACACAGGGGAAGGGATTTAAGGAAAGGAATGAAAGGAGAGAGAGGGAAGAAGGTACTATCGGTGCGTGTACATGCGGATATCCGTAACTTCACGCCCAAATGATACAGCATGGTTTGTAATGGTAACGCATAAGCTACGCGCTCAAATAAATGTTAACAGCCCATCCCGATTTCACGTCACAGTTGATGTATGTTGTTTATTCTCTTTTTCTCCTTCGTCTCTCCTTTCTTCTATTTTTCTTTTTTCGTAAGGCGTTCGTCCTACTTTGCGGGCAAACTTTAGAGGATACAACTGTGGCTCCAAAGACCGGCACTAACGGCCGGAACTTAAAACTGACTGAATAAAAACAAACCACCGAACGTGTACCCACGAAGGTCAGAAGTCTGTGTAAGCAAAGTAGTTGGTTCTCTGTGCCGGCATCTATACGTGACGAGTCAAGAAATCGGCACTCTTAATATACCAGTCATGTACACGCCTATTGGCTTACTCGGTATGTTATTTGTGTTTCTTCAATGTTTCTCTCTCGTTCTACGCGCTGTTTACATTCTAATAAAGTTTAGCCCTTCGTTTGGTTCCTTTAGAAAATAGCCACAAAGTTTTACGTGTTCATGATGACGTTGAAGTGATTAACCTAACAAACAACATTCTACGGCATATGCAGTCGTTTTTTTTTCTTTGAACAGCCTGGCTAACATTAGCTGGGACACCCTACATATATATATATATATATATATATATATATATATATATATATATATATATATATATATATATATATATATATATATATATAAATGCTCAGCCTTGGGTGACCTGACGAGAGTCGGCTAATTCAGCATGTGTTGGCTAACAAGCACTGAAAATAAAAAGAACGTAACGGAGAGATAACGCAGAGTTGTTAGCTGTATAGCTTGAGAAGTACAGGTGCTGTTGGACGCCGTCTATCCACGCGCAGTGCGTTGGCGCGCTGTTACAAATATGGTACGTGAGCAAGGACGCGCGCCACGCGAGAACTCGCTACAGCTGGCCCGCCTCGGGTGACCCACAGTCGGCAGTATCTATCAGCTTGCCACAGGTGTCATGGCCTACGAAACTGCTGCAAGGACGAATATATATCGGCACTTATTGTAGCCTTCGCGTAATGTCAAGTTTAAAAGCTACCAAGCATTAAAGAAGTTAATGAAGTGAAGCGCGGTGAATTATAGCATACCACAGTTTGGAGCTTCGATAACTGGCCGAGTTAACCGAGATCAGATCTACAACATAGTTGCGTTTGCTAGAACTTCCTTTGTTTTCTCTATCGACATGAATATTAAGGAATATGTAGGCACCAGAGATGTGACTCCTTGCCCCACGGGAAAAGTGAAAACGTAGTGCTTAAAATTTCATGAGAGTTCAAGCAAGTCTGAACACACGCGCACCGCCTTTCCGGTCTTATCTTTCTTAGGCTGCATTCCATTGTTCTCCGGAAAACCCCTCTCGACGCGCATCTTTTCATACAGAAATCGTTACATGTTCTTCCAAGCGCATGCCGCCCCCCCCTCCCAATATACGGGCTATAAATACTGCTGGCCTCCAAGAATTCTCCCACAGCAATGAATTCTCAGTGATACATTTCTTGTGTAGCATGCTGCATGTCTCCATGTCATCAATGAATAACGACACCTTTTGGGCACCTCAGCAGACACACAAAGTGGCAATCTCGCTATCAACAACGATACCAAATGATACCATGAGGCAGTTTATGTAGTTGCAATCACTGCGCCCCAGTTGAAACTCTGTAGCAACCCCCCCCCCTCCCCTCTTATCCCTAGTACTCTGGCTGCAACTTCGCTGTAATGGCCATCAATCAAGCGGCCGCGCTCGCCGCGGAGGTGTTTGTTGCGGATGGGGCTCTTTCGCTAAATATTTAAAGGTTGTTGCGAAATCGGGGTCCGTGCGGCGAACGAAGGTTTCACCTCGTTTTGGTGCAACTTGCACTTGACTTTCATATTGTTATGTTCACGGGTGTATAGGACTGTCCACTGTGGAGTTCTGACCCTATGGAGGCGATTTCTTCTCATATTTTTACATTTTTTTTTTACATTGTTGTTTCGGCGATGAGAAAAGGAGTAGCCGTCATCATTATAAGGTGACTATGGCTCTTTTTTTTTCATTTCAATTTTTTTAAAAAAGGTTCCATGGATGATGCCGTGGCAGGTGTCGGGAGGAAGTATATATATATATATATATATATATATATATAAATGTATGTATATATATATATATATATATATATATATATATATATGTATATGATTCTGGGCGACGTTAAAGAGAATAGAATGAAAAAAAAAAAAGGATTATATATGTATAAAAAATACATGGTGCAGTTTTACAACGCGGCTCCAAATATCGGAGCACACTACACGCTAGCCATCCGGATCAGCTTTTTATGCACTTTTCTTCCCTCTTTCCTTCGTTGAGGGAATCCACTGGCCAATCACAAATGCCGAATCTTCCACTACCTTTATCGCCCCTCACTGGTCTTCAACGTGCTGCTCGGGTCTCCAACGTGGTGCTCCTGTCTTCAGCGCGTCACAATAGGTGGCAACCACGTGGCAAACTGAACCTGCCGTCGACGCTTCCCTGGGAGTTCTCGACGATGACCCTGTCATCGATTCGTGGCCTCAGAGGAGAGGCGACGTTGCTTTCAAGCGAGCTGCCTTGAAGTGAATGATGAGGCATGAACATCAACCGTGACAGCTTCGTGTCGATGGTGGTGCATCCCCCGCTCTGAGGGACTGCCAGGCATAACAGTGCATACATACCGCTTGTGTCACCTTAGCACATTCAAATGTGCATAACACATACAGCTCCTGTTTTCTGCCAGGCAAGGCAGCAGCCAGCACATACCTCGTGGCCCGTGCTAGTAGACAGCTTGGGTCACTGGGTATGCGCTACATCTTATTGTGCAAGATTATCCACCCATCCAAAGTAGCTAAAAAAGAAAGAATAACTTAACTAAATATGCAAACGTAATTGTTGGCCACCTACCTAACAGCTTCTTTAGACCCATTTGTATTCCGTCAAGCCTGGTTAGATTCAGCGCTAGCACGCGTCATGAAGGTCAGAAGTCTGCATAAGTCTTGTTTACAGCGCGCGAACAGAAGACACGTTCTCCTTTGCCTCACCGCGCTCCCCGCGAGTTTTTCAAGCACGATTACCTCGTACGGTTCATACGTTACTGTTTTGTTTCCTGTCTGCCAATGCTACTTATGTACGCACATTAAGTGCTTATAACGTAGCCCCGGCAAACGCATCAACCCAAGTGAGCATCAAGACCCTCGTTGCGGCGTCGAGGCAACCGACGCGCACTCGTGGAGACAATTCTGTGACGCTCACCCTTTCTTCTCTTTCTTTTTTTTTTTTTTTTTGATTCAACGGGGGAAAAGAGTTTGACATTGGTAGGATCACGAGAAAAGTACTATTCATTCACCTTGCGGACTGGTAATATACTGTGACGCCCTTAGCCTCGATTAGCTGTGACCATTGTAAGCAAACGAAGTGCAGTTCAGACCGCCGTGTAACAGCTACTCGCGGCAGTTGACGCTGGTTGCGTTATAGCCCTGGTAATGCGGCCCATGTAAGAAAGGCATTAGTGCCGAAGAATGGAAGACCTGAATAGCCGTGTTACATGGGTCGACTTACAGCGGTTAAAGCAACCGTGGTTATACGTTAACAGCAGGAGTTTCCGGACAGACACAGCCGGCAGTTAATTTGCTAACCGGGGACGTCACAAATTGAGCTTGGGGACTTCACCAGCAGCCAAAAGCCAAACAGATGTAAATATCAATCCTCTCCGCCGACCTTCCCTATATAGCGGCTCAATCAAAAAATACTAGTTAGCGAGAGGCAATTCAAGAGTTAGGAAGGACAAGGAAAATAGAGGGAAAGGAGACAACTCAGGCACCTGAAAAATCCTTCCTTATCGTTAGGTGCAGTCAAATTGTGCGGAAATCATGTGCTAGTCTACTTAAAGGTCTATGTGCTTTAGAAGTGTCTACGAGCCGTCACTATATTTGCGGGTTTTATGTCTTGACTTAATATTTAATTACGCAGGACAAAGTTGCGCTCACTGGCACTACTGACTCGGCCAGAATAAAACCATACTACCCGGTTTGACGTACACGAAAAAATTGCCGACGATTACGTTACTTCCTAATGCGAAATTTGAGCGCAGCAAATAAGCTGTTTCACCTTTTCGATAGATTGAGGCAAAAAAATCGAGCAACACATGTATGCGCTATCACAGAATTTTTTTTTTATTTTTCACACGTATTCCTTTAACAAAGACTCCACTAACAGTTCTTGACAGTCATGAAGGAAGCTTTGTGGTCGGAGAAATAGACTGATATATGTTCGACTTGGTACACCAATGCTTGATTCTCAAAGACGAGATCTATACAAGTACCTCGCGAGGTTGTCACAGCCGTGGGACGCGTTACGAGCGAGAGGAACGGGATGTTCTCCCGCATAAGTGTTAGGAAATTGCTGTTTGTCTTTATGTCAAGCCGCCACCGATCTGGCTCTCTGATTGCCACCGCACAGGGCGAACGGCAGCGGCAATTTCGGCTCGGGCGGTGCACATATACAGATCCGCCGCCACCGATCTGGCTCTCTGATTGCCACCGCACAGGGGTTGCATTGGAGGAGGAGCGAAGAAAGGAATTAAGTTCGAGCCGGCGCTTTGACAACCGGAGACTCGCAGGAAGAGGGGGGAGGGGGGCGGCGTGTACACCCAGCGGCAAACGATGGGGGCAGAAGCGCGCGCAGCAAGCGGACAACACGATAAAGGGAGGAGGGAAGAGATAGCAGCGACTGACTGATGCCGCTGACGCCGATAGTGAGTCAACCCCAGCTGCGGAGTTGGTTTCAGGGACAACGAATAACCGGCGCGTCGGCAACTGAAGAGCACCCTATCCGCCACACAAGAACAGGGGGGGGGGACCCTTTCCTCCTCTTTCTGCATGGCGGCGACGGTGTTCTATGCAGTCACGTTATCTTGACTCTCTAGCGGCGTCAGCGGCATCCAGCGGTATCAGTCGGTCGCTGCTAGCGCTGGGGGGATGAAAGGAGGGCGGAGCTGGTTACGAGGCCGACGACGACGCCGACGCGAAACCCAGGAACGGACGCCAAAGAGCTGCGCTCTAAAATTTCGGTGGATCGGCCGCAATAATTCTTTTCATTGATTCCAGAATGCTGCACCCTCTACACAATCTCTACCGCGCCTTGAACTTGTGTCGTTACGAGTTGATAATTCCGCCGCCTCCATTGATCTTTACATATGTACATTCCGAAAACGACGGTACTATACCGAACAACAGTCACTGTCGTGAGCCTTAACATGTTGCACTTGTTAATAAATCGCTTTAAAGAAAACGAGAGTGCGAATCCACGGCGGGAAGGCGAACAGGACACTCTCACGCAACAACGGACGGTCCTTAACTGTGCTGCCATCCCGCGCGCGTCCGGGCCACGCACGGTGGCGATGAGAGAAAGCGGCTGATTGTTGTGGCACACTGTTACAAAAGGTGGTGCAGTAGGTCACCCAGGTGCCCGCGCGCGAATGACTCCGGTTTCGATAACGAGCAGCCAGCTAGGCGCCGCGGACAGGAAAAGACAATGCGTCGATGTGTTGTTGTGCAGCCGCAGGGGAACGGCTGTCACGCGCGGATAGATGGCTTCGGCAGGTTTCGCCACACTGGCGCCTTCTTCAAAGGCGCGACCCCGTGAACCCTGTAGCTTCGCGGAACACGAAAGCGGCGCGAAATCGATCGCACCTGACTCGACGCGTCACGAAGACGGTGGTGCTGTGACTGTGTGAAATGATACACAGACAACAACTCCCGCTAACCAGCTCGCCAGTCCGTTCCCAACTGCATGCCTTGTCACAACTAACCTTCTGCCAAAGGGCACGGGTTGAGGTCAGGCTCGCAACCAAATAAGAATACTATGAAATTAATCGTGTCTAGAATCTAGCACCTGCTCAATAAGTAATATATATATATATATATATATATATATATATATATATATATATATATATATATATATATATATTAAACGTTTTCAAGTTACAATTGAAAGTACATCTTTTTTTTTAATTAAGACTGTAGATGCGTGAAAGGAAAGATCACTGCAAAAAACACAAAAGTATTGACTCATTAAGTGTGCTAAAAGAGGAGTGCGAATGGAGGGCGCTCTAACGTAAAGTTATTCCATCCTCACTATTCTAAGCTCCTGACATCAAATTTAAGTACACGCCGACGCGAGCACGGGCGCTGACCCAGAAGGGTGGTTCAACAGCCCAATGAAACGCTATCCTGGTTTGTAGCAGGTGACCTTTGCCAAGCTTCGAAATTAACAGCATTGCCTATCGCAACAGATTCTTTTTTCTTTTCTTATTGGCTGGCGAGACGCGTACCGTACGCCGAATAGGAGAGAGTTTCGGTGGGACCGAGCTGGGTGCAGTGAAAGTAGATAATCGGGTGTGGAGAGTAGCACCATTATCTCGGTTTGGTCCGCTTCCCCTTGCTTAGCTTGCGGTGGTTCGTCGACGACTGCGGCGGCGTGCTACGGGGAGAAATAAATTCCCCCGGAACGGATGCTCAGAGTAGATTCGGCATAGCTATGTTATAGACGTGCCTAAAAGGCTCAGTAACGTTATAATGCCCCGCAAAATATTTATTGTGCGCAATGCCTCCCCTTCCCCTTCCTATTGCACATAATAGACCTTCGAGCCATAACTAAATAAAAACACATCATCATCATCATTATTATTATTATTATTATTATTATTATTATTATTATTATTATTATTATTATTATTATTATTATTATTATTATTATTATTATTATTATTATCGCCATCATCATCATCATCATCACCATGAGCAAAGGAATTCTTGGCAGCAACTACGAGTACACAGTGTCTGAGCGATCAGTGAACAGCCATTTTCTACTTCTTTCGGAGCGGGGCCCACAAAAAATTATGTTTTGTTCGGCATTTTAATGCATCTTTATTGCGTACCCGCCAGTATGACGTGGTGACTTCCGCGGTTTTGTGATGTTGCGTGACAGACAGGCGCACGTCGTTTTCACCAATCGCAGAAGGCTAATGGTGACAAAGATGTAGAATCGGAAAGAACTGTCATTCTTTTATTCAGTCTAATCATGCATAATGAGTGTGTACACGTCATCTTGAGGTGGAGAGTTATCGCGGTTTTGGTGATGTCTTGTGACTGACTGTCGAAGTGGACGTTGACCCAAAAATGTTTGCCCAATCATGGAGGGCTAACAAATCCAAAAGAATAGAAACAAATTGACATAGCTTTACGTTACTGCGCTCGGACACCCGCTACAGAAGAGCGAGCGGCGACAGAAGGTGCTACTAGTTACTGATTATTGTCAACACACAATTTCGCTCGAATAATGTATTGTTTGGTTTCCTATTTTCTGTTTGCTTTTAATCCACAGTTGAAGGACGAGAAGAAAAAGAGTGAAAGACGAAGAGGTTAAACGCCAGTGTGAATACCGGCTGGCTACCCTGTGCTAGGGACTACAGTGGCAGGATGACATTGCAGGGTGTGCTAGCTAACGCGCACCATTTTTAAAAAAGAAATAGCCAATCTATCATGCTGATGAAACCAGCACTTGCTCGCAACGCTTGAAGAAGCCTCCGGTACTTTCATTGGTATTTTCCTTCCGTAATTGACTAGTAATGACAATATAGTAACCATTTTTATTTACCAGCTGTATTTACAGCCGATACGCCAATGCTAAAAATTTACAATACAGAAAGCCGATACGCAAATGCTAAAAATTTACAATACAGAAGACATCAGTTTCAGTTGTTTACAAGTTACCTTTGCGTGTCTCTTTTTTACAGTGCTTAAAAGAAAACCCGTTAAATGACAGCAAAAGGCGATGCGGAATCGCTATTGCGCGCCACAGATACCTGTGTTTCCCTGAAATACGTCACGAACAATTTGATTATGCACGTGCAATGGCCACTCTGACACATCATAAATCATAAATATTACACGCCACTGTTATTCAAGGTGGCCGCTACATTCGTTGCCCGTGCACGTCAAATCGACAGCCGACGCCGGGGCTCTTGAAAGCTTCACTTTCTCAAATTACTTTTCGGCTCTTACAAACTAATTACTTATCGCTGTCACAAATTGATTAGTCACAAACTGTCGCAAGCTGACAAGCGCTCAGTCGAAACGGCAGGCTCGATATTAGCAGAAATGTAGTGACCCCATTAAGTATATGAAAGCATTGGGTTAATGACGAAGCACATTTATTCCGGGCACAGTGCATATGGTAGTAGCAACACTGCTCTGGCGCTTGAACCAGAGACCATGGCGTTTTTTATAATTGTGAGGACTTCATTTTCAACGCGAGAGAGTATGCCACTCGAAAGGTACAGTGCTGAAAAAAACTGAAACTGTGTTTTATATGCTCTAGAAACACATATAATATTGTCACAGTCTCTATATAAAGTAATAATACGCAACATTCTCCTTGCTGATTGTTTGTTCTAGGAGAACACAAACATGGCCGATGCTTTTTCAGGTGCCTCTAGGAACAACATAGAGCGTGTTTGGTCATAAACCTTCACTGTCTTTTGTTTCATTTTGTTACCGTTTAAACTTGTGTGTATGTTACCTGATTCAACCTGCATATCGACACGCCTGAATGAGACTAGTTTCTTACTGTCTTTTTTTTTTAGTTTTGTCTTCGTCTTTCAATTGCTCTGTCGCGTGTACCGATCCGCGCTGCCCTTCAGAAGCGATGCAGTATCAAATAGGTCCTCAGCCCTTGCTAGTATTGATTTGTCTCTTTACGTTTTACGTTTTATCGGCAATTTAAGCAACCGGAAAACCCCACTCTTCTCTAAATTTCCCTCGGTGTTTTAGTTCCTCTGTTCATCGATTTGTTTAGTATAATGGTTTTTTTTTTATGCCAACGTTGACCGAACCGAAAGAACCATGCCACGCACGGCTCGTCGCAAGTGAATTCGCGCGAGGGTTCGAAGCGTTCTCCGCTAATGGAAAATTTAAAGGCTTCGTTTTCCCTCGAGGAAACTGGCGTGTCTAGTGAACCCAGCCAAGCGCCGGAGTTTCTGGACAAGCCTTGACGCGTTTCCTTTTATGCGCGGCTCGCCACGATTCCTCCGGCCGCAGCCCCAGCTTGGGTGTGAAACTTCCGGGAACAAGGACAATGCGTAGGCGCGTACGGTGCGCCCAATGAGAAACGAGCCGACGCGAGACACAAGACTGTCTCGGGTGCTTTCTATATCGGTGCACGCCATGCGCCCGACATCCAGGATTCGTCGAGTCGCAGTCGCTTTAGAAACCCATGAAATGATGCAGAGACGAGAAGGGGGGGGGGGGGGGGGTAGCGTGGCGGCAGCACTGCTTTGCAAGGGGTTCCTTAAAAGTAAAAACCAGTGATATGAAAAATGCATCCGAAAGAGAATCCGTGCTACAAGCTTTTGCAAACTTTGAATTGTCAACAGATGTAGGGCGTCTCCGTCGCCAGCAGGAAAAAGAAAGAAGAACGAAAGGTACAAATAGAAAGAAATCATAAAAATAACTTAGGAGCACCTGTGCTATTTGACCGGCCGATAACTATAAATGGGCGCCAAGACCGCTGCGTGCGGGTTCAAATACGTCTTCTACGTGAGCCTTACAGGACTGTAATGTGTTGTAATAGGCTTCAGACTCTATACCTCGCTTGATAAGGGGCGCTCGGGAGTAGCAACTGCCGGGTGGTATTGCACGGATAGGTCTGCCTGCAACAAGCAACACCCCTCGTCCCGTGTACGCATACAAACTTCGACTTCACCCACTTGTAGACTACAGCGGCTAATATAGAGAGGCGCAAACTTCAAGCCAGTTTCCACTGGTGAAGAGTAAGAAAATCAATACTGCCAAACGCGTTCTCCTATCTCGCTTCTTAACAAAATTTATTAGTTAATGAAGATTAAGTCAACACGAAATCTGCCAAGGATGCGTACCTGCGCTGTAAATTAGCAGTGTTTCAAGGCCCCCACCGCCTCCGCGCGCGCGAGCCATACGTGCCACAGGGCAGCTTCTGCAGAACATCCGCTGCTCCGAAGTACCCAGAGTATGGGCTCTGCAACCACGGCACGCTAACTTGATCTGCCTATTTCGTGCACTATTTATTTGTCCTTCGAGACTTACAATGGTATAAGGTGGTACGGCTAAAGGCAATATGTCTGCGCGACAAAAAAAAGAAAAGGAAGAAGCCTAGCGCCCAAAGCAGCAACCACACGCAATGCAGAACAGTGGCCACGACGGCCACGCAGAACAATAACATAACTATACACCACTATGTCATCACATAATTTATAGGTCGACATTACTTGAGACACTCTTATTGAACTTCACTTGACAAGTAATGACATATTTCTCGCATGTGCATTGTGGCAGATGAATATGATTCAAACAATACGCCACCTCTCAATTCGCACAAACAGAAATAAGATGACAGATCACAGCAGGAATCAGAAGTACCAAATATTGCTGCAGTTAATAAATGCTTATAAGCTGAGCGTCTTCTCTCCCTTTTTGAAAGTGACACGAGCGAGCGCCAGGTGTCAATGAAAATGAGCTTGCTTCTTGTTCACGGACAGCATCGGACAGGCTACAAGAACTTTACAGCAGGGCTCAGGGACTTTGCCACTTCTGAGGTTGCTTCCAGGGTTGTGCACAGTGACTAGTCTTTACTGCATATACATGAGAGCGCGCAAGGCCGGAGGCCCAGGCGAACTTCCTGTAACTTTTACTGCACGCAATAACGCTGTCATTCGACTCACGCAACACTGTATTCGAAACTGCCACAGCGGTGCAGTCATCCGGGGCAGAGATGCGGCCACTATAAGGTAACGCACGCGAATTGCGAGGTCACGACGATGAGTAATTCTTCCCTCGAGCAATAAACTCCGCTAGAGGCATCTCAATTCGTGACGCCGTATGCAGTCCTCACACACTTGATGAGGCGTCCACGAGAAGGACTCGCTTGTACAGCGACAGCGACAAAAGAAGCAACAGCACGAAACCAATGGACAAGGCGCACTGTATATGACGACAAAGGAGAATGAAAACAAAAGGGTGGCAACTCACGTCCACACAGAGGCATGCACGCGCGAAGCGAGCGAATAAAACTGGAGGAAAAATACATCTCTCAACAGAGGGTATCGTAGATGCGAAAACTATTCTTCACTTTAAAAGAACTAACACAGAAAAAGGATAACAAAAAGAAACGCAGAAAAGCTCATAAAAAGAAAGAAAAGAAAACGTCGGAGATTGTGTAAGAGCGAAAGGGGTGCCTGTTAAAGATGCCGTTTTCTTGTTCTTTTTTCTCTCTCGCTCTCTCTTCTTCTTTTTCCCTTTTTTCTCCTACAAAGCCGAGAGTCCGCGCTTCTGTTTGCTTGAGCTGAAACATCTTCTTTTCCTCGCAGTCATTTTCGTGACGGCCGAAAGTACGTACGTACGTCGGCCGCCTCGCACCGCGGAGCATCGCTAGGACGCAAGCCCGGACGGCGTCAGAGAGAGAGAGAGAGAAACACTCGGGTGGTTCCTCGAGCCCAGGGAAAGCGACCATTCCGTGCAGAGAGATACTACCCGTTTCACGTACTACGGACGGCATGCCTAGCGCACCAGGAGCGGCTGTTTTGTGTAGCAGTATTCGGCCGCTTCTCTCCTCCTTTCCTTCTCTCAGCGGCGCGCGATACGTTGCCCGAAGCGCCGCTATAAAAAGAAAGGTCGGCTCCTCCGTCTTCTTCGGGAAAAGAAAAAAAACGAGCGCTCATTACACGCAGCCGCTCTTCTTTTAGCGCCGCAGCTAGTTCCAGCGAACGTCCCCGTGGACACGCCCCACAAACCGCCGACGACGACGACGACGCGTTGGCCCCGAAAAACGGGAGCACGCTACATGCACGCAAGGCGGGCGCGCTCGTGCTCGCGATCACTTCTCGTATCGGTCATTTTGTGCGACGGCAGGCGAAAGGAGCGATTCTTTAAGTTATTCCTTCCTCGTTTATTTCTTCCTCCCCCCCCCCCTCCCCGATGTCGTCCGTTCTTTCTTAGACTTCGCGCTTTGCTGCTTTCTTCAAGCGGCTACGGCGTTCAGCTGCTCAGCACGAGGTCGCGGATTCGATTTCCGGCCTCGCGGAGCCGGTCATCCCCATCAGTCTGTTTACGTCGTGTGCAGAACGAAGCCTTCTCCAAGCGAAATCCAGTTAGAGGCATATCTTGTTTCCATCCCGTATGACTCAGGGAAGACGTGAGATTAGGACACTTACTGGCCAACTGGATACCGAACATCGTAAAACAAGAACAAAGTGTCCAAACTCTGAGATTCCAGTGGGCATTAAAAAAGAACAAGAACAACGGGCGTTCGGAAGCAGGAGAGATAAACAAGGAGGGATTCGCAACTTCTATACAGTAAGCAACACCTCCTGACGGCTCGACAACTAGTCTGCCTAACCAAAGCCACCTACGTAATACGTAAAATGCATGTGTGCCGCGGTAGTGGAGATATCGCTCCACGGTTAGCGTCAAATTGGGGTCGTGCGTATTGCTTGAGTGTTATAGCACTTACGGACGACTATATATGGTCGCCTGTAACAGGCAAGGATATCAGCCCTTATGTCGGTCACGGGAACACAAAAGCGGCCCTCTCCGTTTAGACGTATCTTACGATTTTCGAAAGAACCCTGCCGTGCCTTTTGAGTATATGCTTGTTTTGATGCAGCGACTGCGTTTGTGCAGTTTTACCTTTCTTTTAGCTTCAATCGGGGAATATCGTACAAAGCCCTGTGGTGGAGTTAACCTATCTGCAGTACGTTACCGAAGTGCTTGCACATACCGTGTGCCCCAGCTAACCTTAGCCAAGCTGCTCATCGAAAACAATATAATAGTTTAAAAAACACGGTGCAAGATACAATTATAAAACCTTATGGCGTTCGGTTGCCACAGGTCTGGAGCCTGAACACCGCAGGTCTTGCGATTGTATCTATTGCATTGTTTTGATTGTATCGATTGTATCTGGTTGAGCAAGGCTAACGTTAGCTGGAACACCCCATACATGAAAGAGTTGCTAATTCTACGGTTCCGCTGGCTGTGGCATTGTCGCTGCACCAACGATCTCATATTATATCGCCCGACTCCAAAAACATACGTGTACATTCTTAGGATGGACATTTGCCAAAGCTTCACTGCACAATGAATTTCGTAAAAGCAATTATATGTAGGTAGGACAAGGCGAAGAAAAAGAAAGTACATTTTCTGAGCATACCTGCAAACCGAACAGGCTATTTCCTTTACTTTCACTGCACTTCCTCGCGCTCAGATATTGCTTTCTACACGGAAGCTTTCTTTGTTACATCTACCGTTCCCTTCTTTCTAACACTTTTCTAACGCATAACGCTACGGGCAACTACAATAATTGCGAATACGAATAGTATTTAACGTAACACGACATGAAACCAGCAAACCTTGAGCCGGGATAGTGTAACTATATTATTTTAACGTTATTCATTCTTGTTCTTCATAAGTGATCTGAGTGACGCTCCGCCTTCGTTATCACCGGGATCGGTAAGTTGTGCTCGGCGCATGATAAAAAATCAAGAAAATTTTACATAAATTTCCCCTGATGCAATTTGCACATTATTCGGCGTTCGGTAAGCACAGTCGCCGTACAGAAATGCATCCATAGACTCTTCCATATTTTCAATTCAGAATGATTTTTCACGCTACCTCAGAAATTATTGGCATGTGTTTCCCATAAAAATATTCCCGCTCACAGGCTCAGCTATGAATTTTTGATATTTCCTTTCATGATGACATGTTCGTCGTCCCCTAATAAAATCAAGTATAACGCGTACTTAATGTCTCAATTACTCGGCTCTAAGGACGAGCATATCATTAGACAATAAGCAGGTTTTTGTCTGTTCACTCTTTGTGTAAAGACGGCATTATTTAGTGACATAGTTAGGAAGTCACTGGCACGAGAGGTGGCCTTCCGCAAGCAATACTTCTTTCCCCAATTTATCCGACACTGTTCGGAAATCTAGAGCTAACCAGTGGGTCATTGCTCTTGGTACATCTGATACACGACTTCAAAATGTGCACCGCTGTTTTTATCACACTTCTTAGAATATAAGCGGAGGCATGCATTCGCTGTTGGCGTGATGATATAGAGATGAAGACGTGTCATACTAACACGGTAGCACGCTCGAAAAAAGCCTATGCATTGACAAGCAGTTGTACGTAAAACACAAGTCTTATTTTGTGCACGTGTACCTAATATACTAGCGAATTTTACCCTGCGACACATGTAAAGACAAAACAACAAATAGTCAACTCAGTTCAGTCTAAGTACAATAGGTTGAACGAATGAACGGGTGAATAAAATAGAAGTGACTGGCCCTTTTATGGTATACCATTGTATACAGCCGCATACGCAAATACGCCTTTATTTTTTTCGTCGCTGTCGCGAACGTATCGTAGTGCGGAAGCGATTAAGTGCCAAGGATATGTGGCTGCACTCAACCGTGCACTTAAATGAGGTCTTTCCCTGGTTTTCGTACAAACGATGAACTATGTCAGCCCGTTCACCAATTGCTAACAGACTTCGTGCAGGTGAGGCGTGGACTGCGTAACTACTATACGTCCTTTCTACTTACGAAATCGCCTTCCGAGCAACTTACGTAAATGCCATATCGGTACCTGATCTAACCCAACTGTTTTCCTTTCTTCTGAACGCGCCTCACCTACTGGCGGTTGTTCACATTTTAAGGGTCAGCAAGCCTGGTTAGCGGAAAAGCAAAGAGCTCGCGATCAGCAATGACTCAGTATGCTCGGGATAAGAATTCGCTCTCTCTCTCTCTGTGTGTGTGTGTGCGTGTGTTTGATGAAAAGAACATCAAGGCAAAGTCCATCCAGCATACTTCATAGTTGCTACGATCGCCTCCTTCGAAAATAATTGTTCCAAAGCTAGGCTGACTGAAAGTAGGCGCTGAGAATAAGCACGGCATATCACCAAGGGCCAGCGGGTAATTCTTGTCATCAGGCTGAAAGCCAGCAAGCTTGAACCTTTAGAGAAATACAGAAGAAAAAAAACTGCTTTGAAGACGTTCCAAATCATAACAGCAATAATTTCCAAGCCTTGATATTAATTGGTATATTTTTACTAAGTGGAAACAGGTAAACGGTCAATAAGAAAAGAGAAATCGTACTGGCAATCATCTCCTGAAAGGGAGATCACGCCGGCTCACTTGAAAAGAAAAAAGAAAGACAGAGAAAGAGAGAAGGCGGGAAGACACCGCACAAGTCACATCGCATCAAGAGACATGGATGGATCGCTGTAGAAGAAAGTGGGTTACAACGACTCATAAGAATTCCCCAAACGCTTTGCGGGCTTTGTATATTGCGTTGAAGCTCTGTCTTTTTGGAACAAGTCAGTTAGGGAAGATCGTGAAAGACCAAGCTGATAGAACTTGCTTGAGGAGCACACAGTGATGACTTTTCGAGGTTTGCCATTGTAAAACCAATATATCCGCAATCCAGGTGCGAAAGGCTCCGCAGAGGTCAACGTCGGTGTTGGCAGCCTTCGGCATTAACGCTCCCGATTCTTCTTCACTTGGGAAGCACTTGCACGGCGGAATGAGATTTGGCACTGTGGCAAAATTCCATTAGACCTTAAATTGTTTGTTGTCATTCATTTGCTAGAAAGAGGATGTGCTGCGAAACTCCTCCAGCCATCCGTCCTACTCGATGATATTCCTTCCATTCATTTCATACAATCACTGCTACATATTTCACTGATGCCAGAAATGAGAAAGGAGGCATGATTGAATAGGGTGAGATAATACATTAGCGCAGAAAAAGCACACGACCACAAGACAAGCGTTCGCGAAGTTTCCCGACAGTAAACGCGGAAGTTATTTGCTTTGTCAGCAATAGAGCATTGGCCATCGCTACCACCATACAGACAACATATCTTTAATTTCTAGGAGGTTGGAACGCAATGTTAAATCACTAATACATCGGAGCCCTCGAAACACTTTTCACGCGCGGAGGCGTAGCTGTATCAAAATGTGTGAACAACTTGCTTGAACAACTAGAGATAGAAACATCGGTGCACATCTTGAATCTGTGTAATCAGGTGTGCCAAGAGCAATGACCCATTGGTTAGCTCTAGATTTCCGAACAATCGCGAATAAATTGGGGAAAGTGTCCAAGTATTGCTTGGGGGAAGGCCACCTCTCGTGCCAGTGGCTTGCTAAGTGTGTCACTAAATGCTGCCGTCTTTACACAAAGAGCGAACGGAGAAAAACCTGCTTATTGTCTAATAATATGCTCGTCCCTAGAGCAGAGCTGTCGAGACATTAGGTACGCGATATACTTGATTTTATTAGCGGACGACGAACCCGGTCAGCGTGAAAGGAAATGAAAGACTTGTGCTGTACATTTATGACGATGTGACGCTAGTCAAACTACTTCAATTTATGGAATGCTTCTCGCTATAGTCTTTCACGAGCGAAAAGTGGCGAGCGACGTGCTCTGACCGTCGGCACAATTACAGGAATGGCCGGCTCTACCCTTCCGACCAACTTCACTGGCGCAGTTATTATTCTACCAAGTTGAGCCGCTATTAAGTTCAAGATCTTTTACTGTGAAACATTAGTAGATGTGAAACTCACAATTCTCAGATGGGTTGTTGATTATATCTATCGGCAAGCACGTAATTAATAGGTCATTTTCTATTGCTTTCTTGCAGAGAGAATTGAGACCACCTCTTGAGTTCGCGGAATTGGACACGCATTAGTCTGCGCCTTCCTGGTTTCTCCGCACCTTGATTCTCTATTCACACAGTGCAGGGTAGTCAACCGGGAGCAATCATGGTCAGTCATCTACAATGGCTGAAAACTTGGCGGGTGAATTCAACCTCACAATTTGTCCACTAAAGAGCGCCGCCACAGGTTGAACGCTTCCCCAACATGCGAGAAGTTAGTCCGTTTGCCTCGTATTCGCAGCACGAGGGTTCACGAATACATTGCGGTAAAGTGCCTCTAAACGGTAGCGGGAACGCAGCGATTACAAGTACACTGTGTTAGGTTTAACATACGCGCTCTTGCAAGCCTAAATGACGGCTAGCATAGTTTCGAGCTCATGAACGATGACTTATTCAAATGGGGCAATCTTCTAAAGGCCTGCTACCACCAGATAAGTACCACCAGATAAGTACCACCCGATACACCACATAATAGATAAGTCGGTGCTTCCGGGCCGTATTTCTCATCCTTCAGAGCGTTTCGGGGCAATGTAGGAGCAATTCTCTCCCTTCAACATTTGTGTCCTATGTTTAGACGAGATCGACTCTCGTTCTGTAACCCATTGCGTTAGAATCCCATCCCCTTCCTATAGCGACAACGCCGTACTTGCGTGTTTCCTCATCAATATAAGCATTCAATACCATCCCACACCACTGGAAGAAAGCCATTAACTACTTGGTCCCACACCGAAACAAAACTAAATCTACAGCATTGACGCAAGGCCGCACGTAAGAGGAAAAAGGAGAAAAACCGCACCATCGTTACAAATGTTGCGTGGACGCCTGTCACGAGCGAGAAGGTCTCAATCAGGAAGTCGGGTTTCTTCACATTTCCTTCAAGAGAGCCCAAAGCGAACTGTCTGGAATGCCGAATTCAGGTCGTGCAGTGCAGGGCGTAAGTGAAACTGGTTTTCCTTGTATATAGCAACGGTTCTCGTAAGGTCTCGTTTGGTTTTCTCTGGTTCGGTTTCAAACGTCGCTACGCGCTCAAGGCTGCTCTTTCGTGAGAGAAAGAGAAGAGAGTGTGAAAAAGGCACAAGAGGAGGGGGGAGGGCGCCTCATGCTAAATTCGAGTACTTAACCCCACCCGCAGGATAGCACGGAATTTTTATGAAGGTGAAAGTGGACGAAAATGCTGAGTACGGAGTACAGGCGTGCGCTTTAAGTTCGAATAACAGAGCTCTGAAGTACAGAAAGGCGAAGTCCACCGTGAATCACACACGCGCCACCTATGCACGCATGCGCCTACTTATCTTGTGGCTGCGGATCTATGTGTGCAAAACTTTTCTTTTTGTTTTCGTTTCCTCGTTATTTTTTTATGTTTGTGTGTGTGTTCTGACAAGTTCTGCGTGCACATACAGCTGATATAAATGAAAACCGGTGGACGAAACTAAGGAGCAACAAAGAGTAAATAAGAGACCGTAGGTATCAGAGTAACTATTTGGTTGGCCAGTTGGTTGAAAGCATCGCGACTGTGTGAAACACCGTAATCGTTATGCGGCGTCGTCACCATGTTTGTGAGGTAAATAATACAGCCTCAATACCCTTTGTGTTTGAAATACATACCCTAGGTAGTCGTGATGCGAGGAAAAGAGAGAGAGAACGAGACTCACGTCTCCGGTTTCTTACCCTACTCGGGGGGAGGAGGGTTAGGGAGAAAGAGGGTAACAAGGAAGAGAGGATGTCAGAAAGAAAAATGGTAGCGAAGCTAGAAAAGACGCACAGAGAAACAGCCGACCGGGTTGGATAGTTATCCACTGTTCACGATTAAGCAATATTTTATGCATGTGTACGAAAATTAAAAAAAAAATTCAGGCGCTTTTCTTTTTTTTTTTGCAAGAAAAATGCTGCATTTGCGCAAGGGAGGTATAATTTTCTCAGGCAGCAGCCCCCCCCCCCCCTCCCACCGTCTCCCCTGTCCATAAATCGGCTGCACTCCGCGCACACGACAGAAGCCATGGGCTGCCATATGGATGACCGCCTACATTAATTTAAACAGCCTACATCAACGCTACTGAAGGTTTATGGAATTGCGGCCTTACACTTTAAGTCGACTGTTTTCAATACGCAGTAGACAATCGGCGCTGGTCAATTGTTATAACAGCTTTCGCTTGTTTCAGCTCCTTTCATGTCAGCCATACCTACTGACCCGTCGTTCCCGGTGAGGTCTACCCGCCGTGGTTGCTCAGTGGCTATGGTGTTGGGCTGCTGAGCACGAGGTCGCGGGATCGAATCCCGGCCACGGCGGCCGCATTTCGATGGGGGTGAAATGCGAAAACACCCGTGTGCTTTGATTTAGGTGCACGTTAAAGAACCCCAGGTGGTCAAAATTTCCGGAGTCCTCCACTGCGGCGTGCCTCATAATCAGAAAGTGGTTTTGGCACGTAAAACCCCAAATATTATTATTATTCCCGGTGAGGTCCAATGCGGAGCGCTGCTCGGACCACCGACTTGGAACAAAACAGAAAAGAATTGGAAGATAATTGTTGCATTAACTCCATCGATGAGTAACCGCTTCGAGATATAGGGGCAAGAAATGTACCAAAATAAAGAGATACACGCGTAAACAACATTTTTCTATAGCGGTCTCTAAATAATAATAATAATAATTTTATTTCCCGTCAGATGTACATGATGACGGAAGCAGGCACTAAAAGCCGCCAAACAATGCAGCAGCTTCACAAGGACGCGAGCTATCGCTTTGGCAGTCAACGGCCCGCTATTCGTACATGATTTGCATAAACGCACCCTGCACACTAGAAACCAAACATCCGTAAACCGGCCAAGCAGTGTACTAACAGTACATGTAGACCTTACAGACATCCTAAATATATTTGTGCAATGAAAACGCGACAAATCAAAGTGTCAGTAAGTGACAATCCGGTTTGTAAAATATTTGACAGCGCTGCCAAATAATGGCACTGTCAGGTAATGACAGCGCCTAAAATCGAGCGATTAAAGTAAAACCGTTCACTTCCTCGTGGTCAGAAGCAGTGCATCACCAATATCCACACTCATTCACCTCTCTTTTTTCTTCCAGTAACTCCGATCCCCCTGCATAGGGTAGCAAACCGAACGCACGTTGGCTTGACCTCCCTACCTCTTTTCAGTCTCTCTCGCGCGCACGCATTCTTGTATACAGCGTTCATTCATTCCCTCACATCAGTGCACAGTACGGCAAAGCAGCCTGAAAAAAATTTCCAACCGCAAATGGTAACGCGCTAGCGATTGGGGCCTCGGCCGCCTCCATCAGACCCATTCCACCTCGAAACTGAATTCTACGCGCCGACGAAAGGACGCATCGGAGAAGAGGAAGTGAAACGTTCATCCCACGAGACTGCTGCATGCTGTGGGGTCGAGAACGACCCGCATTGCAGGTCCGAAGGTCATTAGCGGCGCATTAACTGCGCATATGCGCGCGACGCGCCCGTCGTCCTCCGTGCCTCATCGGCGCTTTGCCCTTCGTGGGCCGAACGCTGATCGAACTGGGGCGCGTCAGCGCTTTGGCTGTGCACAAGGGGGAGGACAATGCATAACGGCAAATTACGATTCTTGCTTTACGACCACAGGTTCCGAAGGGGCCTTCATCAGGCATCCTTCGCACACTAACCTTGGAAGCGGGCGCGTCAACCACGGTCGCCCATTTGTGAGTTAAAGGGAAGTAGTATTCGAGAACTGTACGCCGCGCTCTCGCTTTCTGCGCGAGACTCCTTTCAAAGCGTTTCGGCAGCGACGACGAGTCTGCAACAACCGCCTTTCAATGCGCACGGGGAGCCGCAGACGGCGGCCAGCCTCTGCCGATGACGACGCAACGGCGGCGGTGCATGGCGGCGAGTGTTTTGCTCCCTTGGGATCTCCTCGCGGAGGAGGGTGCGCGTTGAATCACCGCCCGTCGTTCGGGCATCATTCTGGCGGCGGCAACGCGCTTCCTAGTCATAAAGTTTTTGCGCTCGCGCGGGTCTTAGTGGTTTTTGTTCTCTGGCCGCGACGGCTGTGTGCATATAACGCGCATGTGCTCCCGAAGACGGAATATGCATAAAGGCTGTGGCTACCGCTATGCGCCGTACGGATTTGCCCTTGCTTCGGGTTGGAAGCGCCGTGTAGACCGTGTCGAGGACGCGCGACGCGTGGCGGTCGAGCGTTCTTCAGTGGCGGACACTTAAGCGCACAAGTGGTAGGGGACGGATTAAGCGAAGCGACTGTAATTGCCCGAGGACGGTCTTTAAGCAGCAGTCTTGTGACGTATATGCATCGGGTGTTGCGATGTCAGTGAGGAAAGTATAAATATTATAATTTAGGAGAGGCCACTTGGTGACTGCGTTTTCGGGCATTCAAGCTCATTGCATACACTTTGTACGAATGTCGTTCTGGGACACCTTGGCCCCACGATGACAATCTACGCGACGGTCCAGTGCTGACTTGGCGACCCGCCAAGACTCTGCAGTAGGAATGCGAGGTTCCAGTCCGAGACGGAACTCTTTCAGATACTGCGCACGCGGCTTCACCCATGCAGCACTCTCCACAAATGTGCTTCTTCCGCCTGTAAGTACCTGCCGAGACCACTGCCAATTTATCCACGCCACCAACGTGGTGTCTCGTTGCTTTCTACATTCTCTCTACATTAAAAAAAATATGGTTGCACATGTTGTCAGCCGGACTCCGATAAACCATCACACAAGTCAAGTAGCATATCTCGATAAGTCGTTTTCCCGTGCAAATCCAACGCTATCAGTGGCCACACGAGAAAGGGCTGAGCCTAAGCTCGTTTCGATAAATCTTGCGCTTTCGAAGCTTCTCGTTTTTTGTTTTGTGCTTTTTATTAGCATAGCCGTGTTACAAATAACTTTTACAAACTTTCGTAAACATCTGCGGGGGTCTGGAGCGCGCTTGCGCAATGATGTGCTTTGCTATTGAGTTGTGTCCACCGATAAATAGGCGTGTTTCTTCGAGAAAAATCTTTGGTTTGAAGTAGTGCTCGGCCCTGTCTGGTTTTTCTTTTTGTGTCATCTGTTTGGATCGCGACACTGGAGCGATCGGATGGGAACTCGGCGCTGACGCCCGTGGTTGCACCTGGGTCGCAAGCCCCAAGGGTAGCGTTGGCCTGGCGGCCTGGGGTACAACAGGAAGCATCCGAAGGTCCCGGCAAAGCATGAGTCGACTGGTAACAACGAAACAACTTGTTTATTTTAACATCGCAAAGAGTTGGCGGTCAGGTTGACCGAAGTAGAGAGACGGGAGAGCACTTCACTCAACGGAAGAAATCGGAGCCCTTTTTTGGCGTCCGGGGGCAGCTGTTTTTATACTCTCGCAGTTGAGGGCAAGAAGGAACCCCTCAAAAGACGAGCACGTGAATGTACAATGGGCTAATGGTGACGCACACTGTCGTAGCGATGCCGTAGCACCATGTCGTGGCGCTGCGCACGATCTCGTAGCACCTGGTCGTGGCGCTGCGCAGCACACTGTCGTGGCGCTGCGCAGCACACTGTCGTGGCGCTGCCGGTCGGACACAATGACTGTAACGAGAAGATGGTCCCTGCTTTGGCATCGCCTGTTTCGGGCACAATGACTGGAACGAGATCCCTGCTTTGGCATCGCCTGTTTCGGGCCCAATAACTGGAATGAGATCCCTGCTTTGGCATCGCCTGTTTCGGGCACAATGACTGGAACGAAATCCCTAGGCGGTCGCATCGCCGCAGACGCGCCTGGAAACACCTGGCGATGAGTGTTGCGGTGACGACGATCGGGCCAAAATGTCCGCCGCCCCGCCGCCGTCGCGCCGGCAAAACCACGTGTCGCAGGCGAAACGCAACAGACCGCCCCGCCGGGGAAAGGAGATCCCGATGGACAGGGGACTGCATCCGCTGTCCGGAGGGATGTCGCTCGATGATGCTCATAACCGAAGTCGGGCGTCCCTTGACGTTTCTTGAGCGCAGCGCACAGAGAAGGCCTCGTTCTCTCGTTCAGGTTCGCACGGGACACTGCAAAGTGACTTCGGGAGAGTTCACATTTTTGTTCTCGTTCCCGGCAAGCGTTAGAACTACGCTGAAAACTCAACCGCTCAGTCAGCAAGCACGGCACAACCCTCACTAAGCCCTGCCAGGCTCTTTCCCCTTTTTATACCACTGCCTAGTTCCTTACAGTAGTCTAGCATCACTCAGAACGCGTCCACAAATTGAAAAATTGCACTAGAAAGCATATCATCACTTTGAAACACTAAACAAAAGCAATATGTTAAAAAAAATCCTGCCTCAGGAAGAAAAACATCAGTAACAAACAATTTTGAGGCTGATTCCTACGTTAGGGGCTTCGACTTAAGCCATCGGCGTTACCGTTGAGACTCCCCTTTTTGTAACGCACCTCAAAGGAATATTGTTGTAAAGCGAGGCTCCAGCGCAGGAGGCGGCCATTTTTGGGAGAGATGGTCTGCAGCCATTGGAGAGGGCAGTGATCTGTCTCAATGATAAACCTCGAGCCGGCTAGATAGCATGACAATTTCTGAACGGCCCACACGAGACATGCACACTCTTTCTCGGTGGCGCTATACGCCTGCTCACGACTGGTCAGCTTACGACTAGCATACAGGACGGGGTGTTCTACTTCTCCATTTTCCCGTTGGCACAGTACAACGCCCATGCCTCGCTCACTAGCATCGCACTGAACAATGAACCCTTTTGTATAGTCTGGCGATCGTAGCACAGGCTGGCTTGTTAGGGCACTCTTTAGGGCGCTAAAAGCTCTTTCCTTTGTCTCGTCCCAGACGACTGTTTGAGGCTCTGTCTTTCTTAGAGCATCCGTCAGGGGAGCCGCGATATCAGAGTACCTAGGGATGTACCTCTGATAGTAGCCGGCGACACCTAAGAACGACCGAATATCGGTCTTTGTGCGCGGTTGCGGAAAGTCTCGCACAGCGGCCACTTTTATTTCAGAGGGGCGGCGACGACCCTGACCAATCACGTGACCGAGGTAGACAACCTCGGCCTGTGCTAACTGGCACTTAGGAGCCTTTACTGTCAAGCCTGCTTCGCGCAGGCGGGTTAGCACTGCCCGCAAGTGTGTCATATGCTCAGACCAGGATGCGGAGAATATCGCTACGTCGTCTAGATACGGTAAAGCGAATTCTTGCTGGCCCCGCAACACTTTATCCATGAGACTTGAAAAACAGTATGGCGCGTTCTTCAAACCAAAACTCAACACTTTAGGACGGAATGTTCCCATTGGTGAAATGAACGCCGCATACCTACTAGCCTCTTCTGTAAGTGGAACCTGCCAATAACCCCTGACAAGATCTAGGGTGGAAATAAACTGAGCGCCACTAACTTTCTCAAGGCGCTCCTCGATGTTAGGGATCGGATAAATTTGATCCTTAGTGATGGAATTAAGCCTGCGGTAGTCGACGCAAGGACGAGGTTCCTTGCCCGGTACCTCAACTAAAATCAAAGGGGAGGTATAATCACTCTCACCTGCCTCAATAACACCGAGCTGTAGCATTTTCTTTACCTCAGCCTCCATAATATCGCTCTGGCGGGGTGACACCCGATACGCCTTGGATCGTACTGGCTCTGGGGAGGTAAGTTCTATATCATGAGTAAGTACAGAAGTCCTACCAGGCCTCTCAGAGAACAGACCTTGAAACTCTTGTAATAGCTGGTGTAGTTCGGTTTTCTGCTCAGGCGACAGCGGTGCTTTACTGATAAGGTCACTAATGACTTGACCGGTGTCTTCCCTGTTCGTCACTGAGCCTAGTCCCGGAAGCTCGACTGGAAGCTCTTCAGGAACGTTTACCATCATGCACACCACTGCTTCCCTTTGTCTATAAGGTTTGAGCAGATTACAGTGGTAAACTTGCTGTGCTTTCCGCTTTCCTGGCAGACTTACCACGTAGTTAACGTCCGACAGTTTCTGAACAATTCGCGCGGGGCCCTCCCACTGCACGTCTAGTTTGTTGTTTAGCGATGTGCGCAATATCATGACCTCATCGCCAACCTCAAAACGACGGGCCCTGGCTGTCCGATCATAATAAACCTTGGCCCTCTGCTGGGCCTTTGCCATTGCTTCACCTGACAACTCCTGTGCCCTTCTTAAGCGTTCGAGGAGCTTAAGCACGTACTCCACCACGACTGGGTCGTCGCCCCTACCTTCCCATGATTCTCGAAGCATGCGAAGCGGAGATCGAAGCGAGCGACCGTACACCAGTTCAGCTGGCGAAAACCCCGTAGCCGCATGCGGCGCGGTCCTTAAAGCAAACATCACCCCAGGCAGACACAGCTCCCAGTCAGTTTGATGTTCAAAACACAAGGCTCTCAACACGCGCTTCATGACGGAGTGGAGCTTCTCAACGGAATTCGACTGTGGGTGGTACACTGAGCTGTGTAGCAGCTTTACCCCACACCTTTCGAGAAAAGTTGTCGTCAAAGCGCTAGTAAACACTGTGCCCTGATCTGATTGAATTTCTGCAGGAAAACCAACTCGCGCAAATATGGACAGTAGTGCATTAACTATCTCAACTGAGCTGAGTTCTTTAAGCGGCACTGCTTCAGGGAACTTTGTCGCTGGGCAGATCACAGTCAAAATGTGTCTGTACCCCGTGGCTGTTACCGGCAGAGGTCCCACTGTATCAATAACGAGCCGTCTAAAAGGCTCCGTAATGATAGGTACCAATTTCAACGGCGCCCTCGATTTGTCCCCTGGTTTGCCCACCCGCTGACAAGTGTCACATGTCCTCACGAAATGGTCTGCGTCCCGAAAACACCCTGGCCAATAGTACTCTTGCAAGAGACGGTCCTTAGTTTTCTTAACTCCTAGGTGTCCGGACCACGAACCCCCATGTGACAAGCGCAACAGATCCTGACGATAGCATTGAGGCACGACCAGCTGATCGAACTCCACTCCTCGGCGGTCTAGATACTTCCGGTACAGGACTCCACCTCTTTCCACAAAACGCGCAGTTTTCCTGGCGATACCTTCTTTGACATTGCAGCGCACGTTTTCCAGGCTGCCATCCTTTTTTTGCTCGGCCATCAAAGCCGTCCGGCTGACTTTTAGCAACCTATCAAGTCCGTCTGACGTAGGCGCGATGAGCAAATCAGTAGATAGCTCTTCTAACTTTCCCGCGTCGGGATTTTCCTCTCCAGTATCTGGCGCCTTCAACGCTACAGACTCAATTTTATTCTGTTCGGGCGTGCTCTGAATATCAGCTTGCTGCGCCTCTGACCCTTTTTCGTTGTTTGATAACGTCGGCCCCGCAACTACCGCCTTTGCAGCGAGCTCCCGAACCTTCGATCTGGTTAAGGCCTGAACACTAGCTTCACCAAACAAAAGCCCCTTCTCGCGCAGGAGGTGATCGGACCTGTTTGAAAATAGGTACGGGTACTGGGTTGGCAGCATAGATGACACTGCCGCCTCCGTCTTAAGCGCTCCGAAAGGTCCTTCAATAAGCACTTTTGCTACCGGCAGACACACGCTATGAGCTTCCACGGCTTGCTTGATCCACGCGCACTCGCCCGTGAACATATGGGGTTCTACGTAAGACGGGTGAACTACATCCATCGTAGCTGCGGAATCGCGAAGCACTCGGCACTCTTTCCCGTTCACGAGGAGGTCTCGCATGTAAGGCTCGAGAAGCTTCATGTTCTCGTCCGTGCTGCCTATTGAAAAAAACACAACTTTTGGTGTTGTTTCCGGACACTGCGCCGAAAAGTGACCCGGCTTCTGGCACGTATAACACAAGCGCGCTCGCCTCATCTCGAACCGCTTTCTGCGTTTGGCTGCCGCCGTCTCTTTACGTTTGGTCGGACTGCTTTCGCTCGCATCCGCACTACGCGTGTCCCCTTTTAATCTCATGGGTGTGAACTTCGGCCTCTCAAACTTCGAGCCAAATTCACCCTTTTGACCGTCCTTAGCTCCGCGAGCTCGACGCGTCACAAACTCCTCGGCTAGCTCAGCGGCTCTAGCCACCGTACTCACGTCTGGCCTATCCAAGACCCAGTATCGCACGTTCTCCGGTAACCGACTATAAAACTGTTCTAGCCCGAAACACTGCAGAACTTTATCGTGGTCACCAAACGCTTTCTCTTCTTTGAGCCACTCCTGCATGTTCGACATAAGCCTATACGCAAACTCTGTATATGACTCACTTCTGCCTTTCTCATTTTCCCGAAACTTCCGACGGAACGCCTCCGCAGACAGCCGGTACTTTTTTAGCAGACTCGATTTTACTTTGTCGAAATCCTCTGCTTCCTCTCTATCCAAGCGAGCGACTACGTCGGCCGCCTCGCCGGGTAACAAAGTGAGCAAGCGCTGTGGCCACGTTTCCCGAGAGAACCCCTGCTTCTCGCACGTTCGCTCAAAGTTAACCAGGAACAAACCAATGTCCTCTCCAAGCTTAAACGGCCGCATCAGGTCAGTCATTTTGAACAATACGCGTTCTCCTGCACCGTGTGCCTGACTTCCATTACGAGCGCGTTCCATCTCTACCTCGAGACGCTTCATTTCCAAAGCGTGTTGACGCTCTTCTTTCTCTTTCTGTTCTTTAAGTTCGCGCTCCTGTTTTTTTGACCTCTCGTCAATAGTCTCAAGGCATTCCGACAGCTCGTCGTCCTCAGCCTCTAACTCAAGAATAGCCTTTAGCAGTTCAGGTTTTCTGAGTTTGTCTGAGACATCCAGACCCAACTCTCTTGCAAGCTCCAACAATTTCGGTTTGCGCAACGACTTCAAATCCATGGCTGCTCTGAATGCTGCTTTCTCTACTGCTTACTATTGTCTTGCCGCAAACTAACCCGGCAGCAACGACAACCACAATTACCAGCTCTGTTTCTGACACTAACAAAAAGCCTGGCAACGCTCAGAAGAAGAAAGTCCCGCACTCACCAAACCTCGCAGGCAGGAATTCCGCGCAGTCGTTCCGCTGCAGGCAACCAGTCGTCACACAGGGCTCGTTGCACTGCTCCCGGATCGTCGTTGAGCTGCTCAGCATACTGTCAACTGCATCTCTTTGCTACTGGCCTCCGTTGTCGTGATCTCGCCGCTGGCAGACAGTTGTTTGAAGTCGTAGGCGATCTCACCGCTGGCAACCAGATGTTTGGGATCGCGACACTGGAGCGATCGGATGGGAACTCGGCGCTGACGCCCGTGGTTGCACCTGGGTCGCAAGCCCCAAGGGTAGCGTTGGCCTGGCGGCCTGGGGTACAACAGGAAGCATCCGAAGGTCCCGGCAAAGCATGAGTCGACAGGTAACAACGAAACAACTTGTTTATTTTAACATCGCAAAGAGTTGGCGGTCAGGTTTGACCGAAGTAGAGAGACGGGAGAGCACTTCACTCAACGGAAGAAATCGGAGCCCTTTTTTGGCGTCCGGGGGCAGCTGTTTTTATACTCTCGCAGTTGAGGGCAAGAAGGAACCCCTCAAAAGACGAGCACGTGAATGTACAATGGGCTAATGGTGACGCACACTGTCGTAGCGATGCCGTAGCACCATGTCGTGGCGCTGCGCACGATCTCGTAGCACCTGGTCGTGGCGCTGCGCAGCACACTGTCGTGGCGCTGCCGGTCGGACACAATGACTGTAACGAGAAGATGGTCCCTGCTTTGGCATCGCCTGTTTCGGGCACAATGACTGGAACGAGATCCCTGCTTTGGCATCGCCTGTTTCGGGCCCAATAACTGGAATGAGATCCCTGCTTTGGCATCGCCTGTTTCGGGCACAATGACTGGAACGAAATCCCTAGGCGGTCGCATCGCCGCAGACGCGCCTGGAAACACCTGGCGATGAGTGTTGCGGTGACGACGATCGGGCCAAAATGTCCGCCGCCCCGCCGCCGTCGCGCCGGCAAAACCACGTGTCGCAGGCGAAACGCAACACATCGTTTATTTGAACTTTAAGACAAATAGGAATCTTGATTAATTATGCCGTTAAGCAGAATACAAAAATGATGCAACTTGCTCCTCACAAAAGCCAACAACATGCATTCGGTAGCGTCATAAATCAGGAGACCACTCAGCGCATCCTAATAGAGTGCGAAGGTATTCACCCGGTGCGACCAGTAGGTAACGTACACCTTCCGAAAGCGCTACGATTTAAAGTTAATGTAAGCGCCAGCCGGTCACCAGTCGTGATAAGCAAGACACATTTAGTGTATTGGCGGCAAAAAAGCAGGGAAGAGATTGATACCACTGGATCCGTTACTCGCATATGAAGCGGTAAAAGGTAGATAGAGAAGTTATGAGGAAGAGAAATACGATTAAGATGTACGCAAAATTGCTTGAGTGAAAAGCGCGTATAAACATACCTTATTAACTCAAGCAGGCTATATGTGACTATTTGTCGCCTCCCCGTTTCAAAGGAGACGCCAATAAATCATCATCATCTGCAGCAGCAGCAACAGCGTCCTCCTGAAGTGCTTTGGCATAATTTTAAACCATGGCTAAAGTTAGCTGGGAGACCATGTACAATGGCCACAAGCACTTACACGTAAAGACAAATGAGGCCTGTAAGAGGATCTTTTAATTGCACAGTGCTTCTAGCTCAGTGGGAACCGTGTATACGCGAGCAAGACATGCACGTTCACCGCGCGCCTCAACACCGCGGCGGCGCTTACTGTCGTATTCACGTACCACGAGTGTGAGTAGAAAGAGGAGCAGGCATGAGTTGTCGGCCGATATCTAACGCAAATGTGAGCGGAAAGAAATAACTCTCGAAAGCGAAGAAGCAGCAAGGAACAGGGGGGGGGGGGGGAGGTAGCTGCTTTCGCCTCGGGCATTCCGGTATATGATCATTGAAATGCAGCTGCCTTGACTCCGCGTGTTCGCGTGCATGCAAGCAGCTTGCGTGCGTGTACCCCCGCGACCAGCAGGCCCAGCTCACTCACTCCATCTCACTCTAACGACTCTTATCTACGCGCGCGTGCGCAAGCTCGGCTAATCTCTGCAGCAACATATGCGTATGTATATATTCAGTCGCCGGATTCATTCCCGACAATAAATCGGGTGGATGCCCGAAGCATCATAATGAGCTCGCCCCTACAAGAACAAGGCACCTTTTGGAAACGATGTGAAAAGGAGGAGCAGGTGATCCATGTGCTCTCCTCCACACCTTTCCACTTCTTGTAGTTTGCCAAGTTGCGACTCTGGGAGCTAGAGCACGTCCGGCTCAATGCGGAGCCATTGTGTGTTTACCGAAGTAGCAGGATTACGTAACACACAAGCAACACGTGCGTTCTTGCCCCTGACAGTGTTCTTATCAGACGCGAACTTTCGGGTGGCGCAATGCGCTTACGGGTAGCATGGTCGTTATAACCTCGAGCAAAGTTACGGTTGGAGTAGTAAGTGATTTTTTTTTCTCGAAGGAACAAAAAATATCCTGCTAATCACGCTACAAATGTCTAGCCCGTCAGCTGATAATTGAGCGATCGCTGGCAGGGCGAGATGCGGGATAAGTGAGGAAAAAGATATAGATGAATAATAGCGAGAAAAGAGGCATGCATATGCTATGCGAAGGGAAAAAAAGCACCCAATGCAACTTATATAAGCTCCTTGGCTAAGTCAGACGTTCACCTTATTTCACGTGCTAGTGAGATGTTACAACATCTGCTGTTGCGTTCTCCTGGGTAGCGTACCCCACCGCTGCCGACTAGTTGTTGCTACGCCTGTTTCTCGAAGCTCGACCGCCGTTACTATTGGGTAGCGTGGCGATGTCGGCAGGCTGCAAGCGTCCGGTAAACCATGTCGATTAGGCAGGGACGAGACGATGTCTAGTGCGAAACTTGCACGGTTTATGCAATGGTTGGTAAAAGATAAAGAGAGAATCAAGTGAAAAAGTACATTGCGGGGCCCTTTAAATCATCATCATCATCATCATCATCATCATCATCATCATCATCATCATCATCATCATCAGCCTAGTTACGCCCACTGCAGGGCAAAGGACTCTCCCATACTTCTCCAACTACCCCGGTCATGTACTAATTGTGGCCATGTTGTCCCTGCAAACGTCTTAATGTCATCCTAACTTTCTGCCGCCCCCTGCTACGCATCCCTTCCCTTGGAATCCAGTCCGTAACCCTTAGTGACCATCGGTTATCTTCCCTCCTCATTACATGTCCGGCCCATGCCCATTTCTTTTTCTTGATTTCAACTAAGATGTCGTTTACCCGCGTTTGTTGCCTCAGCCAATCTGCTCTTTTCTTATCCCTTAACGTTACACCCATCATTCTTCTTTCCATAGCTCGTTGCGTCGTCCTCAATTTCAGCAGAACCCTTTTCGTAAGCCTCCAGGTTTCTGCCCCATATGTGAGTACTGGTAACACACAGCTGTTATACACTTTCCTTTTGAGGGATAGTGGCAACCTGCTGTTCATGATTTGAGAATGCCTGCCAAACGCACCCCAGCCCATTCTTATTCTTCTGGTTATTTCAGTCTCATGATCCGGATCCGTGGTCACTACCTGCCCTAAGTAGATGTATTCCCTTACCACTTCCAGTGCTTCGCTACCTATCGTAAACTGCTGTTCTCTTCCGAGACTGTTAAACAATACTTTAGTTTTCTGCAGATTAATTTTCAGACCCACCCTTCTGCTTTGCCTCTCCAGGTCAGTGAGCATGCATTGCAATTGGTCTCCTGAATTACTAAGCAAGGCAATATCATCAGCGAATCGCAAGTTGCTAAGGTATTCTCCATCAACTTTTATCCCCAGTTCTTCCCACTCCAGGCCTCTGAATACCTCCTGTAAACATGCTGTGAATAGCATTGGAGATATCGTATCTCCCTGTCTGACGCCTTTCTTCATAGGGATTTTGTTGCTTTCTTTGTGGAGGACTACGGTGGCTGTGGAGCCGCTATAGATATCTTCCAGTATCTTTACATATGGCTCATCTACACCCTTATTCCGTAATGCCTCCATGACTGCTGAGGTTTCGACTGAATCAAACGCTTTCTCGTAGGCCCACTAAAATCGTAGGCGGGATCTAGCTCACGTCAACGTCATGTGACAGGCACTGAGTCTGGTTGCGGATCCCTCCTACCCGGTGAGCTTGCATGAGCCCGCCTCCGCAGGTGGCAACCCGCAGGTCCGGGATCGTAGGCGGCTGATTCCTTCTCCCAGGTGACCTTTCACGAGCTTGCCTCCACAGGTGGCAACCCACAGAGTCTAGTCGGGGATAGGCGGTGGATCCCTTCTCCCCGGTGAGATTGCATGGGCCCGCCTACGCAGGTGGCAACCCGCAGGTCCGGGACCGTAGGCGCTTATCCTTTCTTCTAGGTGACGCTGGTTGCGGGAAAGCGTTTTCCCCTAGACTTTGGACAGTTCGTGGAAACGGTTCTTCTAAAGTCGCACACACACAAAGGGGCTTGTAAGCACTGCGGGGCGCCAGCCATAGCGGCAACCTCTCGAGACAACCATATCAAATTAGAAATTCACCCTTCGTTTTTCTTAGGCATGGACACACACGAAGGGACCTGTAAGTACTGCGGGGCACCTGCCAGACCGGTAACCACTCGAGACAACCACAGCAAATTAGGAATCCTTCCTCCGTTCCGGTTGAGCAGGGTCCCTCGAGCATCCTTTTTCCGGCGGTGTTACGCGCCAGCCATAACACTGCCCAGAATGCAGCGAACTTGAGTGAAAGCACTTTTGCGCTTTTTGAAAACGACTGGCTTGTGCGAGCGCCTGCGATTGCGTGGTGCTGTCCGCGCACGTGCACCTTTCCACCGCCTTCCTCTTTCTCATCTTTCTATTCCTCGTTTCCTTTCCCCACTCCCGACGTATGGTGACCAACTAGAGACTCTTCTGGTTAACAACCCTGCTCTCTCTTTCTTTCTCTCTCTCTCTCCCATTCGCGTTCGTCCCTGCGGCACCGCACGCCCGTTTGCAGTTCGCAGCGCGTCACTGGTGGTTCTTGGCATAGCAGGCAATGTGCGTTGTCAGAGGTTGTACACGCGAAATAGCGTTTTCCTGTTAGTTGCATTCTCGCTTGTGAAGTTTCGTCCAGAAGTTGGCTCGCAGTCTCATAGAAAGGTAATGGCGTTATCAATGAAAAAAGAATAAACAGAACCTGTATTTCTAAAACAGTTCGGATAATCGGGATTGTATATGCGTCGTCGCCTCCCAATCGTGGCAGTGATCATCATATTAGGTAATTGAAAAACATTTCGTCAGAATCAAAATATAGCTCAGTTCCGCCCTGAGACCCTTATGCATAAGATACAGTAGACCAGTTCACAAGAACTATCATTTGGCAAATGAACCAAAACGCTAGTGATAGTTACCAGATAGTTAAAGCCATGAACGAACTAGATTTGCGAAATAGGGCCTAATTTATCTACGAACATTACTCATATAAAATCAAAAGGCGGTGATATCAGCGAAACAAAATGTCACCGAAGTAAATGCGACACCAGTGCGAAGCATCATGACATCTGCGCCGTGAATACGTTAATGAGACTTTCATACTTCTTCGGCAATCAGTGTGTGTTTTTGTACTACATTCTCATTTCTGCTCTTTACTTGCCATGTTTTATAATTTCCGGCTGGTAGTCCGCTCTTCGAGACAGTGTAAAAGAATTAATATTTCATTTAGCTTAGCGCGACAGATGGCTTTATTAACATAACATTAGCAATCTGGGGCAGTATAACGCAAAGCTATTCCAATCTCCTGACGTCAAATTCACGTCACCGCCAACGCAAGCATCACACGGTGACTCGTACCATTGTTTGACTCGATCAGTCAAATGCCCTCCTCGTGTAAAGGAGGTCACTTTCGTTTGCATTTAAAACGAATAGCATTGCCTATCTTGACAGATATTTCTTATCTAATTGGCGAAGAAGAGGCGAGCAGCACGCAGCAGTCGAGGGGGTTTTGGCGGGGCCGTGCTAGCGCAGTGAAAGTAGATAACGGATGAGGAGGGTGGTGCCGGCGTCTGCGATTGGTCCGCTTCCCCTTACGCAGCTTGCGGTGACCGGTCGAAAATCGCGGTGGCGTGCAACGGAAGGCTTAAAATGTCATAAAAACGGATCATCAGAGTAGAATAGTTAGCAGAGCGATGTCGCATACATGCCGAAAGGGTTCCGCAACGTTGTGCTGCCCCGCAAAAAGGTTTAATTTGCGCAAATAAATTCGTGCTCCCCGGCAGCTCCGAGTAGCCAATGTCCGAATGGTCGGTGGGCAGAAGCCTCTTCTTCCTTTCTGAACGGAGCAGCCTCTGGTTGCTCTAAAAAAATTTTCAGTTTTGTTCGGCCTATTAACGCATGTTCAGTGCGTACACGTCACTTTGACGTGGTGAGTTTTCGCCTGACGCCGCATGACAGACCGTAGCGGTGGGCGAAGCCCAAGAACATGTGTCCAATAACGGAGGACTAATGGCAAAAAAAGGTGTGGAATTGAAAATAATTACTTTTCTTCTGTGAAGTGTAATCACGCATAATCAGCGTGTACACGTCGTATCAGATGGGCGTGATAGACAGGCGACTCGGGAGTGGCCCGAAAAATTTTTGACCAATCGTGCAGAGCTGATTGCAGAAATGGAGTACAAAGTTTGTAATAGGTTTATGTCATATCGCCCCTGCAAACAGGGGATATATGATCCCCGAATGAGTGTTGCTGGGCAAAATACATAGTTGCTTCACAGTTAATGAATAATTGCTTTGTAAACATTAATTCATTAGCAAATGCCTTAAATGTGCGTTCGCGATATACGAGATCAACGGCGCTCAAGCTGGCATTGCAGAAAAAGTTCACGAAACAAATAGCCACCGCGGAAGCAGCAGTTCTTCAACATAATGAGCCATAGTAGAACGTAACACACACGCCCATGGAGGCTAATAGAATCCATTCATGGTTCACTGTAGGTATTTTGAACCTGTGCGATCACCGACAAACGAGAGGGGAAACAGGACTTCTAAGTGCTTCGGAAAAACGGCGATGTGTCTCATGGCTAAGGCAATTTTTCAGCCGAGACAGCGGCGATACTACAATGGCACTTAGGCGGTGACAACGGCGCAAAATGTGACGGCGACCTTGACAACGGGTGCGCCGATGTCAGAAAGGCTCCTTAGCCGACAAGTGGGCTCACTCCACGTCCGCTGTCGTCGGCCTGCCGTCTACTCCTCTCGGCCGTCGCCGCTGAAACTTCCCGTCGCCGCTGAAATCCTGCTGCCGTATACTACGAGTGACGCCTTGCCCGCAACACGCCATGTGTCGCATGTGGGAACAACAAGAATTATTCCGCAAGCCCTGGAAGCGTTCCTAAATTCCTAAATGGTAACGATGGCGTCGCATGATGTATTAATCTCCAATGTAGTTTTTTTTTTTCGTTTTTTAACACTTATTTAATATGCCATGGGAAACTACAGCGAAACGCTTGAACACTTACCGCTGGGATGTATAACGATCAACAGTTGTCGTGATGCTCTACTGAGCAAGTTCCAGCAACGTAATATCCATTGAACTGCGCTACCAATATCTTGTTTCCAAATGGTCGCGTATCGACTCAATATCGGGCTCACAAAGCTGTGCTTGAATTCTCGACAACCACGGGACAAGACGTCTCGTCTGTAATGCTCGTACTCTGGCCTGTGACTGTGTGATGCGTCTAGGCGTGTCTTCACCTTTCTTCTTCCCTCTTTTATCTACGTTCTGTCTAACTTTGCTTTCTGCTCATCGGGCGGGTGGGCGTAGTGTTGCTTTTAGGAGACAACTTCTAGCCCGTTTTGCTTTCTCGTTGTGGTGTTTGCATAATGACACGTGTACTCGTTTATCTTTTTCGGGTGACCTCTTTTCACCGTCTAACAAATGTTATCACTTAGCGCGGGACGCGCCCGCATGTATCGGACGTTCATCGAATGTTATCGATGGTTCTGCTGTCTGTTGACACCGAAGCTTCCGTAATCTGACTGCATGTGTAACGCGAACTCTGTAGAACTTTCTGGAATCGTGTGGAACTTTCTGGTACTTTCTGAACACCAGCGATTACTCTGGAACCTTCGATGGCTCATGTATAAAAGCCGAAGCGCGTGACCGGCAGATCAGATTTCGACGATCGCCGACCGTGTTCGCCGCTATCGCTGTGCTTTGAGGGTAACTTGCTTTTGTCGGCACAAGTTCGCCCAATAAATAGGTAGTTTCGTCATTCACAGTTCTGCGGTTGTATTATTGACCGTCACTACTACGTGACAATATGTATACATGTTTAATAGTCAGTCAATCAATCATTCATTTGCCTTGCCCAGGAACAAGCTTCAGGTCCTAGTGCTGGCGCACGAATACACTAAAATCTAATAATAATAATAATAATAATAATAATAATAATAATAATAATAATAATAATAATAATAATAATAAGATTTAGTGTTATTTTTCTTTAAATAGTAAAGTTATTTATTTGTTTATTCATTCATTCATGCATTCATCTGAGCGCAGAATTCTGCATTTAATTTCATTCAATGTACAACATTGCTTCAGCTTTGACGGTACCTTTATGTTCAGCGTGTTACGTAAAACACTATGCGGAACTTGCCAAACATGTTTCTTTAACTTTGTCCCTCTTACACTCCTAATTTCGTTCCGCAAAACGGCCACTAAGTCGAACATTTCGCAAATATGTCCCACTCACATATGCGCATAGAGATTGGGAATGTGCAGATAATTCGTCCGGGCAAACGCTACTGGATCGTTTTCTTTGGTTAATTTGGAAATTATTGTGTAGTGTTTTCACCATAACATTGATGAAACTTCCTATGTTTCTATTTTTTGTTGTTGTTATTATTTGAGGTATCTTTATATACAAATGAATGAACGGCTTTTCCTATAAAGAGCCACTTCATTTGTGCGTATACATCAACGTTTTCTTTACCTCTCGTCACCATTTTGACAGATTCAACCTACTCTACTTTTGGATAGAAACCAACATGTTTCTTGCCAGCATTGCTAATACAATAAAGAAAAATAATCAGTCAATCCCTCTCAACGTGACAGCAGTGGTCTTTACGACATTTCTATAACGCAATACCAACGTCTACGAATTCCAGATAACTTCTAAAGAATATCCGCAGTGTTCGCAGCTAAAGTGTGCAACTATTAAAGCAAAGATTTCTTCGGGTCGTCGAGATTCCAGCATTGCGTTAAATCTGTGTCGTATATTTATTTTATTTTTCCAGGAGCCAGCGAGGCCTTTGACCAATGCGATTTCAATTCGCCTTCTCCGTACTTCGAAGCCGTGCCCTTGTATAGGTCTAATCAACGCGCCGGTGTGCCTTCATGCCGCATACGTACACCTGCAATAGAAGTGTATTGTTAGTGCTATTGGACGTGAAAACATGCAAACATCATCTGAACCGAAACTGTGTGCACTCTTATGGACCATTCATGCGGTAGCCCTTTATGTGTGTTGATAAAGTTACCGCTTCACTTCTATGCGGCAATTCGATTATTGCTCACTTGATAACACTTTAGAAGGGCACGAGCTCTTTCGAGAAATTAATATCATGGCGTGAACCGTGATTTAAGACGGTATGCTTTATTACATTCTACATGATTCAGTTGGCTTGCGGTGCGCGGATTCAATGGCTTGGAGCTCTTCTTTGTAAGTCGCGTCTGATAGCGAGCTTGATGAAGAAGACAGCATTTAAACTATCCCGGGATAACGCACAGCATACGCTCCTCCGGTAGCTTTGCTGTTAACCCACAGCCTTCTCCTCTTTGCTAAAGCTTGCTTAGCGTTGATAACTTTCTAGGCAATGCGTTTTAGACCCTTCTTTGCAAGAAGAAAGTGATGCCAGTAACACTGCAAACCGAAGCATTATTTCATTCCGAAATATTGCACCTGCATTTAGGAACAACGAATGCGTTCTTTCATGACACATAATATGTATTCGGGGAATCACTTCCAATAAGCTATTGCAGCAGTCACGAAAAACGCGCATCTCGGACGCGAAAGCGCCACGATTGCCTCCCCCCCCCCCCCCCCCCCGCGTCGTGCTCACAGCAATGCGATTGTGTGGAGTCGGAGGGCGCTAATAAGACAAATAAATAAAATTCCAAGTTACGGTCGTCCAAAATCAGCTGCGCGTGCCTCACTAGCTGTACGGGAACACTGCGTGGCGAGAACCACTCTTACTCACTGTCGTCTCAGAACGGGTATACGGCCGTGCACATTATTAAACCGCGACGGCGTCCACAGCCGCCAGAGAGAACAGAACCTAGCATGGTCTACGGCAGCCGCAGAAGCACCAGAAGCAGCGCCTACACCTGATCGGCGAGAAGAGGCGGCGACGGCGGCGAAAGCCTCGGCGGCGTGCAACGGCGACGCTACGGTGCAACAAGCGGCTCCTGCAACGCGCGCGCGCGCGCGCGCACGCGGCGGAACTGGGCCAGGCGAGCGTGGTCGCCGTCGGCAGCCGCGGTGGAGTCCCGTTAGCGGAGAAGTCCAACGGGGAGCAGAAGAAGGGGGGACGCCCTTCCCCTCGCCTGGCCCAGCGGCAGCTGGCCTCCGCTAGCAGTCCTTCCTCGTCCCGGAGCCCTTGCCGCCGCTGTTCCCCCTCGCTTATATATAAAAACAGGTCCCCTGAATCTAGACCGTTTCCCAAGAGTCGGCCATCGGACACTGAGTCTGTGCGACGTGCCTTCCCTGCAGCGGCAACACTGCACGCCCGACGTGCGCCCCGGAGTCCACGTCGTCGCGGCATTCCTCCAGCGAAGGGCTCCAGCAGCGTGGGTGTTGTTGTTTGTGTGCGCGTTTGGTGTGCCCCGCTGACCAGCACCGCGCCTAGCGGTCCGTAGCCGAAAGCAGCCGCGCCGAGTGGACTACCCTCCTACTGATCGGCACCGTCCTTAGACTGTGCCGCCGGCTTGTTTCGGCCCTCCTGGCTGTCTTGAGCGTGAGAAGAACGGATCCCGTGTTGTCAGCGACGCCGAAAGAGAGAAGCCGTCCACGATGATTCTTAGGTAGGTGTCACCCACCAACACCGTGGTTTCTGTGTGACCCGGAGCACGGTGAACGCAAGTCGGCGGCGGCCTCCCGGGGTTTTCCCGAAAGGGAGGACCATCTCGTACACGCTGGAATTGCGACTTTTTTTTTTCTTTTTGTTTTTCGTTGCCCGAGCCTTTGGATTACGCAGACGCTCTGCGGACAAGCACTGCCCATGTGGTGTACGGTAGGTGGTCGCGTCTCCAAATCAGCTGCGTGGTCGTCGTGTTTTAGACTTAGCGAGTAGGTTACCTGCCATAGCGATGTAGTCCGTCCTGTGTATAACTTGCCGCGCGCCGAACTTTTGCATTGGCCCGTTCCTCCCACATGCGACGTCGCACCGAGTGTTGTCGTACGCCTTCTTCGAGAAAAGCGCTTCCCCTTATTCCTTACCGCGGGCCGTCTCGTTTGCATACGCGGTCAATGTTCGTGTCGTGTGCTGAATCGTGACGATATTGACTCTCTTCTTTGGTCGCGCTGCCCATTCATAACGCCACCAGGGTAACCTAGTAAGCTTGCCGAAGAAAACGAGGGGTCTTTCTCTTTTCTATAGTTCTTTTTTTCTCTTCTTTCTTTCATCTTGTGGTGGGATGGCCGCATACGCTTCTCCCTTCGTGGTAGGCACAGATCAGGGTTAGAATAACACCACGCTGCTACTCAAGTCAAATATTTCCTTCTTTAAGCCACGAGAATCTCTTAAGAGAGTGAGTCTGAAAGTACACGGATGTGGCCATTTGCACCTAATTCGATAAGCCAGTGTAGTAATGCAGCACGTACAAAAATTGTAGAACATTACACAGTTTTTATGCCGTGTTTGCTTCATTGCACCTTCGTAAAAGTGGCTAATGTTTCTTCTAGGGTTAAATTACTGCAACGCGAAGGCTTACCTGCCAACTCTTGTACTAGATATTCCGATCATAAAAAATTTAAACGAAAGGAATGCGTCGATTGCGCAAGTACTCGGGAAACTGCTACCGATCACACTTTTCTCCGCCTAGCGAAACTAACTGAGGAAAGCGCTATGGCTTTTTAACTCTAGCTCCTCAAAATACTAATTCGTTTCCATAAGCATAGGGTCAGGGGAGGGTGTAAGAAAGTGCGCTTCTTTGGCCGCTCCAACAAGTAGCATTCGATTCAATTTCAGCCTCTGTATTTTGGTCAGACACTTCATGGCCGTACGCGAATAAGGATACGCTCACTAAAATAAAAACATAATAATAAAAAATATAAGAAGTGATACAGTGTTCTTGGCCGATTTCACCCAGCCTACCTTCTTCGTTCGTGTATTGAAAAAAAAAAAGGCGCATGGCGGCACGCAGAACGTCCGCATGCACACACAGCTTGTCTCCTTTCGTCATCGCGCGCGCGCGCGGGGTCGCAGAGTGGTTCACCTTTCGACGGCAGCATTTTGCGTCTCCGCTCTTCCCTCTCGGTACGGCGAAGCCATGCGTCGATGCTTCAACAGGTTCCTTCTCACACACCGCCGACAAACGACGGCGCGCCAAACAAGCAGCGGCGACGACAAAAGCCGCGGGAACGCGAGAGGGAGAGGCGCTCGCAATTTGCAAGATTCGCGTTTTCTCCCGGCGTTACGTCTCCAATGCGGCCGCCGCGCGCGGAGAGACGAACGACATCGGAAAGCAGGAAGGAGGCAGCGAGCGCGTGGCCTAACTGGACGTCATCGAAAAGGATTTATAGAACTCCCGCAGTCCACCGCGAGAGCGCTAGGAAAGAGAGCAACGAAATATTTTGCGAGCAAGAAGACGCGAGCGAGGGCACCCAGCCGGCGCACTGCATGTTGCCGGCACGAGGCGAGGAAAGGCGCGCAGGTAAAGACGACGCAGTGGCGTCCGCGTGCTACGTGGCAATGACCGTGACCAATCGGTCGAATCATCCAAGCCGCCGCCGCCGCCACAGCCGCCGTTCGCTGACAGCACAAGGCAGCTGTGCCGCCCGCTTCACCGCAGTGACGGCGAGAGGTGATGCCGAACCGCGCGCTTGCTCGCATAATAGAAGCCCTGCCTGCCGCTCGGCCAGCGGGGATTTCACGGCACGAGAAAGAGCCCGACCACTGTTATTTGGCGCGTGTGCATGGCCAAGCCGACGCCAAGGAGTTGACAGGATGGGCGGGAAGGAAGCCGCTGCGGCTGCAGAAGCGATGGCTTGTTGAAAAGTCCGCGCAAGATACCGTTATACTGTCAGAACCGTATATGGGCAGAAGCGGCGCTATAGTAGGTGTAGGAGGGACACATCGACGGGGGCCGTCTACTCGGATGCTTGTAGTTTACGAAATTGTTCTGCACTGCAAGCGATTTTCTCACTTTGACAGAGACAGGTGTGCAATGCTGGAAAACGTTCACAACGTGGCGACTGCTTATAAGCTCGCGCGCTTCACGGCCCTAATGCCAGCAGAATAGCGCGGGGGACAATTATATTCTAAGAAATTTGGCAGAGCAGCGAAGGTGTTTCGCAGAAGTGACCACTGGCGTAAGCATTTTTGCCGCGAGCGCTACAGTGAAAGTAGCGATCGGCAGTACAAGTTTAACACACGCTTTTATAAGAAACTGGAGCATTACACTTCTTTTAAAGCATTTTTTACAATGAACAAGGCTAGTAACAGCAATGTTAAAAATGGAACTGGCTCGTTCGCTGCTGCAGGTCAACGCAATGCAGAAAAAAATTATGCTGGCATGGGCACTGAACCATGGAAGCAACGAAATATCTCGCGTCAGCGGTGTACGTGGACGCCGAGTAGAAATAACCATTCAGAAATCAGGACGACCCCACTTATATAGATACAACAGAAATGCTCAGCTTCTAGTGCAAACCGTTGTTTCTGTGCTGCCTTAGCAACTCCCGTCTTGAATATGTTGCTATTCAGGCCAGAAGAAAAAGAAATGGTAGAAACGCAGGGAGGGCTAAATATAGCGTGCCAAAATACGCTAGCAACGTTTTCCCAAATCGGATTCTGACTACCTTTTCGACCATGAGTTCGTCGCAGATCGTAACAGTAATGTTTCGTTCGTTCTCCGTCCTCGCTTCACCGTTGGAACTTGAAGCTTCTCGGACGATGATCGGCAGTTGTTGATCAAACGCAGACAGGAAGCGATGCAGATCAGATGTACAAGAAATATTTATACGCAAACTTTTCTATATACATGGCAGGTAAAACAAATACATTACAAAGTTGAACAATTGAGAAACAAAGTCTCACTCTTCGACTGTCTCAATGACTGTTAGAGCCCAGACTCGTTTTAACGTACATAGCACGGAGCCTCACTGATCTATCAGCAATCCTGATTTCAGCCAAGTCTGAGGGACAGCATGTCGTCCCGATTTTTATAGCCCAATTACACAAAGAAAAAAAAAGGCGGTAGGGCCGTTGGCCCGTCCCACAGGTTGAGTTGCCAATCAGAGTCAAACGTTTGTTAAGCCACAACCCACAGGGATGGGCTTACTCTTCAAAATAAACATATTGGAAAACAAAGCTATTTTCCTTCTTCCCTAAAACTCCGATGCCCTCTCATTTCTCCGTAGTTAGTGACGGGGTCAGCAAAACACGCCAGGCCCGAACAAGTTATCGCTAGACCGTTTCAAATCCCAACGGCGTCTAGGCCGCAAATGTCTCGGAAGCAGGGGCATCGATACCACGTAGTGCGGCCGTACTCAAAGTTTGTCCGCGTGGGAGACTGATGGCCCTCCTTGTACTTCAGAGTTATTGTCTACAAGACAAAGTTCTTCGAGTGCGTGTTTCCAAGACGCCGTCGTCCGAACGCACTCTTTACGTGTGCCCCGCATTCCTGCAGCGTGCACTGTAAGCTGGCCTTCGACACCACACAGGCAGTCGCACCCATCAACAAGGCTGGCGATTGCGTTCCGGACGCGTAGAAGATTAGGTCCATGCTCACTGCTGCGGAACGGGGTCAGAGTTGCTAAGCCCTTCTTAACCTCGGCGGCGCCTCCAATTAGTCAGGCACTCGGGAGCCACACTCACAATACCTTGTACAGCGGTCCCTTTCAAGGCTGGTCTGTGTGGACTCGTGTGACCGTCGGCGGACTGCCAACACCGTGCGCACAATGCCGACTTCCCGGAATCGGCACTCGCCCACCTGGCACCTGCAGCGACGCGTCACCCAACACCGCGCGGTGCCTGTGACCCCACATAACACAGCAACTGTCGCCCGGCTGACACGGGGGCAAGTGAACCCCCTCTCTATGCACAACGCACGTGGCCGATTCGTGACACTTAAGAACCCGAACAATCAGAGCGACCTTACACGTCCCTCCTAAATAGTATACTGGGCTCACAATGTGCCCAGCTATACTACAAGAGCCAAAGGGCGCTGTATCGTAAAATTAAGGCTCTGAAGGTTCCGTCAAAGAAAATTGACATACGCTGCCCAACGCGGGTGCTGCGGAGCCCGTAAGGAACAGGAAAATGAACTAAAAGGACCACGAAAAAAAAAACAATTTTCTCACAGTGATAAAAGAAAAGGGCGAAGGCTCAACACATTCATGGCAGTGAGCATGCAAAAGAAATACTCATGTAAGTACAGGAACACTTTCCAACGCGCTGCACTGCACAACAGCAGAAAAGTGACATATACAGGGTATATACATAGTATGTACACAGTCTTATAACCCTCACACACATAAACGACAACAACCACCGAAAGTTCCATTAAGGCTGAACTGTCCCACGCACACGTCCTTCGGGTGAACGGGAACATTCACGCCTGTCGTAGCTGGCATGGCTGTTTCTGTCTATCCTTTCTTTTCTGCTCTTTACTCGGTTGGCTCCCATGAACGATTCGAGAGCCTTGACAATGCATCAGCGTTGGCGTTACTTGTTCCTTTCCGGTGACGCACCGTTACATTGTAGTGCTGTAGTGAAAGCGCCCATCTTGCTAACTTGGCCCCCTGCGGGGTGCTGGTTGTCAAATATGACAATGGGTTATGGTCAGAGACAACATTCACCACTGCTCCGAAAAGCCAGTAGTCAAATTTCTTGAGTGCCCAAATAATAGCAAAGGCTTCTCTCTCTATAGTCGAACAGCGCGCCTGTGTCCGGTTAAAGCGATGGCTAGCAAAAGCGATCGGCTTTTCTTTTCCGTCCGCTGACATTTGAGCTAAACAGGCACCAGCCACCGTCGCCGACGCATCAGTGAATAGCCAGTACGGCTGATGAGGCTCAGGAGTGTTCATGGCGACAGCCTGACAGAGAGTTAACTTTTGACTTTCGAACGTGCACTGCGTATCTTCTGACCATGGAATTGAATTAGGAACCCCTCGCCTTGTCAAAGTTGTAAGCGGGCTCCCAACGTCGGCGTAGTTCTCTCTCAGAGTTGAGAGCACCGCAATTTCACCCGTCCAAGTTTGCTGCAATATTGATAGGGACCCATTTGGGTTTCTACCGTACAATAGCCTGAACGGCGCCACCCCGGTGGTATCATGCGGCACTTCGTGATACGCCCACAGAACAAATGGGATCAGCTTGTCCCACTTTCTTCGGTCCCGTTCCATTACAGTATACAACATATTTTTGAGGACTCTGTTCCATCTCTCAACCACTCCGTTGCCCTCAGGGTGTTCGGCAGTGGAGAACCTGGGTGAACAGCCCAGTTTTTCTAACATTAACTGTGTCAGTTGAGATTTAAAGTTAGTACCTTTGTCTGAACAGATCGTTCCCGACACTCCAATACGACTGAGAATTTCCAGTAAAGCCTCGCATGCGGCCCTCGCTGTCAGGGATCGGAGCGGCACTACATCATTGCGTCTTTCTTCTGGTAGGACCAGTTGTCTGACCTTGACTCCCGCTAAGGAATCCCAATGGTACAAAAGTCCGTCTGACACGAACATGCTAGCTTTTCCATTTCTCGCATCATCCGAGGCCTTTTTCAGGCTTTCATCGGCTATCTGAGCAGGTCGAAATTCCTCCCGCTGACTGGGCACCCCATTGATATCTTGTATCAAACTATTCCCTTGCAATTTAGGGATTTCATCTGTCATTTCTTCGCAACTTAGACCGCAGTCTGGGTCAGTATTATGGACCATTTCAACTGATCGGACCCCAACGGAATTGGCTACCCGCGGAATATTTTCTCGTCCAAACTCGTCTTTTTCCTGCGCCTGTAGTAGTTCCCAATCTTCCTTTGACAGCAGGCAGTCAACCCCGTTTGCAAGTTCGTCTGTAACCGCGCACACCAGATCGATCCTCTGCGGTTGTATCACAGCCCCCAGGCGATGTATGCCTACGGGCAGCGTAGCTAGGTTAGCTCGAATGGTCTTTCCGAATGCCGACTCGAGCCTTACTGTTCCCGATGGCTCCTGTAAAACGACGGGCAACATGCTTTTACGGACGACCGTTATCTCACTACCTGTGTCCAACACAGCTTCTGTTGCTATATTCCCGCACATGATAGGGATAAGGTCCAGCTTTGACCTCCCTGAACTAGCATTTTGAGCTACGACTTGCACTCTAGCGTTTAGCACCCTTTCTTGCTCTGGTGGAGGTTCTTCATTTACAACAGCAACCTTCTGTACCCTTTGTTTTTGCACAGTCGGCGCCTTCCCTTGCTGTTCTTTATTTGAAGCTTTTGGGCAGTCTCTGGCTAGGTGACCCTGTACATGACACACGTGGCATGTTAAGTTTGTCCTCTGCGGGCTAGCTAGTTTTGAGTGCTGCAGCAGTGAGGCTGTTGCGGCTGGCTTAGTTGCTCGTCCTTTCCCTTTAGCTTGCTCGAAAGTCTCGAGCACTTTCGCCACCTCCACTGGCTTAAACCAATCTTCACCCTCCCGCAAAAGAACATATTCAAGGGCTTCTGAGCTTAGACTGGCTTTCATGCGGTCAGCGACCATAAGCTCCGTCATAGCTTCTTTGGTGTTTGCATTTCGAGATTGAAGGTAATAGGCCAAATAAGTTCTAGCGCGGGACGCGAACTGAGCCCAAGTTTCCTCCTTTCGTTTAGATGCCTTTTCAAACCTCTCCAAGTATTTAGCTGGCGTGAGCTTAAGTTCATCTAATACCGCCTTCTTTACAGTCTCATAATCTGTACATTCCTCGTCATTGAGGCCACGCAACAGATAACGAACCCGCTCGGCCAGCGCAGGCATGATCAAATGTACACGGCTATGTGCTGGTACTTGAAAAGATGCAAACAACTTCTCGACCTCATCAAACCATATCGGAACGTCAGCGTCACACGGCAACCGGTATGCCTTAAGCACTTTAGCACATTGTGCTATTCCATCCGTGATGGCACCGCGCCGATCGCTTCCTTCCGACACCGAAGGCGGCCTGCTCGACTGCTCGAGCTCCACTCTCCGTAGAGCAATGCGCTCGCACTCTAGCTGTAGGCGCACCTTTTCCAGCTCCAGCTCCAGGCGTCTCACCGCCATGGCCTCTGGATCTGTCGTGCTCGGAGCCTGAGCAGCGCCTTGCGTCTCACTATCCATTTCAGTATCCGACGTCTCAGACTCGGTCTCTCCGACGCGTTGCAGCTCCTGCCGTCTCTGACCCTCTATTTGTTCAGATGCAGTATCAATGTTTATGTTAGCCTCAATCGCATTTGCTGTTCTGCGCGTGAACACCATTAACCTCACTGAACAACAGCCATGCCAACCTAGACAAAACGCAAGAAATCCCGCTCACCCGTTGCTGCTGGGGGCGCCGCCTGACGTCCTTGTCCAGATGAATTGCAACCCTTGCGGAATTCGCTGGTGGCCCTCTGATTCCTTGCGCCTGGCTCGCCGCTCGTTGCTCGTTGTGGGGCTTGCCGATCCTGTCGTGCTGCGCCAGTAATGTTTCGTTCGTTCTCCGTCCTCGCTTCACCGTTGGAACTTGAAGCTTCTCGGACGATGATCGGCAGTTGTTGATCAAACGCAGACAGGAAGCGATGCAGATCAGATGTACAAGAAATATTTATACGCAAACTTTTCTATATACATGGCAGGTAAAACAAATACATTACAAAGTTGAACAATTGAGAAACAAAGTCTCACTCTTCGACTGTCTCAATGACTGTTAGAGCCCAGACTCGTTTTAACGTACATAGCACGGAGCCTCACTGATCTATCAGCAATCCTGATTTCAGCCAAGTCTGAGGGACAGCATGTCGTCCCGATTTTTATAGCCCAATTACACAAAGAAAAAAAAAGGCGGTAGGGCCGTTGGCCCGTCCCACAGGTTGAGTTGCCAATCAGAGTCAAACGTTTGTTAAGCCACAACCCACAGGGATGGGCTTACTCTTCAAAATAAACATATTGGAAAACAAAGCTATTTTCCTTCTTCCCTAAAACTCCGATGCCCTCTCATTTCTCCGTAGTTAGTGACGGGGTCAGCAAAACACGCCAGGCCCGAACAAGTTATCGCTAGACCGTTTCAAATCCCAACGGCGTCTAGGCCGCAAATGTCTCGGAAGCAGGGGCATCGATACCACGTAGTGCGGCCGTACTCAAAGTTTGTCCGCGTGGGAGACTGATGGCCCTCCTTGTACTTCAGAGTTATTGTCTACAAGACAAAGTTCTTCGAGTGCGTGTTTCCAAGACGCCGTCGTCCGAACGCACTCTTTACGTGTGCCCCGCATTCCTGCAGCGTGCACTGTAAGCTGGCCTTCGACACCACACAGGCAGTCGCACCCATCAACAAGGCTGGCGATTGCGTTCCGGACGCGTAGAAGATTAGGTCCATGCTCACTGCTGCGGAACGGGGTCAGAGTTGCTAAGCCCTTCTTAACCTCGGCGGCGCCTCCAATTAGTCAGGCACTCGGGAGCCACACTCACAATACCTTGTACAGCGGTCCCTTTCAAGGCTGGTCTGTGTGGACTCGTGTGACCGTCGGCGGACTGCCAACACCGTGCGCACAATGCCGACTTCCCGGAATCGGCACTCGCCCACCTGGCACCTGCAGCGACGCGTCACCCAACACCGCGCGGTGCCTGTGACCCCACATAACACAGCAACTGTCGCCCGGCTGACACGGGGGCAAGTGAACCCCCTCTCTATGCACAACGCACGTGGCCGATTCGTGACACTTAAGAACCCGAACAATCAGAGCGACCTTACAGTAACTAATGGCGATTCTATTGAAATAATCTGCCTCGCTGTATCTTTGCTCGACAGCCCGTCAGAAGTAACTCTAGGTGTAGCAGCTGCAAGCGCAACATCGGTATGGGGTGCTCTGCGGGACAGCTGCACCCTTTCTAGACATGGAGGTGATGGCCACGTATATGGGAAAAAAACAAAACAAAGTCATTTGCGTATTGTATCTTCTCTAAATTGTTACTCCCCTGATGGAAAACCTGGTGGTGAGTAGTTCGGTCGACCACGTCCAACCATTTCGCCCTCCCTCGTGAAACAGTCGGACCATGCAAGGACGCACTCGAAAACATAAATAAATAGCGAGACCGACTGATCACGACCGCGAGGCCAAGAAACACGCGCGCGCGCACCGTATATATAGTTGAGAGGGATAAGATACGGGCGCTTCAGCTGCTTCAACCCGACGTGCGCGCGCTGAACCTGTTCTCCGATCGGTGGCGGCGGACGACACAGTCACGGCGTCGGCAGCTACTGCTGCAACAGCAGCAGCAGCAGCAGCCAAACACAGCCAACAGCAGCGGAGGCGCAAGCGCAGCGCCAGGCCTCGATCGCTCGGCGCGGTCGCGCTGCCGCCGTTGTCGCGATCGCGGCCAGTTTCCTCGGTAGCGGAGTGATCCGCATTCTGTTCGTCTCTCGAGGCGCTTTCTCTCGCGAGATTCCACCACGATAGACGCGAGACTGAGCGCGTGCGCGCACGCACACACAGACGCACAGGCGCGCGGAGGGAAGTGGGGCGTCGCTTGTGTAAACTGCCGGCGAGCGTTCCGCAAAGACGAAGTAAGAAATGCGTTTCTTTTTCAGCTGTAGAGCGCGGCATAGCATACACAGGTTGGGAAGGGAGAGAATGTCCTCCCCGGAGCGGCGTGGTTGTATGTACACGTTTCACGAAGGCGCGATGCGAACGTTGTCGTCCTTAGCGCGCGTGGGGCCCGACGCCGTCATCGTATTCGCATCGACGAGGCCAATTTGTGTAAGGACGCGGACGAACTAAACTGCGCTCGGAAACCGGCAATGGCATCTTCGGCGAAGCGGCGCCCCGAAGAGCGCGAGAAGGAGGCGCTGTGGCGATACACGAGGCTTATTCTCCAATGCGGACGCGCGCAGTCGTCGCCAATGCGACGCTCTTGACGTTGAAGCCCTGAAACTGGTCTAGTTTTAGTCGACGGAAACTTACGATGTCAATGTTTTTGGTTTCTCATTTTCAGAAGCGCTTGCGCTGGCTTATCGTACTTCTGTTATTCGTTTGCCCAGCTTTGGTGCTGCATACAGATACGCTTCATTGGGAACAAATCGACAGCCTCTGTGCTTTCATTTTATGCAGCTGTACTGTAAATTGTAATTAAAATCGTGTCCAAAAAGGTCATTCCGTGTCGGAGAAACTCTCTTTCAGTAGACTACGACCAACGCTCTTGATGGTCGTGAGCGGCCGTGAGTGTACATCGGGCCTTCTTCTGTGAAGTTTATTGCGCCACTGTCATCGATTTCAGTCGGAAAGACAAACATTATCTATCGCATTGCGACGACTGGATGATCGGTCGTTGTCCGTGCAGGTGCTACTTGAAGACCATTCCCATCGCTCGTCGGCCCACAAAGCTGTGAAGGCACTTTCGTCTTTCTTGAAGGCGACTGGCCTATGTGAACGCCTTTGACTTGCTCAGGCCCTCCGCTTGCGTGCGCGAGCCCACCGCGGCTTTCCTCTTCTTCTTCCTCCCCTTCCTCTCTCTATCTCATCTTGTATTCCCTTTTTCCCGTCCCCCAGAATAGGGTAGCCAACCAGAGGCATTTCTGTTTAACATCGCTGCCTTCCTTCTTTATTTTCTCCTCCCTCCTTGCTGTGACGTCACAATTAGTTCATCGATGCCCTTTCACGAACCGCTAAAGTGGCTGATGACATAGAACACACGTTATATCCTGGTAGCTTTAGAATTCCTAAATATGTATTAGGGTAAAAGATATGCGCTTTCTGTAACTGATGTTGCTTGTAAGTTATAATTTTACAAGTTTCATAAAATAGAAAAAGTAACCTAAATAAAGCTGCTCGCAAATCCAGAGGGATAATGAAGGTTACCTAATACATTATGCCGCTAGCATGAAGACTTCAACACTTTTCGACAAAAAGTAGCATCTCAATGTCGGTCATGCGCTGCTATAATACGCCAGGCAAAGCTACATGTTCTTGGTACTATCAGTTAAGTAGAAAAAGCATAGACCATGTTGTCGACGTGTTAGTATAGAAGTTCTGCAGCATTTACAAACAGGGACTCTGACCTCTGCCGCTCTGGCCGCCGCGCCTTCTGGTGTGAGAACCCCGACATATCGGTTCAAGGACAATTACAAAGGGCATAAGTTGTCCTCGCTCACAATTGATACGCTCGCTGTAATAACATGAAGAAAGAGGTTCCGCTAATAATAAAGCGTCGGAGGTGCCGCAGGTAAGGCCTCTGAATTCTATAGCCATACTTGGTTATAATCGCTCCAGGGTGAGCCGCGCCCCTGACGCGGCGCATAGCTGTGCGTACAAGGCGTGGAGTCGTTGACTTGGGATGGACAAGGTCGCGGCGCGCTTCGCGCCCACCTGTCGCGCACGGCAGTTGCGAAAAGCGAAAGTCGGCTTCTGCTGTCACCGCTTTGCGGTCACGCCTTCGCCGTGACGTCGCGGAAAGGAAACTGAGGGAGTGGGTCGACGCGGGCCTTGTGTATACGGAAGGTATACGAAACAACGGAAGGAGGCCGAACGGCTGTAGGAATGAGACTTTCAGAGCGGAGGTCGCCTCTGACAGACATATAAACTTCCTTTTTGTTTCTTTTTATTCATAATTCATTCCTCTCCGAAGGGGATAAGTAAAGCCTCAGCTGTAAAGTCGCCACTGGGCCTGTAATTTAGCACTGTTGTAGAACGCGAGCAAGAATGCTCCTCGCCAAGAATACATCGAAGAATACAAAAATAGAATACATCGCCAAGATTCTATTCACATTGTTGTTGTTGTTTCATCACTCAGCTGCTCCAAAAAAGAATGAAGCAGTTTGACATTAGCTGTGAATATAATTAATCATAAGCATTCTAAATGTGTAGAAAGCAAGTCAGCATTCGGGCCGACTGCCACGTATCGCATGAGAGAACGTAAAAATTAGCGAGGATGCAATGCTTGGCTAAACATCAACGCATAATTCAGTCGTACAGTTCGACAAGAGCAGATCGGCGTGTACTAATGGATATATGTAACATAAAACCCAATGAAACTGCACGTGTGCAAAAATTGCTGTGTTGAATGTTGAATGTTACCCTTCGATTAACGCATTCCTTAAGCATTAGACATCTGTGGAGAAAACACCCACGATATAGTTGTCGACGTTTACGATTATATCCGAGCAAATTGGTCATTGAAACAAACGAGACGACCAAAGCGAAAAAGGAGACAAAGCGCAGCTTTTACAGGGGTTATACCCAGAGAGCATACAGCTAATGGGACCAGACGTCTTAACATTCGCGCAGACGTCACTCATATACGCCGCTCATGAATCGCGGCTCCATCAAAAACACTTCCTGCGTCGCACTTCCGCTACTCAGCTGGTCTGCGAGTTTCGCGAGACGACGTCCGCGTGCATGCATTGTCGGTCAACCGTTTTGCACTGGCCAGCCCTGCCTCTATCGGAGACCTCCTCCCCCCCCCCCCCCCACCCGAGGTGGTGAGCACTTTGGTTCGCTCTTGCAGCGCCGTATAACCGGCGCCTTTGAACCTCCTTTTCTGTTTGCTTAGCAGCTCAGTGACCTTTATGTTACGCGGGGCTTCTAATGAGGGGGAAAAAAATGCCTAACCTGCACAACGCCTACTCGAGGATAATTTACTTGCGCCCGTTGGTTAACGAAGTGTTGTAGGCTACGCAACGTAAGCTCGGAATTCGAAGACAAAGATAAAATATGTAGGGCGAGGAAAGTGCTGCCTTTTTTGCCTTGTAGACGTAATCATCCACGGTCTAGCTGTGCTAGCAAGCGCCAGAGTAGAGAGTGCTTAAGCGCAGCACATGTTAATAGGCTTTAGTTACGCCCACGAACTACACTGTTGTGTTAAGTAAGCGCGGGTATTCACCTTGTTACTGCTACGAACAGCAGTGTGCCGCTGCATTTTCGAGAACTGCGTGTTATGTCTGTTTACAGTTTCTTCTTCTCCACAACAGCGGATTGCATTCGCCCACGTGTAGATTGCGAACCTCCTACAAGAGCTAAAGATAACACCGTCATCTTTTGCAATATTTTTGGCCGCTGCTTAATGCAGCACTTCAAGAGATGCGTACATGAAGAGAGCGTGTTTTTCGTGAGGTATATCTAACAGCCTGTCGGCGCTGCAGTAGTGAGAACTGGCTGGCGGTAACGGTACGTCAACTCTCACGAACGGCGTGTTCTAAGTCTTCCAACACAATGACACTAAGACACGCCAACCTTGACTTTAAAAAGGAAAAAAAAAGGAAAGGAAGGAAATAGTAGTTTTGAAGTGGTCAGCGTAACCAGAAAGTTACTTTCACTGAAAACAGCGAAAAAAAAATATATGACCGTGAGAAAGAAAGAAAAATAAATTCTCTGTATATTGGTTGCGTGCTAGCTGCGTCTTTCTGCCTTTCGGTCAAGGAATTCTCAACAACGGTGATCCGCTGGTCGCGTGCAAGCAAGCACCTCTCGATAGCTTTTCTTTTTTTCTTCGTCGGCATGTACGCATATACCGTGGGTGGCCTGCGCGAACACGTAACGATCTTGCACAACGCCGAGCTCATCGCTCGCTCCTCGCGCCGAACTCACTTTCCGCCACGGTCATATAGTTGCGTGACCGTTACAACCACTTGGGTTTAGGTGTAATCTTAGCTTATTGTAGTCTTACTTGGCTTGTCTTATTAAATTTTCGTGCGCATTTTATTCATTCGCTAACAAACTTCTTAAGAAAAAAACTGTAAAGCTGGCTTTCTTTCAATGCACCATGGTCCGAAATATGACAATCAACGCATTAACAAATGGTAGCTAAGTGTGCGGCCGCTGCATTCTTCTTGCTTCTTTTTGCATGGTGAGGTGCCCATAAGAGCAGGAATAGTGCACTGGTCACCTTCACCGATGTGTCAGCCTCCCGATTTCAGGCATTGGTGCGCTGCGGAAAAGTGAGCTTCACAGTTCTCAACATGGCCCATCAGAATTGCCAACAAGCTAAGTCCGGTATATTTCTATAGAGACCGTAAGAGCGAAAACGTTTTGGCCGTAGGAAGCCAAAACGTTATTTTCAGTCTTGCGTGTCAAACATGGCTTGGCTCGAAAATCCATATCATGAGATGTACTCGCTATACTAAAAAAGCAGCCTCCCTCGATGATTCCGCAGGAATGCTATTTACAACGTAAACAACTGCGCCATTGTTTCAACATGATAGGTACTACATGGTTTCGCACTTATTAGTCCCGTCCCGCAGTGTAGGGTGGCCAACCAGACGTATTTCTGGTTAACATGCCTGCTTTCTCTTTCTTTCCTCCTCCTGGACATATTGGTTCATTTAAACGACTGTACAAGATGCCAATAACAGTAATACGCGGCATACTAACATATGCAAATAATTAACCATTATGGATGGTACGCCTTCCAAAGCGGACAGTGGGCTTTGTCGTGCACTTGCATATCAGTACTCGCGATTTTTTTTTGCATTTCTTATATTTCATTTATTTATAATGTCCTTTCTTTTTTTTTTTTTTTGCCCCTCACCTTTGTCAGAAAGCTGCCAGCGCGGCTGGACGTTCCACGTTCATCTAATGGGCCATTGCGGCTGCGGTCACATACCAACAATGATAGCTCCAGAACCAGTCTACGAGTCGTACAACCAGTTGTACAATAATAATGACACTTACGATGCTCAAGCGACCCTTGAAGCCTCATTGGTGGGCTAATTCTTGTATATTGATTTCTAAAGAACAAAACAAGGTGCCATAGTTCGGTCATCACTTCGCATATAATAAGTGTACTGTAGATTGAAGTCGTTCTCAATGAGATAAAGCAAATGGGATGGTAGTAGCGCAAAGAGACACTAACATGATTATTAATGGAGCGGTGAAACACGATATTGACTTTCAACTTGAAGGGGTAATTGTAGTTTTCCCCTGGAAAATCCGGTTGAAGCCTAGAACATTTAAGCATAGCGATCTTATGAGCTAATCTTACTTACGGTCTAATCTTAACTAATCTTATTTACGGGTCATGGGCGTCACCTTGGGCGTTATGCAAACTATTTCTCAACTTTGTGAGGAGTGATGCGAAAATAACGCGGCCGTGGAACACTGAACGTGCCTCAATTTTTGTGCTAACGCGTCGACAGTAGTGCCGCACATCGTTACAGCCAGAAAAGGACCACGCTAACAGCCCACCACGGTGGCACTCCAAACAGTCTGTCTACTTACTGTAGGACGTAATTCGTCGTCGTCGGTGCTTATGGCAATCCAACTTTTCACGCTCTTCGCCGCGCAGCAGCTGGGCGTTACGCGGAGTGCGCGCACGTGCGTCGCGTGCTTTGACACGCACCCACCGACGCCACAACCTGCCCGGAAAGGACGGAAAACAAAAATACCACCCCCCCACCAAAAAAAAAAAAAAAAACGCGCTCAGCGTTCCCTGAAGCTCCCGAAGCGCAGCGGCGGGTGGCGGAAGCCGTCGTCCGTGGGACGATTAGCCTAGCGAATTTCGAGGCCACTGGAAATAGGTTATCGTGGAATAGGGGACTCCCTCCGCCTCATGGCTCTGCGGAGAAACCACGCAGTGGCCAATGGGTGCCACCGCAGTCATATTCGCCCTTCTTCGCAAAGCACCCAGTGCGACAGACTTGCGGCTGCCGCAGTTGCCAAACGCGTGGATAGTGTATATTTTTTTTTCCTTGTCGCAGCTCACAGGCTCCTCGCGCGAAGACCTCATGCTCCCTGACTTCGCCTTCGTGGGTGGGGGCGGAGTGCTCTCTTTAGAGCGCAGGACACGTGGGCAAGAGGTCGAGGCTAACGCTGTCGTATCGACGGCTACCAAGTGCGATTCACGGGAGACGCTGTTCTGCGCAGCGATGCGATCGCTTCGTTTGAGTATTTTAGCTACAGCGTTGCCATTTTGTCATTGCCATTTTGGCATTACCAGAACTGCGCAAGCGCAGCCGGTGGCAGGCAGCAGTTACGTAATGTCACCTTCAAGTTACGTCAATTATCTTCAAGGAAATTGACACAAAACTACCGTGCTTATGAAACTTTGAGCGCGCATATGAACACGACGTTTCCGGCGCATAAACGTTTAGCCGAAGTGCCGATCGTTGGTCGTTACAGTTAGAGAACGGCTGTTCTTAACGAAACAGCATTACTGCGTCATAGAAAGCGCTCGATACACCCAGGCGCGCGGCACGCGCTAGGCGCCGTTCTGATGTTTGCTGTGCTCGCTTTGCAATAATTACATACTTTCTGAAAGTGCGCGGCAACATTGTGCAGAACCAATTGTACAAAAAGTCTTACCGACTTTATGTACCTGCATACGTGTTTTCCCTTCTGTTTCCGTGAATATGCCATCTCAGCTCCTGTTGTACCGAACGTGCAGACACAGGCCACAGTTACGACGTGAAGTCATGCTGCCTTGTGGCATCACGACTTCACGCCTTACTGCGTCAAGATAATCGGCCGTTACCGCCGGTGGACCTCAATAAAGAGATGTAGAGAAAAAAAATGTGAAGTGTTAGCTGAAGTTTATTGAGTGAGCAAATAATATTATTCCAACGCTTCTGCTTTAAAATACAGCATGTAAGGTTGGGCACAAGAATAAGAAAGGGAAATGTGTGGACCGGTGGTTGACACAAGGAATAGCGACAGAACACTAGTTTAATACTACATCAGCAGGACTCATTTATAAAACCGAGACATAGATTTGCCTAGCATATACAAGTTCGTCAGGTGACAACACAAAGAAACTAAAAAAAAGATAAATTCTGAGGTGTTACGCGTCAAAACCACGATCTCATCATGAGACGGAAAGAAAAGGCAAATATGCGCTTAGGATAATTCAATAGCTCATATATGGGTTCGTGGTTTGTTTTCTTTTATAATCGAACTGATGTGGCGGAGCAAATTGTACCTGTTATTTCAATTTTCCGTTGCTGTGTAACAAAATGAGAATTATTAGTAATCTATTCGGTGCTTATTGTGGGGCAGTTATTCAGGTTGCTAGAGAAGCTACAGGACTGAACACGACTTTGGCTCCTATAGACCTTATCTTGTTACTCTTGAACATGTTTCAAGCATTGGGAACTTTTATAAACTGAAGAATTAGGCGCAAATTCAGTCATAATTCCGAACATGCTTGTTTAACTTCTATATCCAGCACGTTTATTCGATGACGTTGCGTGGTTAGTTCCGTATTCGGGCTATGAGCACTTCCAATCGCTTTTAGAGACATGAGAGTCAAGATAAATCATTGCGCTCCCGGCAAACTCTCTTGTATTTCGGCTGTATGAAATTACGATTGAATAAAACAACAGTCCCAGAAAGATTCCATGCGATTTATAAACAGTAGGCCATCCATTTTTTGAGCGACACCCATCACGCGAATTATTGTTATTATTATTTGTTTTGAAAGCATATATGCATTTTCCAGGAAAGAGAAAGGGAGGAGCAGGCTGGCAACTGCCACCGGAAGGGGCTCTACGCCTGCATACTCTTCCGAAGGGAGGCGACAGAAAAATAGGAACGGAAGATAGGAAGGAAGAGAGGAAAGAGGAAAGAAAGAGCAAGAGGATAAATGTCAAAGAATAAAATAGAACGAACAATTGGGCTGATTACTGCAGGTCACACTACTACAGAAAGTTAAATAGAAGAAATAATGTCGGAGCTATAAACGTGCACCTAAGTTAGTTAATTCTAGATAAGTAAGTAGAGCACGTTGAGCCTGATCACGTCGAGACGTACAACCAGTGGGGTAGAAACATTCGTCAAGTGTTGTACATCGCGGACCGAGGAGACGATAGTCCCTCACTAACCACATGCGCTGCGCTCTAAAAGCGGGACACTACAATATCAGGTGCTGAAGTGTCTCGCAGCAACCGCAAGACGTACACGATGGACTCGCCACGCGTCTTTGTCGGCATAAACGTTTGAACACGTTCACACAGCCAACCTTTAGCTTGTGTAGTTGCGCTCTTGCGCGACGAGGCAAGCCTCGATCGCGAACACGGTGCAGGAACGTTGTATTTGCGACGCGCTAGTCTGGATGTTGCTTGAGTAGGTGGTGACGAATCAGCAAACGAGTGTCATCAAGCTTGCACATAATTACAGGGCAACCACAGTTGTTATGAGCCCGCAAGTTGAAACCAGCTGATCAGGCTCTTCATTTCCGGCGATTCCTACGTGTGAGCTACAAAAGATATCGCACGTGATGAAATCTGTTATATGAAAGCACACACACAGACGCACCCACGCAAACTCACGCACACCTTCAACAACGTCTAGCAGCACTGGGACGTTTCGCGTCTTATTGCCACTGGCGAGCAACGCATTCATCGGGAGTATCGTATCACCAGTTTTCAGAAGCTCACTTCTTGCTAGGAACTCCCTGTTAGCAAAGTTCGACGTAATTCGCCCTCTCCTAAGGACAATAACGATGACACACAGGCTTTGGAAGCAGCCAACAAAACGCGTTCGTCCTGCATTCCAATGTCTCACTTCATGCATTTCAGTCTCGTCCGCGGCGACCTGCCAATGTGTTTAGCTCACTTTATCTTAGTAGCACATAAGGAAACGCTTTGAATCTGGAGCGTCCTTAAAATTCTGCCGCTTCTCTCTTTTTTTTTTTTACGTTTCCTTCTCTCCTCTCAAAGTAGTTCCTGAAAACATTGACTTCTGACAGAAAAAGGGTCGCACGTAGCAACCGTTGATAAGCGATTTAACAGCAGTGTGGTCGGCGGTCTCATCCCGCGCCGCTCAATGTAGCGCAGACAGGGGAAGGGTTTTCCGCGTCCGAAACGTTCGACGTCACGTACGTACGAACACGCCCATTCATTTCGCGCTTGCATTGCTTGTATCTCGAGCACAGGAGCAGTGGTGAGACACCACTTGTGCTACGAGTGGCGAGGATTGCAAAAGAGTCGCCTTCCTCCATTAGCGAGAGTGTGGCAGTGCAGTGACCAATGCCTTCCGTTACTATCAATTTCCATTCCTTTGTTTTTTTGAAATAGAAAGCAGTCTACAAAAAAAAAAAACTAAATACCAATATAGCCGCGTAGGAACAACGCCTACCGCTATATGGGCTTTTTCACTCGCACAGAGGGGTTCGGACCGATGAGGGATACTTGTCCGGGGTGTTCGGTTCCGGACTTGAGGAGGAGAAAAACATAGCAAGTGACTTGAAAGAAAGAAAGTAACAAACTACACTGCTAACTAGAAAGTGAGTGATTCACTCTTTTAGTAAGAGAGAGAGAGTAAGGCAAAGGAAAGACAGGGAGGTTAACCATAGATTATCTCCGGTTGGCTACCCTGTACTGGGGGAGGGGCAAGGGGATGCAATAGGTGAGAAAGAAAGGAGGATGAAAAAAGGAAAAAAACCTAAGCACACACATACACGTACACACGAATTATTTCTGTGGGCACTGTCACGCAGCTCGCAAAGGCGTTCCTAGTCTTACGCAGTGTCACCGTACAGTCCTACGTCACAGTGTATATTCACAATTTGTCAGAAAGTCCCGTGTCTTTCAAGTATCGCAGTACCTTTTAGTAAACAACGCTTAGTTTTGCCTCACAAGAAGATAAATGTAGATAAAGGTCCACGGAAGGGGTTCGAACAAACTGAAAGGGACAGTAATTAGTTTTAGCTCATCTATATGCTATTACCTTTAGCGAAAACCGGAACACCTGGAGAGAGGCACGGAAGCATCAGTGCTGGCAGTGACACCTTGTGACGTGCTGCTCCACAGCAGAAACCTTCTTGTGTTCCACGAGTGTTCCTGCCGCCGGAACCGCAAGAATAATCAGACACTGTACGTTAACGAATGGTGCTGCCAATGCTTTTACGCGAGCAGCAAAGTAGAGCATGGTCGTTGCACTTATAGTTTTGTGTGTGCTTGTGCGTTGCAGTTATATATAATTTTGCGTTGTCTCATGACTGTGTCTTCAGTATTCCGTTAATACTTAGTTTAAATATGGGTGCTGACAAGCTACGGCAATGTTTTAGAAAATCTTCTTGAGGAAAGATATTGTTGTAATGCGTATTGAGAATTATTCTACAAATATGACTAAGAATTCATATATTGCTTATGGAATTGATGCCAGAGCACTGCAAGACGTCAGTGGAACGAACCACTGACAAACTCCACAGATTTTTTTTAACGTGTCCATGGTCCTCTAATTCCAGACAAAGCTGTCATACGACTTATTTTCAAACCTCGATCACAAAGATTAATGGGGGAACCACAATGTGCTTTAAGAAACACTTAAACGAGGATCCCAGACAACGTGGGTGCACGCAGGAGCATTGCAACCACAGCTCGTCTCTGCAGAAATCACGGAATCGCTGCATGTTCTGTATGCTTTATATTACCTGACAGATACATGCCTCAAAACCTAACAAAACATCCTCTCACAAATATTCCGGAACACTATGGCTACATACTATCCATGGCTTGAACTCCATTAAGGCGTAACCTAACACTCTATCTCAGGTAAAGAAAGAAAGAACGAAGGACACGAGATTCACAAGACACCGCGTAGACATCTTATCATCTCACTTATGTCTGCCGCACTCCTGCTGACAGCAGACTCTTGGAATAGGCTAATTAGTACAACAGAGCCAACCCTTATCCTCGTGGCCCCTGCCATTCGGCAGCGCACTCTCCCAAGCTTGCGGCAGGATTCGAGAGACATGCCACTCATGTGAACCCTAACCAACCTTTCTCGTGTTAAAACCTCCTTGACCTGGTCCCTGCGTAACCATCGCCCTTGCACCACCATTTCAAAGCCCGGACGCGAACAGCACATCAGACGGGTGGCTTTATCTACAATGTACTGCGGTGTGGCCTGACAGATAGTGCTCGCGTTAGGCCTTCTTGCGTAATTTTGCGAAGGCGCGAACGCATTTCGCAGCCTGTGTAACCGCGCTATTCCGTCGCGTCAATTGCGGTAAAATTCCGCGCCGCTGCAAACAAGCTAGATCCGCGCGCCTACGCACCCGGGGGGACACCGACGACAACAATGGCGCGATTGCATCGCGAGTATGTCGCCCCCGTCGAAATTGAGCACATAACTTCACATCGCTGGGATGCTACACGGAATTACGCCTAAGCTCCGGAAATTCCACCGCGTCGCACCACAGTGGGCGACTTACAGACGAGCCATCGCTTATCGTATCCGGTCGGCCTTTGGATTTTCAGGCGAGGATTAAGACAAGAATAAGAAGAGAGAAAGAAACCGCGTCTCCGATGGTGGCGGGGAGAAAGAGAACAAAAGAAAGCGAGCGGAGACGCGACAGAAAGTCGACGCGGCGCGCGTGTCTCTTGCGTGAAACGGTGTTTCTGTGTCGATAACGCATTTCGCCGAGCGGTGTCTGACTGAGGAGAGACGTATAACACGGATCCAACGTTGTACGTATACACTACATGCTATGTAAGATGTGTGGCGTACAGGGTGTGTGATGTACGAGGCATTTCAATTAGGCGCTTGAGAATTGCCTGTATGTGGAACGCGCTCATCTAATTATTATTATTTTTGTTTGCACGCGAGCTATCATTGGCCACGAGTGGTGCACTTCCGTCTGAGCCCGCCTGCGGCGCTGTGTACAGCATAATGGTATCGCTATATGAGCGACCGTGCATTGGCCAAGTCTCCGCTATTGTGTCGCGTTAGGTTATTGCGCCGGTCCACTTGCCTGTAAAGCTGCACGCACGTTCTAGTTCGTCGAGAAAAGGGCGAAACGACCCGATTGCAAGCCCCAGAAATCAACGTGCCGTTTTCGAACGCTGCGGTCGTCTGGGAGATTGTTATTGTTGTTTTGTCAGACAGATGGTGGTGACAGCAACGCTCTTATTGCGGTAAGTTCGGGCTTACGGCCAGAATAGCTATAGACATTTCCGACGAAAGCTCGCTGGGCGTCACCATAATGTTGTCAACTAGCGCGGTCTCCACTCAGAAAAACTGCAGAAGAAGAAGCCGTGCGCTTCTTACGCGCAACAGCCCTGAGATGAAGGGATCTCCGTTGAAAAAGACCATAGCTCGCTGATATATGGTATATCGTCACGTGGTAGTGACGGTGAAGAAAGCAAAACGGTGAATGGCGAAACTAGCGTTTTATTGGGCAAACTTGTGCCCACAGAAGCAAGTTACACTCAAAGGAGAGCAATAGCGGCGAACACGATCGGCGGTCGTCGAAATCTGATCAGCGAATCAAGCGCGTCGGTTTTATACATCAGTGGTCGAATGTTCCAGAGTAATCGCTGGGACCCGCGTGTCTTCCACAAAGTTCTACACTATTCGCCTCGCGCATACATGCAATCAGAAAACACAAGGTTCGGTGACAGACAGCGGGTGGAACCATCGATAACATTTCAGAAACTTCCGATACATGCAGGCGCGTCCTGCGCTGTGCGATAACATTTGTTAGGCGGTGAAACGTGGTCGCCCGATAAAGACAGACAAGTACACGTGTCAATATCATAAGCAGCGACAAAACTGACGATGTTCTAGGCCAAGCTGGTCCTCTGAGAGCACGAACTACCGAGTTGGCAATTTCAAAAGTCGGCAATTTCAGTCTGTGTGTACCCAGCACAGTACACACAGACTAACACCACGACTCTCTCGTCGAGGTTGCATGAGGCTCTGCGGAGCACCGCCCTCGACGACCAAACCTGGGCGACCCAGCACACCCGTGAAGCGGCGGCGAGGCAAGCCCTCGACGTCCCCTCATGGGAGGCTTAGGCCCGGCCATCATAAAGTGCTGGTTGTACAATAAAAGTTTATTCCTCCTCCTAAAGCTACAGCTGCGACTCTTGTGCTCGGAAGCTTTGGATTTCACACAGAAACCTCCTTCGCGGGTTTGCTGACGTAAGCGACGGTGGTGTATAATGACATAAATACAGCGTTTCACTTCAGAGACTTCCGCACTAAACACAAACGCGAGGTGAGTTTCTTGTATCCCGTTTTATCTCCTGTTTGATCTCTATGCTTTCTCATACTATAGTTACCACTACACGATTTACTACTGCAGTTTGAACTTATCGCTAATAGTTTTCCGCTTTGCATTCCTCGCTGGAGAAGCACGTGCTCGAAAAGCACACGACTCTTGCAGGTATACAGTTCGAACCTTAGTCGTGTTGCTTTCATTTTCCACATAGAGCCCAGCGGCCTCAGTGAATCCGCAATCATGATGCCTCCCGAATTGGGCCGCTTTGCATTGGGGTAAAACCACCTCTGCTTTCCATCCATCCGAAATTGCTTCCATGCGCAACGGAGAATCGTAAGCCAAGCAAGCGGAGCAATCGCATAAATTAGGAGGGGGACGAGGGTGAATGTGGACCACCATCAGAACGCGCACTCCTAAGTGCCACGCCGCTGCAAAGTGGAACACGGCGCAAAGAAAAAAAAAATTCTGGCACGGCCGTATCAGGCATACCGAGGCAGAAGCCGGCACATCTTCCCTGTGCAACGAAGAGAATGAAAAGCAGTTTCACAGCAATATAAAGTACGAATATAGGCAACTGGGTGCAGCGCCCTATAGGCTACCAGGGGCGAACCAGCTCGGCACCTAAAGCTAACGACCACACAGACATTTCCCACGCGCACTCTTGTATTCGCCAACGCACAGTGAACGAAACAACGCTCCAAATGTGGTCAGATGATAAAGGCACAATGCTCTCCCTCTTGGCATCGTTCCGTCCTACGATTCCAGCATATTTTAAGATGAGCGCTGTGATGCAAGGCCATCTACCTTCACACGTGCTTTGTTTGGAGCGTGCAGACCGATGGTAACACGAGCTCTCGAATAAAGCATCGAAAACATACGGGGCAAAACTAAAAGAAGGAATGCAATCTCACGGCGCACATTACTGGTTGCAGTGTTGCTATGCCGTATTCTCCAGTAACAGCTCTTGGGAATAATGAGGTGGGACAGTCTGCCCTGGCATCTTCCTTTTAGGTGGTGCTCCGCGTGACAACAAAAGCGTCATGTTTAGAAAGAGAAGAGCCAGAACTGGTTGCACCTGGGCGCAGCAATTGCAAGAAAAGAATGGTCACGAAAAAGGCCCTTTGTCTCAAAGTGTCTTTTTTTTTCGAGACGGGTATGCATGCTATTACACCGGAGAGAATGACCTCGTGACTGCGCGTTTCAATTTGGTGTCAAGGCTTGTTTTCCTACAGGAGCTTATCTCCGAAACTCCAGGCTAGAACTAGCTGCGTAGCAAAAGCAAATAGCATGGGTCAGCGATTCAGAAGGCTATCATAACTAGCCTAGGTAACAATCGACGCCTTTGTGAAAATAAAGCCCCGTCAATATTCCTAGCTGTGTCTCTCAATATAATAGCTCAACAACATGCTGACAGAGCACCGCCATTCTGACAGATATCTTGTCCCAAAAGACATCTTGGACATGTTTTATTGTCTTTAGCGGCAGTGCAAAATTTTCTATAAGAGTTGTGGTTTTCTGGCCCTCAGAGCAATAGCGCTGTAGTACAGGCTTATATATACGACGGGTCTAGAACTGAGCATACAAAAAAAAAAAAGAAACTGGGAAACATAGAGGCCCTAGAGCATCCGCGAGCTATATATATGTACACACTCAACAGACAACACACGTTCACTTTACCAGACTCGCGAAATCACTAAGCTGGCGCCCGGTCACCTATACTTCGATATATATAAACGGCGACCATTATAGCGAAGCGACGTGGCTTCGCTCGACTGGTTTCAGTGCATCAGCGTCTGCGCTATAGCGCCTCGTTTAAGGTCGGCGCTGCAGCCCGGTTTCGCGGTCTGCTGCCGGCGCCGCCACCGTCGCGGCGCGGGAAACCCAATGGAGCGTGAAGCCGAACGTCCTGTTACCGCATCGCGCCGGGCTGTTGTACACGTCACACCGATGGGCCCCGCTGGCGGTGGTCCCGTATGCATAATGAAAGGACACGGCGACGCGACGCGCAAGTTTGGGAGCGAAGCGCTCCGACGACGACCACGAAGACGTCCCGCGCCGTCAAGGTCGGCAGAGCAGCGCCGAAGATAGCGCGCGCACGGCGCGTTACAATGGGGGTGTGGGGCGTTTTCTCTTATACGTGCAAAACGAAGAACTCCCTTGCGCGGATGCAAATCGCCGCGCGCACGGCGATTTGCATCCGCGCAAGGGAGTTCTTCGTTTTGTACGTGGTGGAGAGCACCTCCCCCCCCCCCCCCCCCCCCGCAAACTTCAAGTGGCGCACTGTGCGTCCTGGTAATATTTATGGGGCAGCGCATATCGCTGATATTTGCACATGCAGGCGTTGCGGCAGACATTTGTATTCGTATTACTAAGTTCTCTTTTTTTTTTCATTATTGAGATGGCTAAATAAGACGTTGAAGTTTGAGGGGAGGGGGTGCCAGCTTCCATTTTGCAAATGAGAAACGTGCCAACATATATGACAAGTATAATAGAACGTCAAAAGGACAAAAAGAAACAGTAAGGTCGTACGGTCGCAAGTGTACAGACACCAAAAATGAGGCCCGCACCCGTGTTCTCTTCGTTGAGCAATGATTTACCCCCGCAAGAGCAGTGTAGTCAAAAGTATTTCGTTCAAAACACGGCTAACTACAAGGCATGCAATAAGAGACTGCCCTGTGTAACCTAGAGACATCGTCGTACACCTTTGGATACCAGCGCTGCAATACGTGCGCGCACTAGGATGTTGAAGAGGGTGTCATTCCTCGAGATGAGCCGCCTACCATGGTTCGAAACGTTTGGAGGCAATTGTGCAATTTTGTTTGGTTGTTTACATTCTAACGGTAGCACATTGAATTCCTGCCTCTGTGGCAGGCCTAACGACAAAAGCTTTATATGTACCGCTGAAGAAGCCCCAGGCAAGCACTAGCACTTGAGATGCACTAATGAAAGCGAATTGAATGCAATGTCCCCGTCATCTATTGTAGGTTTTTGAAAGGCAACCAAAAAGGCAGGACTAAATCTTCATCTCTCTCTTTCTCTCTTGTTATTCTTTTTATTTGTTTCTTGCAAGAAAAAGAAAATCAGTTTGCCATTATTGTGCATGTTCGTGATGCACTGAAAGCAAACGAGTACTGGCTACCGGAACGCGCAACAAAGATTTCTCCCTATCTTCACAAAGAGATCAAAATTTGAGAACTAGTAAAAAAAAAATAAAGAAAAATGAGTCACTGAGAAAGACCGAAGAAAAAAGAAAGGAAATAAGTACCTTCCGCGATAGCGCAGTGGGGGGAGGCCAATCGAAAGGAGCAGGAAAGTCACTTCGGTGAAAGCAATTGAAAACGGGACCACAGACGGAGCAGACTAGCTGGGAGAGGAAGGGGCCCCGGGAGAGGGGTTACGAGCGGCGCTTTAAAGCCTCCACCGCAGTCGATGTCTCGTCGCACGCCTTCGCGCGGTGTGGTTTACACGTACTGACGTGCGTCCGCGTCATATCGGGGGCCCCCGTCTCAGGCGGAAGCATAAAGCATACACACGTGCCCGCTATACTCCTCGCAGTCCCGCACTTGCACTCCTCGTTTTCTTTCGCTCTATCGGGCACACCCTGCGGCACTTTTTCTTTGCACCGAGCGAATTTGTCAATAATAAAAATACCACAACGCTGTCGCTAGGCGTCACGGATGTCCTTCGTTCTTTCTTTTCTTCTTTCCTTCTTTTTCTTTCTTTCTTGTCCCCCCTTCCTTCCACTGCTTAGGCGGTTGCAGCGAGAGAGCTAGATTATAACGGCTATTGTTAGGTATACGGCCTGACTTTTTTTCAGCGGAACGATACGGATAACCTCATTGCTCCACTCAGCAAAATTTCTCTTCACCCCCCACCCCCCCCCCACCCCATCACCTTTACGCATACGCTATCCTCATCGTTTCAGCTTTACTTCGCCTGTCCACACGATGAATACGGTTGGACGGCGCGATGCTGTTCGTATGAACGGAGAAGGAAGTGAGTCAGGATTCTGCAAGTGCTTGTGAGCCGGAGCGTACGCAGGAAAAAGTACGGGGGATATCAACCGCCTGTATATCGAAACGGCTTCCGCAGCGTTTCTAAGTGTGAGTGCCGGTGGCTTTTCGTTTCGTTTTTTGATTTCTTTTCCTGGCTAAGATTTCGGGTAGCTGGTTCTTTAGGTGGCCACCTATTTCTCACTTAATAAAGAAGAAGAAGGTAGTCTAGGAGTTCGGGATAGTAAAATGCGAGGTGTTCGGCCGGATAACACTCAGCATCAATCGAGTGGCGGAATTGTGGTTGCAGGTTCTGTGCGTGCGATGTTGAGCAATGTTTGTTCTCCTAAGTGATTCCGCCAACAGTCGTTCAAAGAAAAAAAAAAGCTATAAAGATAAAGAAACACGGCCCAAAGAAATGCGCACTTGAAATACTTAGCGGAGCTGGCCACCCAAACGTATATGCATACGTGCAGCGAGCTGCCTATGGCGCGGTATTGGCAAGGAATCCGCTTATCTGATTCAGAGAAAGCTGCGACCGACGACGAGCGTTCGCTCGTTTATGCTAATGAAGCACGTGCCTTCTGCAGGAGCGCATCTTAATCATTCGACGATATTCAGCAGCGCACGGTTTCCGTGTATACGACGTCGTACATTGCACCTTGCAAGGAGCTGCCGTCGCTGGTTAGCATATCTCTCGGGCTGCATTCAGAGCACTTGCCCATGTCGTTCGTGTGGGGCACACAGGTACATATTTGCAAATAATGGCACTTCGCTTAAGTTTACGGCAGAGAAAGCGAATGCCTAAGTGCCAGACGGCAGCAATTAAAGCATAGTTCTCAGTGGCCTAAATCAAGTCAAATCAATTCCTGGCCGTTAACGCCCCGAAGCCAGACACGTGCTATGTTTCTGTAAAAGTACACTAGAGGAAAATAACATTAAGTCCAGTTCTATCGATAATGTATTCGTCTATAAGACTATCACCGTTTTCTGTGAGCCAATGCGTGACTTTGTTGCGTAGAAAATCGCCACCGTATATGTTCCACTGCTGCTCCTAAATTTGAATGGCACGCGGCATAACGGACGAGTTTACGTTATTCCCAAGTGGTTTCACTCTCTGCTGCTTCCTGTGAGTGAGGCAATCACATGAGAGATATACTGTAATCGAAAATAGCTGCCACCACTTCAATGTCACACTTTCGTCATTTCCTTCCTTACAAAAGCTATATTTCTCGCTATACAACTTATGAATTGGTTATCACAGGAGCCTAATCTTTGAATCTAGCTCCACTTCATAGTTTCCTCTAGTGTCCCTTTAATGTGCATGAATGAAGTTAGATGCCTGTCCGTATATATCCCCGTGGCGTTGGCAAATACTGCTCGTCTGCTTTCGCCTTCTTTAGAACAAATTGAATCAGCGCTAATTATCATAATTAATAGTTTTCGGCTGGCACTAATTGAGAATAACACCAGTAATTTATGTTTGAAAAAAAGAAATATGCAGGAGAGACACGCTGTCTCACGAGGAGGAAGCACTCTGCGCTAGAGCGTAGCCAATGCGACAAGACAAAGCACGAACTGTGCTTGGATCACAGCACAGTGTGGCCCTGATCGAGCCGGCTTCGATAGAGCTTCCTGCAACATAAAGAAAAAAAAGGCGAAAAAAAAAAAGAAGACTTCGCGCACGCAGTAGACCTGGCATCCAGCAATCTCTTTTCCAGCAGTCTCGCGATCTTGTTCCGAGTTTACCCCTTCGCTGGAAACCACACCCTTTCAGATAGTGCGGATTTTCTCACTCCAAAAGAGATAAGTGTAATTCGAGAAGGACATTCGAGTAGATCCCTGCACTATATACGATACTCGACGGCGTTGTATCCCTTTGGGTCGGTGTTTGTCTTCCTTTCGCGAGCTTCTTAGATGCACTAACGTCAGGTTTGAAATACTGCGCAGCGTGTGCGTCGCATGAAAACGACTCAAGAAACCAGAATTCCCGTTTCGCGCGGCGTGGCCCTACTGCTACAATATATGGCGACCGCGGAAACGCAATCTCGGGGCACACACGCCCCACATAGCTGCGTTTTCCTCCTGGTTGAAGCACCCATGCCACCGCATATTATACGGCATCCCTAGGCAACACGCTTGTTTTTCTTTTTCCTTTTTCCTTTTTTCTTTTTTCTCAAGCAGCGCAGGAAAATTTTCCGTCGAGTACTTCCTTAAACAAATGTGCAAATATACATGCAAGAACATGCCCTGCAACATTTTTTTCCCTTTAATGGGGGGTGGGGGAGGCGGGGATATTCATTTTGTTCATTTATGAGTTTTGTTAGCTGGCCAAAATAAACCTGACATAATTCACTCAAAGCTTAAGATCAGTTTGTTTAAATGGCAAGTATGCAGGCTCACGAGCAATGCTTTCCATCTTCAGACCTGCATACCGGCAAAGTCTGCATAACATCCAAGGCACCGGGAACTCTCGAAACAATGCCCGGGACGTATATTTCTCCTTCTTTTCATATTTACTTTTATATTGATTATTTGTTTAGTTTAATTTTATTTCTTTATTTTGCATTTAGCGCACGAACTTTGACAAACAGCCACTCGCCTCGAAACCACGATTCCACGTCAACATGGCGTCTGCACCTCGTGCAGGCTCGAGCTCGCAAGCTCGCGGTGTCTCGAACTCGAGCTCGCGGTGTTGACGCGAGTACGGGCGCTAACTTCGCGCCTGCGGAATCCTCGTATCAAAAAAAAAAAAAAAAGAGCAATCTGTCGAGAGGCAAGGGCCAAGCGGTTTTATCAACGTACGCATGCCAGCACGCCGATGGCATGCAAACGCGCGGTCCGAAAGGCGAAGCACTGACAAGCAGTCGCAAGACAAACGAAGCGGTAGCCGCGAAGTGATCCCGTCTCTCCAACAGCTTACGCAGAATCCGCGCGGGGAGCGCGGCAAAGCAATCTCTCCTTGTTCAAAAGGCTCTCCCTCTACGTGCATGCAACGTGCGTGCCGATTGCCTGGGCGGTGCGCTTAGCGGCAGCGCGGCCGGCCGACAGATAGCCCGGGACAGTTCCGAGCGTTTATGCGCGCTCTGCGCGTTTCTTTGCATTTATCGCTCTCGCAGCAGTGACCACAGGCCGAGGAGGGAGGAAACAAAGAACGCAAAAAGAAATACATAAACAACTACGCAGAGAGAGAACGAGGGAAGGGCGTCGTCTATTGCACGCACGTGCTCGACCCACAATTTTTCGCCGCCTCCGACGACCGTTATTGCGTACAACCCGTGGACTTGGAAAAAAGAGCAAGGGGGTAAAGCGAAGTGAGAACGATAGGGACGCGAAGGAAAGAAAAAAAAAAAAAACGCCCGCGCGCCACCGTCTGAACAAAGTTTGTATGCCTATACATCTCGTATACGGCTATAGCGAAAGAACAACGCGCGAAATGTTCCGTGTGAAGTTCCGTGAGCATTAGCTGTTCGCGACCAATATATCGCGCCGAGCCATCGCCCTTTATTCATCACCGCCGAGGTTGGCGGAGGCATTGCGCAATATCTATAGCCGGTGTCTCGCGGCTTACAGATTTCGCACCCCCCCCCCCCTCCATCTATATTTCTCGCTTGCGAAAGCACTCTTTCTAGTACTGCCCTCTCGTACGCTTTCTCTTTCAATCGCGCACCGGGCGCATTTCGCGCGAGATTCCGCGCACCCTTAATCGCTTTCCGTGGAAGCCCTAGTTTCCACGTCAATAGGTTAGTATAGGGAGTGGCGCGCGCGATTCTGACTGTACCGCGAGGCGAGCGACAAGCCCTGTGCGCGCACACTTTATCGTTAGAACAAACAGCGGTCGATCCTTACGTCGCCAGCCGTCTGTCTTTTTCTCACTTATCGAGGCGTGAGAAGCAGGCGCTGTCCAAACTGCACGTCGAACCGGAAATGTAACGCCAGCGGATAACGGACGCTGTCTTCAGGTGGGATGTGAAGGGACTGAGCGCTTATGCCTATATAATACGTCATAAGCAGTTGGCCCACTGTGCTCGACAAGTTCCGACGACCTACCTCTGTCCGAAGCGACAATCCTCCAACATATGGACGCGACGCTATAGCCTCCTCTCTTCTTTCCAACTGCCTTTTCCCCAACCCACGTCCAGGGTAGCAAACCGGAGACTTGCTTCTGGTTAACGTCCCTGCCCCTCTCTCTCTCTCTCTCTCTCTCTCTCTCTCCCGCAATCAGAGGGCAATGCTACAGTACCTTTGCGAGAATTCCACTACTCTCCGCAATGCACGATCAAATGCAGTAAATGTCATGACATGCGAATGCATGCGACTTAACTCTTTGCAAAATGCAAAAACAGATGGTACCGATAAAAACTGGAACAAAGAAAGGAAAAGAATCAAAACTATCGGCTTCGATGTTTCAACGCAATCGAAATAAATGAGAAGACTAGTCAACCCGAGTCCGATTAAAGGAAATCAACTGATCATCAAGCGCGCGTCTGATGGAACTTCAAGAGCTAGTCTATTGACTACTGCGCACTACCTCATGACTAACATAGCATTGAACGTGTGCCGACCTATGAAGCCCAAATAACTGATACTGGATATGCCGATACAAGATCATAATATGCGCATATGTTGACTCCACAGCATATTATTTGGAGCTTTTATCCTAACTGCTACTACTAAGAGTAGCATCGCAAAGCCCAGTCCTACTCCCAGGGTGGCGCAAAATAATAATGCAGAAACGCACTGTAGGGTACAGTTCCTGAGCTCATACATGGTCTCAGCGTAAATGGTTTGTTTTCTTTTGTACCACGAACAGCTAGGAAAGGTAGGCTAAGAAATAGCGCTACGTTTAACGTACGCTACCATGCGCGAAATACAAGCTCAGCGCAGCAGCCATTATTCGTCGTGCGCAGCCTTCAGGTTTTTGTAAAACCGTGTTCCGGTATGACGCCGTTGCCGCTGCAGCTGAGGAACTTACTTACGCATGGTTGCTTAGCCGCTCGTGGCCCGAATTCTTTCTCTACAGCCGCTCCCCGCCGGCATGGTTTTCTATTTTCATGGTTAACGCACTGTGTTTCGCTGCTACCTTTTCGCCGGAATTGAGATGAAAAGAATATATATACCGGAAAGAAGCCTCGCTCTCGGACGTAATCGGCCGGAAAGGGCTAAACGCATCATTAACTCGGGGGCGTTGCTCCGGAGCAACATTAATTCTTCTCCGTTCACAGCCCGCTATACCCCCCCCCCCTAATGTTCTTCTTTTGTTTTGTTCTGTTTTGTTTTGTTTTGTTTTGCTTACTGCCGCCGATGGCCTGAGGTATGGGAAGTCTGTGCTTGTACTATCGGTTAACACTCACGAAAAGAAATTGCAGTATCACCTATTGGCCGAAGCAGTAAAATAGCCAATGTAATTAATATTGGACATACACTATCGTCAAGATCAAGCGATAGCTTCTCGACAGACTTTATTGTTGGGATATGCTACAGGGTACACTTCTTGGTTACGTTATATTGTTTAACGCTGTGAGGCATGTCAGTGTGGCGATGTTGCACTACGTCCAGGATAGGAGCGCTACAAAACGCCTTAGGACCCATGCGAGGACAAATATCGCACCTTGTAATATCAGCATCTATCGACCCACCGATTCACCACCTTCGATAACGTTGTCTCCGTGACGGGCCCAGTTTTGATTACGTTGTCACTGGGACTGGCTAAGTTATGCGGATCCCACGCACTGTGAGAATCGATGTAAGCGAAGCTTTCTGTGTTGTTTGTTTGACTGATATAAATAGCGGTGATGTTGACGGCGAATGTTTAATTTCTTCAATGTTCATAGTCCAACACGAGAGTGATGAGTTGATTTTAAACGTTACCTTGCGTGCGCCACTGCAGTTTGTCTGCTTATTACACAGAACACACAGGGAGACCTGCTTGCTTGAGGCATTGTGGTGCGCCATATTTCATAACCTCCTGAGAGGGTTGAGCACTGTCATTTCCTCACATGGCACATCGCATCGTGGTAGAAGTATTAAACTTTAATTGAATTATGTGGCTGTACGTGCCAAAACCACAATCGGATTATGAGGCACGCCGTAGTGGCGGACTCCGGGTTAATTTTTACGCGCTAGTATTCTTTAAGATGCACCTAAATCTAAGTGCACTAGCGTTTCTTTTATCCACACTCGGGATCCTACGCGTGACCTCGAGCAATGCCACAGCCACAAAGCTACCGCGGCGGGCGCAGAAGTGTTGATTTGACCCGTGTCACCGCTTCCGTACTGTCACCTAGATCTTGCGACGCACTTTAATTAATGCGGCTCTGCTTTTGCACGCCCTGCGTAAGTTGTCCGCTTGACATATTTGCATGGCGTTTATTTTTTTCGGAAATAGCGCGAATCTACCGTACCTTTCCTTGAATTTAAGTTTATCCAGTTTCCCAGCAATTGCTCTCGTATTTGTAGTATAGCAGCGTTTCCTTGTCTTCTCACGTTACCTTTTCCATATCCCCTCTCCCCTTTGTACCAGAACTACAAGCGAAGAGTGGCAAAGCTGTTATTAACTCATTTCGCGACCACGTCGGTTCTACGCATTCTGTGCACCTCTCCTATTCTATCTAGCTTTCTTCTATATTTGCACGTTAGTTGAAAGGCAAGAGCTCCAGTTTCTGCAATGCTTTTGAAGAGAGTCATGGATAAGTGGCGCTGTCAAGAGGCTAATGTGGCGACGTCCAGGGAGCTCCAGAGGGCATCGTGCACATGCGACGCGTTGAAAAGGTCCCAACTAGTTTCTCGTGTCTCCTTTCCTCTCTGCCACGCTCCATGCATACATACCACGCTCTGAACCGCTCCGACGCAGCGTGCAAGACAGCCACAGCAGCAGCCGCGAGAAAGTTGAAGGAAAAGGAGACGGCGGCCGCATTTCGATGGGGGCGAAATGCGAAAACACCCGTGTGCTTAGATTTAGGTGCACGTTAAAGAACCCCAGGTGGTCAAAATTCCCGGAGTCCTCCATTGCGGCGTGCCTCATAATCAGAAAGTGGTTTTGGCACGTAAAACCCCAAATATTATTATTAAGGAAAAGGAGAAGAAAGCTTCGCTTTAAAACTTCGCTTTAAATCTAGCCGTGTTACTTATACCATAGGGCTATTTTCCTAGCAATCGCTTATTAAAAGACAGAAAAGAAAGAATGTATACTAAGCCTTGTTCCTTCTTCTTTCTTTGTTTTACGCCGTAATTCGTGGTTTTGTTTTGATAGCCTGTTGTTATTTCTTTATTTACTTGTTTTCCAACAGTACTTGGTAAGGTTGTTGTCTTTTCTTTTCATTTCGCGTTACTTTTTTTTTTTTTCATTGCTATGATTTTTCGTTTTCCAAGTATTGAAACTTCACATATCTTACAGCTAATAAAATGTTTTAGAAAACTACGTATCAAGTGGCTCAGATTCATACGCTGTTGCTTATTTGAGCTGTAGCACAAACAAATAAATGATATAAAAAACACGATACACACACATTAACACGAAGCGGGAACCACATGGCACCGTGCTGACCTACTACAGCATTTGTGCTGTCCGTCTTACGTTCGCGGGTTTGTAATTCTTGCACTGTGCTTATAATGACATCCAGCCAACTTGCGCATCGAATCGACTTGAACTCACGCTACCGACAGCTGCGTAAAAGATTGCATGGTGAAAAAAGGTGCTGGTGTTAAGGATTATAACAAACACCCACTCGCAACTTTTTTTTCACTCCGAGCTTCGCTGGCCCGATCCACCCTCATCCTATGCGAGATGACGCCACGGGTCGACATTCTCCTTCTTGCTCCACAATCCACAAGTGCCCCAGTGGGCGGAAAGGCCGCGGTCAGCGACATACAAGAGGTGCGGCTTCGCGATAATGTGTCCAATTACCACTGCCAACTGGCGTGACTGAGTTCACTGAGCTAAGGACCCTTCATGCAGTTAAGTCAGCGTCCCTACATCCCTCTAAGCGAACCTTTCACTCTTTCTTCCCCGTGCTTCTCCTCGCAATTTTTCTTTCCTCCTCGACACGACCCGTGACGCAACGAGCGCAGTCACGCACTCGAGGACGAGCTCGCGTGCGTTCTCTGCATCTTTTGCGTAAAGCTCCGCACGCGCGCAAAGTTCAAAGAAATAAAGAAAGAATGGATGCGAATATGCGAAATGAGAAAAGAAAAAAACAAAGAATGAAGCGAGACTCAAGTTGAACCATTGCATTGTACTTGCTTGGCACGCAGTGTTCAACGCCGCGCGTCGCATTCGAAGTATGGGAGACGACGACCGATTGTTCTACCGGTGGGACAAATGCTCCGGCCTTTAACACTCCCACGGGCTCTCGAAACAGGTGCGCCAGCGAGCCCAAGGACGCATTGCATAGAGAGGCCAGCGGGCTCCCGTTGGGTGGTCCTTCTTCGTGAAGCTAAAAAAAAAGGACGGTCACCGCATAGCCGCATTTGCCGCGTGTTTCGTGCAGGTGCTTCGTCTTTCTCAATGGCGCGGATGCTTTAGATCCGGCATGTGCGAAACGGCAACGAGAGCCGTGAATTGGGCAGGCCTAAGTGGGCGATCGAGTGTGGGAAATTTAGAGCACTGACTTGCTCGTGCCTGTGCACTCGAATCCAATCGATTCGCCTCCTGTTTCTGAACTAATTCGCAGGCGCTCCCGCCACGCTGTTCGTTTCAGCCGTTGAACGTAGCGGCACCTGCGCTCGTTGCAATTCGGCTCACACGGTGCAGTGTTTCTGCACAACGAGTTCAGGCCCTTCCCAACGCTTGCCTGGAAGATAGCACGCGCGGGTTGCGCAGCACCCAACGCGTTCGTCTGGGTCAATGAAAAAGAAACTGAATATAACTGGTGTGAACTTAATTCGCGATGTGCGATGCAATCCGAATGGGCGTATTTGTCGTCAACATTTGTGATACTGATGTCAATCAATCAATCAATCAATCAATCAATCAATCAATCAATCAATCAATCAATCAATCAATCAATCAATCAATCAGGAATGACTCATTGTTGGGCTAGTTGGTATTGCATTGCAGACGAGGGATAATATTAGCACAAAAAAGACGACGGCACACTGGAAGGGAAGCGCTTGTCTTTGTCTTCCCTTGCAGTGTGCGTTGTCTTCTTTAGCGCTAATTATCACTCATAATCAGTCAATCAATCAAACAATAAGACAACCGAACAGAGCTTTTTTTTTTACTAATGAATGCCTGTAAAACACGTCGAAGAACAACAGCGCTACCTCTGAGACACAATACGTGACTCAAATTTATAATAAGGAATGGAATAAAGAAGAAGACAAGCGAAATAGAAACATGAAAGGCAGTGGATGCATAAGGGCAAATTAAAAAAAAAAGTGATCGGAAATTTTTTCAGCTATTTAGGCGGGGTCTGAATGTAAAACTTCACGCCATCCTGTGCTTAACAGGAATGAGTGTGATGCTGGACAGCAATAAACCGTGCAACACAGCCCGTCAATTTCGCGTTACTTTATTTATTATTTATTGCCACTGTAACCTATAACCACTGTCTCAGGTACCTTAGCGTTCATTACCGGTACATGTCATGTTCACCTATACTTTTTTTCTTTATGAAGACACTCTGCTGTTAATTTTTATACGATTTCATTTCTGTTGTGCGGAGGACAGATTCCTGAGCACCACATGCCATTACATGCTATGTAATCTCATACACTATGACACCTGTTCTAGAACTCGTCGAGTGCGTACGCGAGTTGCGTCGCTTACGGTGCGCGCGGCTCAAGTAACGCAAAAGTATACTCCGCACGCGTCCGTCCCTCCTGGCGCGAAGCTTTTGCCCACCGAGTGCGTCAAGGGTGAGCAACGAGCCGAGCAAAAGAATCGCTCGTCTCCGCGAAGCGTCACGCACGATTCTCATATATATACGCGGCCGCTAGCGATAATGGCTTCGTTTCAGTGTTTGCTGTCTCTCAGAGCCCGGCGCCCGCCGCGATTTGCATACAATTGGCAATGAGCCCTGTTTGCAACGGCGTCGACGTCCGCGCGCTTCTTATGTACATATGTGCGATGTTTGCCATGTGGTCCGGTCACGTGGGCTCCAAGAATTGTTGCCGGCGCGCATTGCTTAAGTAACAAGCCGTCGATCAAACGGGGTGGCGTACTCCACAGCGTGAACAACACGCAGGGATGCGTGCGCTGACTCCGTAGCCTGGCGCTTAAGGGTTGGGGTCATAATTGTTAGGAAACAGGGTACGAGAAGAGCCTGGGAGGGGAAGCAGGCCACAGCGCGTGTAGTCAAGGACAAATAGTGAAGATTCAGACGAACGAAGTGTTCAATTCGTAAGATGTATACATGAAATCGGCGATTGCTTCTCGCATAGCTGGATTCGGTCTACACATATAGTATAGCGTTATTGATGTGGTCCTGCTATTTGCGGTTGAAGCTGACCTTCCACTAAGTACAAATGGAAGGCCAGATGAAAGCTATAAATTACAAACGGGAAGGAGCATGCACGGCAAGTTTTCTATCCCTACTATTTTAATTCATATCGAACGCGTGGGAACGAGGGCTTCAGAAGAGCTTTCTTGCTCGCCTCGCGATGGAATTTTGCCAAGAGAACCACGCTCTTTTTCTCAGCTGTCCAGCCTATTAAACAATTATCTTTCTTTTCTTTTTTTTTTACCTACACATATGCGCCCATCAGTACATTAAGTAAGGTAGGTTCTTTGTGTTTTTTTTCTTCACGCGTTCTTTCCTATATATATATATATATATATATATATATATATATACATTCTCATTATATTATTATGCGGCATGGGAAGTACCGCATCTGGCAGAAACGCAACAACCATGCACTATCAGTTATTACAGCAGCCACTCGGAGCAATTGCCCCACCTCGTACGCGCTAATATGCCAGATGAAACCTGTGTTATCAATCCGAATGCAACATTATTTATCCCGGCTTGCTGCATCTCTTTCGTATAAATGTGTATGAGAGAAGAAGCGAAAGTTCAAGAGCAGAGCCTCGCGCGACTCCATACGAGGCGGCCTTTCAAAGCTGGGTTGCGGCGAGCGTTGGTCGTTCAGGCTTGCAACTTTTCATAGCGGTATGACTATAGATGCGCTTCAATAGAAGCCTACAAGATGGATGTCGGCGATTTATGTGTTTCTTATACTTTGTATAGCCGAACAAAGCGACTGCCCGCGTTCGACAACGTATCGGCCTTAGTGGACGTTGATGTATGGCATCGCGAATGCCTGGGCGTGCATGTATGTTATGAGGGAGTAGCTGCTACGACAGCGAGCATTCTTCCCTGGCGACCTTGCGACCGCAGGGGCAGTGAAATTCACGGCATTTGAGAGGTTAGCGTGTGACTCTAGTAGTAGTAGTAGTAGTAGTAGTAGTAGTAGTAGTAGTAGTAGTAATAGTAGTAGTAGTAGTAGTAGTAATAATAATAGTAGTAGTAGCAATAATAATAATAGTAGTAGTAGTAGTAGTAGTAGTAGTAGTAGTAGTAGTAGTAGTAGTAGTAGTAGTAGTAGTAGTAGTTGTTGTTGTTGTTGTTGTCGGTGGTGGTGGTTATCGTGACGGCAGTGCATCCAGCATTCCGCTTCAGCTACACGTACAATTATGGATGAAAACCAATGCGAAGCTGTGCTTTGTACTTGGCCGCCTTCCCACAGTTCGTGAGGTAGCCGGTCAGTGACGTAATTTATCCACTGTTGCAAGAACTGCCAAGATAAGGTGAGCGTGTGTGGCCACAACGGGCCACTGTGTCCACTGACATTCTGCGGGAGACAGCAGCGAGAAACGAATGGGCGCACTGCGATAAGGTCATATGCGGTGTATGTATATTGCGGAGACAAAAGACGACGTACGCGCAGGCATGCTCATAATTGCCTCGAAGGTTAGGCCGCGTGTCCTTCCCCCAAGGCGGTGGCGGGAAGTCTGAGTGACTAGCATGCCGAAAGACGCACTGACGCCACGACAGTTCCCTTGGTGCTTCCCGCAACCAGAACGCGCATCTGCATTCATTCGTGCAGCTTTGCACCGAGGCGTGATTTGCAAGAAGACGTAGAAAACGGGGTAACAATGAGGCTGTCTCTGTCTTCCCTTGCCTTCCGGATACATTGAAAGCTCGTGGAATTCGTTGAGTGCTCGCTTCGTTCACGACGTAAGATCGTGGTGACGGAGGCATGCATACTTATCGGCTAGCGACACCGGGGTCGCAATGCAAATGAACGCCAGTGCATAAGGTCACGCGTTCCAAAAGCAAACGAACCTAACGGCACTCTAAATCTTTGTGAATTGCGCTGACGACATACACAGAAAGCAGTGCACAAGGGCGATAACAGCTTCGCGTGACGTGGTTGCTGCATGCAAAGAGCAGGAGCGTATGCCATGTAGCGAATTTGTTGACTACCCTGGGAACCTGCTTTCACGGCAAGTGTGAAATGATTGTCTAGTTGGGGTTGCATCGTCAAGAAAGGCAGCGCACAACAGGACCAAGGAAGGCTAGACATATTACAATTTGCCTCGTGGTGGAACGCTCATCTGTGACTGAATTACTTAAATAGAGAAGCATTATGAATGCCTGTAAGACAAGGTTAAGCAGGGCCTAACATCACATTGGGCGCACAGAAAACAAAATACAGACACGGTAAATAGCTTCATACTTGAAGCTAAATGATTATCTCTTTCAAAAACAAACAAAAAAAAACAATAACGAAAAGAAAAAGATAACAATGTGCGATATTTTGAGGCAACGCGCCAACGGAGGCTCCCACAACTAGGAAATGCAGCATGGCATAAATTATAATTACCAACTTCTCTCCTTGCCAAGCAACGCAAACGAATGCGAATTTATGAAAGCTCTTTCCTGCATTACAAGTGATAAAATCGTCCAGTTTTGTCCGCCAGCAGCGATGTCTGCTTTATTTCTTGATTTCAGCCCTCCTGAAAGACCAGAATGACTTCGCAATTTCTGCACTGCCAACAGAAAGATTGATCTCGGTGTTACAGTTCAGATCGACGACATGCTCTCGCGCAGACCATGTTAATGGCACGTCCCGTTTCCGCCGATAGAAATATCTCATCGATATTCGCAGTCACCGACAAGCGTCTTTCTTCCCCCCTTTTTCTCCCCTTCTGTCTTAAGACAGGGGACACATCGCACCAATCGCATCGAGGCAAAGCGGTTATATGAGGATAGTATTAAGGGTGACCTTGCACGGTTTAAACAAGTAGACGCATTCCACAATCTACATTCGTACAAGCTAAGTTGTGCGTTTCCGGAAGCTCAAGGGCACATTAACGAAACGAGCCATTATGGAAATGCAAAATGACTTTAAGTGCGTGCGGATAGAATACGTAATAACCTTTCGACCTTGATGTAAACGGCGCTTTGCTCCTCTTCGCGAGGGTGGAATGCTAAGCTTGACATTGCACCGCTGATTGTGTGTGCGCGCGCGCTATAGCAGTACCAGGAGCACCTGCCGTTCACGTCTCTTTCTCTCTCTCTCTCTCTCTCTCTCTCTCTCTCTCTGCACGCGACAGCGCAGAGATTTATAGCGTTGCACGGACTTATAGGCACGTAAAAAATACACCCGTCTCTGGTGTATGTGGTCAGCCCAGGAGCAGCAGGATGATGTAATGAAGTTCAGTTCAATGGACGGCTACACTAAGCCACGTGATGCGAGTGGTGTCACAAATATAGCCAGGCTAGCGCCGCAACGCCAGTTGGCCTTGTTGGTTTCGCTGTACTGGTTACCTAAAGCAGGGCTCTGCATCCGGGTTTTAAGAAAGTACTTATCTTTGTCAACCTTGTTCGCTTTCGTCGTGTGGGGCCCTATTAATCACTTCGACTGGCTGCTATGCGATAACAGCGAAGCGCGTTGCGTCGTTAGCGAAGACGCGCGCACGCTGCTGAGCATCGTGAATGATTACTAAACGACTCTAATAATTATTTGTAATATCGCACAGCAGATTTAAATAGCGCAATAGAATGCGAACGTTCCAGTTTATATCCGCATACCAAATCCAGCTAGACCGAAAAGAGCATAAAGAAAGTTTGAAGTTGAGTTCGGAGCACTCAGCCATGGATGAACAAACATAGCATGCGTAATTCAAGCTTGAACGTGTGCAGTTCTATGTGCTTTAGGCAGCGAGAAATATTCAGCTTTCTTACATGGACGTGCTTTCGTTTGAGGGGGTGTAAGTTAACATATGGATAATCTTAGGCTATGAAACCAAACATACTGTTAAGGGCTGATTCTAATAATTCAATCTGGGAATTTAGGAGGAGAAGGAGCAAGAAAGAAAGATAGAAGGCAGGGTTGTTAACCAGAAATGGGTCTGGTTGGATACCCTACAACGGGGGACGGCAAAGGGGAATATAAAGACGGGGTAGAGAGAGAAGTGTGAGTGTGTGTGTGTTAGGTGGGGGGGGGGGGCAAGATTTTAATTTCAGGGGCTACAGAGCAGGCTACGAGAGCGTCTTGAAACTGAACCCAAGAGTTCCTGCTTAGCGCTAGACCGATTTGCGAACAGCAAATAAATTATATATATATATATATATATATATATATATATATATATATATATATATATATATATATATATATATATATATATATATATATATATATATATATATATATATAGAGAGAGAGAGAGAGAGAGAGAGAGAGAGAGAGAGAGAGAGAGAGAGAGAGGTGCTCGATGTTGCTCAAATGCGTTGGCGTGGTCACCCTGCGCAAAACTGCGAGTAAATGCCCTCCCTCAAAAGCTTCTTTCCTTGAATGTTCCTTTCAAGGCCTATGCATTTCGATACTGCAACAGGATAAGAGGGGCTATAGTAGCTTACAGTGGCGCTGTTACTCAACCCTCCTTAATTCTGGGCGATATGCACCTGCGAGTAGTATATATTATTCAAAAACTTGCTTTGCGTGGCCTTCGAAAGGCTCGCTTTGTAGATGCAAATCCGATAGGACAGGGTGTTTCCGCACCCACTATCCTGCGATAAGAACATTCATTACATGCGTTGAGAAAGCGCGCATGTGGGCAAGGAAATTTCATTACCTAGTGAAGTGTAGTGGCATATATAATCGCCGCTATGGCCCAGTGTCTCCCACAGGGGTTGACGTGTCTTTGTGGCGTGCGCATCGATTGCTGTGAAATAAGTGTCGCAAGTATGCGTTCATATTCATGTCATTTCACGACCCTGAACGTTTCTTTCTTTACTGTCAAGATCCTGTCACAATATTCAACGGTACATTCAACGACAAACTGCTACTACACGAATACGTATATACTGACACTTTCTTCGAACTTTGTGCTTGCGAATTATACCTCGAGATTTTATGGAAACGCTCCTCGTGCACATCTGACCCATTTTCACTTATTAATTCCGACATCAAACGGATGATTAAAGTAGAAACGCGCTTTCCGCCACCCCTCTATTTTTTTTTTTCACTGTGTACCATCCAAATACGCCCCTATGTTTTCCCAACTTGAAGTTCTCGAGATGAAAATAAAACCGCCACTCTGTTATTTTCGCTCATTTTCTTCTTTTTTTTTTCTTACTTTATGTCGCTGTTAAAAACGACTGAAAGTTGTACCAGACGGTAAAGATTTGTGTTAGTGAAAACAGACTTGCTAACAGGCACAAAAGTAGAATTACAAGGACCACGCACACGCACACTCTAAACATAAAGTCCGCACAGCGCTGGAAAGGCGGAACCTAAAAGTTTGGCAGAATATATTGAGGGCACAGTTGGTTCATTATTATGGACTCATATTTATTGCGCGAGACAGTAAACAGACAACACAAAGAGCAGGAACGTGACGCTTCTGTTATGTTCCTTCTCGTTGTTTTGTCTGTTTCCCATATCGCACAGTAACTATCAGCCCCCAACTGCATTTAACGTCGGTGTTTGTAGTATCATGAACACATGCTGACCTTTTGTTGAAATCATGCATGATATCCAGTTACGTCGCAACAGAAAGTCTATTGAAGGCGGTAAATAATCATCAGAAAAAAAATTTAAGAAAATAAAAGAAAGACACATGTTTGTGAGAAATGCCGCCTTCAGCATAGCATCCAAAGATGACAGTCGCGCTGGCCGGCCGCAAGGAAGAGCCCCTTTTGTCTTGCACCCCCTTTACATTACGCCACCTGCCGATCCGCTCCAACACGCCACTTTTGAACTTGTCGCTATAGCTGCAGCCATCCTCGTGAGCCGCTGTGTCAACAAAAGCATCAGGTTGCTGCCCCGCAGGGAATTTTGTGGCAGTTCTGCGAAGTTTAACCTGCCGGTGCAACGACATCCAATACGACATCGACACTTTGCCGCAACAGTTTTATACCAATATCGGCAGCGCAAAGCCTTATATGTAAGTGCGAAGGAGTTTATCCGTCCGTGCCATAGTTGCAGCTGCCGCGCCCCTGCTGTTCGCCGTCTGCGATACGTGATGACTGAAAGTCGTGAAGATGTCTACACAATTTAGTGCTCAAAGCGATTGCGAAAGGATATTAGATACTTGAGCTTACTGGTGCATCTTACAGGAAGGAAAAACAGGACATATACAGAAACGTGGACTGTGGTGTCGTCTGAGGCTCAGTCGCCGTTTTTGTACGTACGCCGATTTTTCGTTCCTCTTCCGAGAGCGCGTCTTTCCGTCTGTCATAAGCTGATGGTGAAAGGGAGCCTTGGAGCCACGCCGTGAGTCTCCAGCTTCTGCAATAAGAGAGGCGGGGCCTGTCGAGAGCGAAAGTGAAGTTCCTGTCATGCCTGTACGCGGCGATTGGTCACGCAGGAGAATCCGGAGCTGTTATTACCTCGTCACGGTAGACGCAATTTTTTTTCTTCTTTTGTGCTGCTAATACGAGTCGCTTTCAGCCGTGAATATCGGAAAGCTCGCGCGCCCGACCGAATGAGTCACTTGGCCAACGGCTGACAGAGCTACAGAGAACAAGGGATAAACTAGAGCACGTCAATCCATCGCCGCTGACAGAGTCGGCGTCGTTCATTTATTATTATTATTTATTTTTTTTTTGCTTTCACGTGTGCATTTTGCTGCCAATCTTAGTGCAGTCATTTCGCCTTGTTACAAAACTATCCAGTCAACAGTGCTTTCGCTTGTCGTTACATATGTACAAGATTCTTACTTGCCGATAGGTGTGTTTTTATTTTTTCTCTGTATGATAGTTTCATAATGTGTATTTAACGCTAGGGTTGTAATTGCTTTTGTTGTATTTAGTGCAATGCATGAGAAGAAGGAAAGGTTGATTTAGTCTTAAGAGGAACAGATTGGTGGTCGTTGTCAGCAAGATTGCTGTCAAGGGCCAGCAAAGCAACATAACCACGAAAGGAAGTCAACGACAACAATAACAACGCCAAAAATGTAGTGCGCGCTACGCTTTATGTTCCTTTCCGTACGTCTCAATGCTTAAGCATTAACCACGCGATAAAGCGGATCCATGGGAACGTTCTTTTGGTTCTCCTTTGCCTTTCGTGGCGAGACGTCTAAGCTTAGCTCTCGGTACGTCGAAGATATTGAGATAGCGAGCCCATTTCCGTGATCGAAAACAGAGAATATGGGGATCTAGCCGATCAGAATGCTTCATTCTTTCCGAAACCTTTTACAGATAAACATAACACTTGCTATTTTTGCGGCATTTCAACTCGATTTCACACTTCCAGCTGCTTCTTAAGTTATGGGTGACAAGGTTCTAAGGCTTCCTGATGGCACTCAAGCGTAAGTTGCGCAAGCAAACCGGTAACTCACGTCTGGTTAACCTCCCTGCTTTTCTTCTTTTTCTCTGTCTCTCTCTCTCTCTCTCTCGAACAAGGTAGAACTTGACGGGAAGATGGAGGTTGGAAATGTTTACCAGTGGACGTACCAGGAACGCCACTGGAGCCAATCAATTGGTAAGGGCAACCGTCTTCGTCAGGGCTTATCTTCGTTGCTGCCCTGACAAAGACAAGCGCCTTCGTCGAAACGTTGGCTGCCACGACATTCCTCGTTCGACCGCTGTTAATCGCAATGATCCGCCTCTTTTATTTTACGTGAAGTCACCACGCAGGATATCGATCATTGCAGCACACCGACAGTACCTATCGCGTGCGTCGACATCCATCAACAACTTCGTTCCGCTACAGGCCTGACGTTGAAAAAATTAGCCAGAATCCTCGTCATCCTTATAACCCCACCTTAACTGACCCGCACGTATATGTGTACAAGAACTAGACGCCCATGGGGGAACTTATTGCCATATCTTGGAATATGCACATAATAGGCGGTGAACAAAGATAAACAGAACGAAGAAGAAACGAAAGAGAATAATCAGGACCGGTATATTAGCGGCGCCTTTCAGGGAAACGAATACCAACGTCACGGGCGAATCGGTTTGGTCAAGTATCCGTTTCTCAAGGCTGCTCGCTCTGGCCTGCGTGCTCCGTTATTTTTCCTGCGGGTCTCGCGCATTTTTCTGCCCTCAGCGTTTTTGTCACGCTGCCACGCACGCACTGCGAGCTGGCACACATTGCGAGGGCGAGTTCCACAGGCGCGATTCGAAAGGCACGACCGCCACAAACACGCTATATCTTGCCCCCTCCCCCACCCCCTCCCGCTCAGCCACCTGTAAGCTTGCTCTTAATACGACCGACTGTCCTCGGGAACGCGCCTATTCCGTTTTCCAACGACTTCGCGGTGCGGGCCGATGTAATCGCCATTCGACCACTCCACTGCGACCAATCACGCGAGTAATTAGTGTCGCGCCATGGACGACCCCAGCTGCCTTTTTCGCATACATATGTATATTTTCTTCGCAGTGGGCCCATTCGAGCTCTTGACCAGCGTCGTGAGGCGCTGCTGACCTTAAGCGGCTTAATTACACCGGATAATAAAAAGGCGGGGCAGTGGCCAAAGGGCACCGCTGCCTGCTACCTATACGGGAGATAGAAAACGAATAAGAAGGAAAAGAAAAAAATGGGGTGGAAATCGCACAATGTCTTTCAATGTGTTTATCATATATAAGAGACGCAGTTCGCATGCCACGCATATTTCGTTTTTGCGTCGTGTTGTTGTTTATTCTTTTCTCCGAGTGTCCTTAATGCGCGTTCTCTTTGGAGCACAAAAGGAAAGCGAATTCGAAAGCCTTGGCGCATGAAATGTAGGCGATCGAGCGAGAACACGCTTACAAAAGGCAAGTTCTGTCCTCAGGCTCTCATATTTGCAGTCTGAATTGTCCTTCGGTATCCAGAACTGCCGATATTAGATAGAAACCACTATAAAGCAGCAGCACTTAGAAGGAGGACATAAAAGTGAGAAAAAAGTGGACAATAATAGTATTATCGGTTTTTACCTGTGCAAGTGCTGCTTGAAGCACCTGCGCCGATCATGCACGTCACGTTGCGGTTTAGAACACATCGCTAACAGCTTGTCCAATTTTCCACCCTAATAATTTAACAGAAAGCAGCAGGTAATAACCTAAGCTAGTGGTAAATTCGGCATTGTTGCAAGCGGATGGTATTTCCAGAGACGCGGTGGAGAACACTAAAGTGGGTATACGAACGGTATGGAAGCAATGGCAAAAACAATATCGCTATTTCAGCTACTTCCTTGCCAAGCTATTATCGGAGCATGTGTGCTACTGCAGTATGCATGGTGCAAGCGGCAACACGCTACCTCCCGCTTAAACGGCGGTGAGGTACCTTGTATTCGTGAAATGACGCAATACATTGGCATCAGGGCCAGGCCCGCACTCAATTTTATGCTAACACAAAAGAGTGAGTTATTTGGGCTGTTTTCCAGGGCGAAACTCTTGCCAAATTCATTCATGATCGATGGGGTCATAAGTTTAGCCAAGAAACTGCGCCAAGACTGCGTGACGTCGCTCACGCAGGCTGAATAAAGAAAACGCCAAATATAAATTGAAACGCCTCTCAGCTTCACTTGTGTCGAACGCAAAGCAAGATGGCGGTGATATCCGCATTGTAGAGGCGCTTTAAAAGGGCAGATTTCACTAAAATTTCGTAAACATTTTTGTTTCTTTAAATGGAATAAGTCAATACACCTTACACCGAAATTAGTGCAGGCGGGGACAGGGTCAGTGAGCATGTGCAAAACTGCATTTCGGCGCCCTCTGGTCAAGAAAGCATCGGTTATTATGCATTGGCAGGCACACGTGCATGATCGAATGCGCATGCGCTGTGTAATGTCTCGCCAGCAGGCGTGAGCGCTTCGTCAGAAGGTGCAAGGATGAAATTTGGCATGCGCTCGCGAGATCCCGCAACGCTCTGTCCGCGCTTACGCATTACGGTATAGAAACAGAAACGTCGCTGGAGCCATAATTTCGGCTAGTTAATCTCATAACCACCGAGGCGTTTTTCCACGCGTCGCTGTCCTTCGTTGAACCTTTCTTCGCGGGGCGACTGGGCGTTGCGGCGTTCTCATTCGTAATCACGAATTCAGGCTTCGCGCCATCAGTATCGCGCGTGTATATACGTCCATGCCTACGGACCCGCTCTGTATGCACCGCGTGTAGCGTGGATTACGCGAGCGCAGAAAACAACGAGCCGATACGCGGAAAGAGCGCGTTTGTTACCGCCGCCAAGTCGAATCGCACATAATGACCCACGGCTCTGGCCGCTGAACGTATTTGTCGGGACATGACAGGGTGTGTCCCCGTAACAGCCGCAAACTATGTACCCGACCTACAGCAGGCACCAACCACCGTCCGTGCATTTTGGCTTTCACTGCTGCATTTATTTCGTCTCGGCACTGCCAGCGCAACGCTGACCACAAGATAAGCAATCGCAGCAGTAGCGCGGCTGCAGCGGCCAAACGTGCCGCTCAACACGGGCCGCTTACGTACAGGGATCACGCCTAGCGCACACACCTCTGTTTCAAAGATAAACCACCGAGCCCCGCGCACTCGACTCGGCCCGAACGCGAATATTTGGTTCAAGTACGAAACCTCGTTGGCCGGCCCCATTTTTTTCTCTTGTTCTTTTCTTTTCCCCTTGTTTGTTTCCCCCGAAGTCTCGTTGAAACAAAACACAAACTCGAAACGACGACAGCGGCTCTCCCAGCGGTTAAGTATATAGCGTTTCGTGCGCTCCGAGAGAAATTCCTCCACCCTCACGAAGCCCGCATTGTTCTCTCTCCACCAGCGGCTCGCCCGCGCCGTTTTCGCCATCCGTGCCTGTGATCTGCTCGCCCAGGCTTCCATATTATGTGGAAGTGGCACGAGCGTGCACCTCGACTGGGAAGGCGATATAGCCCGCGGTCATTGTCCACTTTCTAAGCAAACAACGCGCGCTCGCGTCACGTATAGTCGATCGCGTGCGCTTGCGAGCATTTGTGTGTTTGTGTGTTATGTGTGAGCGTGTGGCGGGTGTGCGCTAGCGTGCGTGAGCACGCGCCTTTGTCCGATGATACCGAACGGTGACTGCAGCAGCAGCGGCGGCCATTACGTGCGGCTCCTAATGAAAGCGAAAAGCGAGGAAACAAGAAGGGACGCGAATAACGACATCGAACGATAGATATCACCGCGAGGATATTTGCTCACAGGAGCGTATAGGGACGGGCTCGCGGTGTTCACAGTGCGATGCTTGAAACGCGGTTTTGAAATCCGATCACCTCTTAGGAGGTGCTCGCCCCAGTCATTACATTTTTTTTTTTTTGTTCCGAACATGTTTTCCGTGGCCACGGTGGCCTTGAAGCAGCTGTTTTCTTTTCTCTGCGTCGGTGTTTACACACGCTTCTCGTTAGGCGTTGTTCTCTAGAATGCTTGCATGCTACACTCACGCAGGGATCGAAGGAGAAAAGGCGGTTGTCCATTTCACCACGGCAGTCAAGCCGCTGTTCCAGCTGATTATACGGTCGTTTTCGTTTCCGATGTGCCATTTATGTGATCTAAACTCCCATCTGTGCCAGGGTTTCGAAGCCCATATCCTGACGGGTTCTGCGACGGTCAAGCACACCTCTTCCAAGATTTCAATATTTTGTCTATGCCGCTACGGCCGTCATTATGCTAAAACGTTGTTTCCCCAATGTGAATATTTTACATATACTTTGACTACAAGTAATGACAGCTTCTGAGAGTTTTCCTTTTTTTTTTTTTTTTGCACTATCTCGGGCATTTTCTTGCGCCGTTTTAACGATCCTCTACACGTCCGGCCCAATGTTTGGTGTTATCGCACAGAGTTCTCATACCACCCTCTGATTTTTAGGCCCTATATAGGTAACTTGTGTTCCGAGTTTAATCTTGATTTTCACGTAGTTCAAAGAGAACGTAGCCACTTTCATGTTCATTCGGAGTGAACGTCTCATTTTCTTTGAATAGAAGCGACGAAGTCACGCATATCAAAAATACTCGCTTCTGTTACTCATATTCACTGAGCACGTCACATGTACAGCATAGTAGCTCCCTCCTCTCGGAAACAGACCGAGAGAGGTTCTACAAAACGTCAACTAGCAGCAGCTTTCCGGAAAAGTATAAGCTTGTTTAACCAGTTACAACGTAACTGCGCAAGCGTTATGCGATCCACAAAGTCCCGTATATATAGCTGTCTCCTACAGCACCCTGGCCGTTCAACAGGACAAACATCCGTGCCTGTTGAGCGTTTTCGCGGAGGGAACGCCACTCTTGCGATGCGTGTCACCAATTTAGAGCCGTGCACGTGCCAGCCCGCATATACGGTTTCGAATGCCCGCAGGGTAAGCGCAAGTTCCTCGTTCCCGTTTCGTTCGCTCTCGACTCAGGGCGATGATACGCCGGGGCTACCAACGTATGTTCCTTTAGTGGTAGGCTATACGCTTCTCTCCCAGCACCGCATTGCTCTGCATGCATGGGGTCGTGTGCAAAGATGACGACGACGACCATACGACGAAGACGAAGACGGGCGCGCAGCGAGCCTCGCTGAGCCTAATACTTCCCGCAGTCGATCATCCACGCCACAATGAAGATGTCAGGACGCGCGACGCCGGAAGGCGCTGTCGCCATGCGCACGGCGCGGACGTGCGCCGAATGTGTTTCTGTCGCGGTGTGTCTCGGCTCGTCGCTCACCCGACGCGTAGGCGTAGTGCATGCGTATGCATTCGCCCTGGCCTACGCTATAGATGTTGTTCGGCAACGAAAGCGGTCGCGTCGCGCTGCGATCGTCGTGCGTGGGTAATAAGGAAAGGAATGGCGGGCGCGCGTACGGGGACCCTGCGGCTGGGCTGCCCGTGCGAGGCGTCACGGCCGGGTCCGTTGCTCTCTGATTGCTCGCGTAGAACAATATTTTTTTTAATTCATTCAAAGGACAATGCGCTCATTTTTTTTTCTTTAGTGGGTGTGTGTGTGGCTACCTCGTAGTACGAGCAATGTGGTACAGCTGGCACTTGTAGTTTACGGGGCTTTCCTTCTGGGAGAACGAGGACACTCGGAGCTGCAGCTCCAGGGGCGGTGGCGCGTCCCATACCGGAGGACGTGTTCACAAGGACAATCTTAGAACTGTTTTCAATACTTGCGTTAGCTGGACGGGAAGTGCTGACAAACCCACAGCATTTATCGAAATTAAGCGGATCAATAAGCGTGTGGCATGGTTTGACGCTGGTCGGCGTAACGGCACAAGTATGCGGCACTTCTGGTGCTGCGGCAATGGTGGGCACTTTCCGAGACGGCCTAATGTAATGCTAGTGGCGCCATAGCGGCACTCGGCCCCTAGTCACACGCGCCGCAGTCTGGTAGGTGTATAGACAATGCGTGCGTATGTGCAGGTCGTCACATATAGAACCCGTGCGTATGGTATGGTAGTATGGTATTAATATGCGATGCGCACCAACCGTGAGCGGGGAATCGAAGTGTTCCTTCATTTTTTTTTATTTTTTTACTCTTCGCATTATTTCAGCAGTTATTTCCTCGTGCATGCTGTAGCTAACTGCTCGGTAAATATCGGTTTAGTTTCCTGAGTTGCTGGGCTGTTGCGGTGTGGCTCTCACTTCTTGAGCAATATTTGAGGGATTCCTCCATTTGCTTCTAGCAGAAAGCCTCCGAGATATTAGTGTCAGACCGCTTTTCGTCAGATGAGCTCATATGCCGGTCTTAGCACAACTAAGCTGCAACTCGCGAATACTGTAATTATCTGTAAACCGTGCACGACGGAGCCTATATAGCTCCGTTAACGGTGCTACGATAAGCGCATGCAGAAGGAATGAGTGAAAGATAGGGGCTATAGTTTTCACTAGGCAGAACATCAGGCTGGGGTGCTATGCAGGATGCGCCGAGTTTGGCGAAACTCGGGATCTTCACGAGCTCTGGCGACACCCCAAGATGAAAGCACAAATGGTACCGAGACACAGTTTATCTTTCGACAAGCCTCCAGTTTCATTGGTTTATCTAGATTCACTCTGGGTGGCTATCATTCCTTGGGCGTTGCCTTCTGGGCGGTCGACAAACTGGGGCTCACGTGATCATACCGTCGGTGCATGGTCGCGCCTTCTTTCACTTGTTAGTCGTTCCACCGAGTGCATTACACGCACAAGCGAGTTATAAAACAAATGCATTTAATACAATATTATTAGTTAGTTTGACGTGGTTTAAAAGCATTTTAAAGCTTACAAGATGTACACTGAATGTGTATTCGACTAATTTGTAATTTAGTACGCTTCGCATTATACCACGAGGGAACGCTGTGGGGGCGTCATCACATACATTCATCGGGCGAGCATGGCGGCTAAACATCGAAGAGGCCCAGTGTAAACAAACTCGTACAACGAGCTTGCAGTGCGCGACGTAGTGGTCAGGCTCGACAATGACCACTATTTCTTGGATAGTTCTGTTCTTCCGTGAGCAATCTTTCCGTGCACCCCGAAAGACTGCGAATAGCTTAGGCGATTTTACAGATCGCAACGCGTACCTACTGTTCACGGCACAATCCTGAACAAACAACTTATCCGGTGCTGCTTCAGTGAGTGCGCTGAGTTCCTCCACTCTGCGTGACTGCGAGCGTCACGAATATTGCATAGTGTGTGCAAAAGGAAGGCAGCCGATATAGCTACGATGCGACAAGGAGGTGGTGCCGACGATGGATCTCGCAACCAACACAGTGACGGAGGCATAGACAAACTGCGGATAAGTATATTTCTACTGTTTCATATTTAGCATAATAATAGTGCACGGATTAAGTCACTTTCGTAGTAACGAACTAAATGTCCAGCAGTTTAAAAAAGGCATTGAGAGCATAAGAGTGTTTGTGCTTTTACATGTACGTGGGCCCGCGAAAATATGGAAAAGATAAAGGTAACCTTCACTAACTTAGTGATATAACAGAAATTCATCAGTGACATTCAGCCCGCAGAATCTATGGAAGAGTATTTTATCCAGGTAAAATATCAATAGCAGGTACTGATATAAAGCAGGAAACTTATACAAAAATTTCATGGGTTGACCAGCACATGGGAGGCATTCCCGCATCGTGATCGCCACGTTACCGATATCCTTGAAAAATGTTTAGAATCATTGCATTCTACCGGTTATGCAATATGGGACATAAACCTGGAGGTTAACAAAGAAACTTGAGAAGTCGAGGACTGTGCAGAAAGCGAAGTAACAAAAATTGTTGGAGATAGCATTAAGGCAGGAAGACAGTGGCGTAGTAAACCATGGCAACTGATATGCTAGTTGAGATTAAGAAAAAAAAATGCAATCGGTGGGCAGGCCATGCACGTCTTCAATCACTTGTTGCCAACTTATAACAGGTGATTACATAAGCGTGACAGAATGGATGTCAAGGAGAGACACCTGCAGCCGAGGATGGTAGAAAATTACGTAACGGGACAAAAATATGATGTTTGTATGCATAGGATGCAATCAGCTCGCATACGACGGGATTGTAGGGAGCGCCATTGATTTTGCAGCGAACAAAAATAGGTTTTGTGGTGCTGACAGTAGAGACTCGTGAAGGTTCGAGGACACCTCAGCTGTTGGCACAATAATAAACATTACGATTGGCTCTGAAAAAAACAACCCGTTATGAAAAATAAAGCAATGTTGTCCCGACAAATTGTTTTATTATGCATACACTAAAGGCCTCCACAGTTAAGGGCAGTTAGTACCCATAGTGCAATGAGCATTTTTATTTGTAAATAATAATTTTATGCGGTTGATTCATTCCAACAATCCACTTTTTTTGCAGCAAAACATTCTGTTGCTGGAGGCACTCAACCGCCTGGTGGCAGTAGGCGAGCGCCAGGCACGTGCTCTGCTGTCCAGAGGGCTGCTCTGCAACAGTAGGATCAGTGCACTCACTGCTTTCCAGTCGAGCCCCCAGAACACACCTTCTAAAGGAGCTTTCAGTTTATTATTTTGTTTATTATTCAAGAACATGAATAAAATTATTGCAGTAAACATTGTGCTGTGCATATTGGGACACTTGTAACATGCACTTGATGTCTCTTCAAAATGGGCAAACACGTAAAAACCTGGACCGTGTAAATGAAAAAGACACTAATGCAGCATATATGTCATTGTGCTGTTTGTTCTTTCTATGTGCAAGAATACAGTGGGTGTTGATTAGCCACAAGATGAACCGTGTGTGTATTTCGCAATGAAACGACAGGAAACGGCATGACCTTAATAATGCTATCACCTATAGACTGTGCACATGAATGCAACACTCCCCGATTTAAACATGCCATTACATGCATGTTCGATACCACATATTCTTTAACAATGTCATATATTTGCATGTACTAATTTTCACACAGCTTAAGCCCATGCATAGCTCACTTGTGATGTATCCATTTCATAGGCCAAATAATTGTACACTTTGTCGTTTTGTGTTGTATGAAAAGCGGCATCCTCTAGTCGGATACAACTTCACAAGAGAGGAGAGGCCCCACCCAGATGACCAAAGCGCAGCAGCCGATTGCCTCCACGTCTAAAGAAATAGTCCCTCTCCAATGAGCGGGTATTAGTGCGTCCAGCGGCACAACGTCAGTGTAGTGTGTGTGCCCATTGGTGCAGGCTTGTGTTCACCTGCCGTTGAAGTGCAGATTCTGCGGCCTCCTAAAGTTGTATCCGATTATAGAATCACGTAATGCCTTGCACTGGTTGCACAGACTTTAGAAACTTGATAGCACACAATGATCAGGAACAGAAATCTATAAAGGCACCCAAGTAAAGCTGGCTGGCCACACTTCCATTATGAGGGGCTGTAAACAGTTCTCGCCAAATATTCCCATGACATCCTTGAAAAAGAGGTGGTGTTTCGCACTTTAGAATCAAAAAACAGATTACAGTGAATGTTGTGCATCTCATTAAAACAAACTGAGCTTGGTTATCTGCACAGCATGTAATGAAAGCATGTGCTTCACATAGGAAACAAAGTGCTCTGTCCAGTACAATTGTCGAGTTCGCTGTAGCACCTATTATGCCATAGTGTCAACATACAAATTTTCAAAGGCCATTCATTTCACCATTATTTTTGCATGTTGGTTGTATCAATTAGCGCTTGTATTACATGAGCAGGTGGATTTGAAAGCAAAGCTTTGTTTGCAAACCTTCAGACTTCCATAATTGTGTGGCAAGGCACTGGCATGGTGTCGAATAGCTCACACTTCCTCAGTCCTGCACCAAAGAGGCCCAATGCTCTATTTGAAGTTGGATCGCGCAACAATTTGACGGCACACAAAGAAGAGTAACACACACAGCAGAGCGTTCTGCTGTGTGTATTTCCCTTCCTCGGACCTGCACCAAAGAGGCCCAATGCTCTATTTGAAGTTGGATCGTGCAACAATTCGACGGCACACAACGAAGAGCAACACACACAGCAGAGCGTTCTGCTGTGTGTATTTCTCTTCTTTGTGTCCCGTCGAATTGTGGTACAATTCAGCTTCAAGCTTCTATACCGATACAATGAGTCTTCAACCTCACCAATGATCTAGTTATTAAGCCACAATGGCGCACATCTTTGATATGTGCCAACACAAATTAAGTCTCCAACAAATCGCCACAAGCATAAAATTTTCTGCACAGGTGTATGCACGTGCCATATTCTGTACCACTAAACTCGCAAGAATCAAAGGGGCAAGCATTAACCAGCCTTACTGCTGCCGTTACCATCATCATCATGACACCAATAGAAAGACAGTGCTGCGTTTCAGTAAAGGGAGTGCCGGAGGGAAAGGCGTGATAGCGAGGCTTGAGGCTTACAATAAAAATAGCATTTACAAGACATGTTCGATGCCAAAATATGCTGCATATCGCTCATCCTACTTTGGCATTGCGGCAAGCTTTTACACGTTTGAGCATGTCACAGTTTGTGTAATCATTGCTATAAAGCTGTACAAAAGGTCTATTCGCTCTGCAATCTTTATTTTTATCATGGTGGGTTAAAGACCCACTTTTCATTGGCATCTGCACCACATTTCGCCCGATATGTAATTTTGCCTTTGTGGTTCACGACATCTTCACGCACACTGAGTTCTGCAGAGCATTGGATCTGCATTGTTCTACTGCTGAAGAATTAGAGCCCCATTATGAGACGAAAATATATAGGATTTGTCCATACAGAATAACGCTGACCCCCCCCCCCCCCAAAAAGAAAATACACTGAACCACTGGCACATGCCCCAACAGTGAACACAGCAAACACTATGAAGTATTTCTTTCATGCAAGCCAGCACACTAAGATTTTCAATGCATTTTCATTTTGCCGTAAATGCATAGGCACAACAGGCTTGGCGCGACATCCACATCTCGCACTGCAACGAATTGTGCAATGCCTTGCTGTTTCATAGTGCGGCCGATACATGACGCATGACCAAAATTCAGAATTATGCATACTAAGTAATTTGTGCTACGTACTAAGTAATCTCATAAAAAACCCCAAGTTCTTTGTGAGATTAGCATTCACAGGGTACTTCACACAATTTGTGATATCCATTTATCTATTTATACTTCATTAACCTCCTTCCCCAAAAAGTGTGCCATATGGAAGGCACCCTGATAGACAAGTAGAACAATCGGTAAAGTGTCAGCAACCAGCGAAAAAGTCAGTATCATAGGCTGCCGCATGTGTGACGTCGGTAACAAAATTTAAATCGGCTACACAGAAGTGACAAATTTGGCAATATGGTGCGTCTAGACATTGCTTCAATGCTAATCACAGTAACGCTGACATTGAAGGCACCTTAATTCCTACGTACGTTCCGTCGACATACCCGACTACGTTCGTAATGTTTCCGCGAAGTAAGAAGCGTTCTTTTATAAATGCCCGCTCAGCCGCAGTCTTCGGGAAAGCCAGCCACCGCTTCAGCACTGCCGCATCAATAAGCGCATCAGACATCGCTGACACAGAGGCTCACAGTAGTTTGATGACGTCCAATGTAACGCTCGGCGCCGACGCTTCCCTGAAAACTCCCAGTCCCGTAAAAACAGAGAGCGCAGAGGACTTGCTCTTCAACGGTGAGCGAATGAAGCCCGCCACGCTGTCTCCACAGACGAGGGTCTTCGCCTAGCTCGTCACACAGCCAGCACACTGATGTCTTCGACAGGCCAAAATGACGCTGAAACTCCACGGCGGTCATGCACGCGAACGGGTCCAGACGGTCATACTGACGCTTGCTGCCGCTGGCTGCAATAACACAGGCTGCTGCCGCCGCCGCCATGTTCCCGAGTTGAACTCGGGGGGGGGGTTTCGCGATGTACGAGTTTAGCACGAGTTCGCCTGTCAATCAAAGCCAGAGGTCACGCCCCGCGCGAGGCACGTAACTCTTGTGCGCGCACCCACCACGGTTAGGCCACGCCCAACTTATCTTTCGGCAACAGCGACGCGGTGCCGAGCTGAGAGGCATCAACAATATTCACCACCGACATAAAACACGCACAACACACTGTCATCGGTGATGTACTGCGCACTACTATCAAAAACAAAGCGTTGACTGTCGCTGGCTCATGCATATATCTTCTCGGGCTGAGAGGGCGCCACAGCACGGTTTCATTGCCTGCATTGTGGCGACGTAGCGCACAGTAACCAATTATCGGCACATCACTGTAGCTGCTTGCAAGGCGTCGATGTGCCGAGGGTGACGACGATGCTGAGGAGTGCGTATCGCAGCAGACGTTTGAGATGGCTGCTCTGTCATCGGTGATGTATCGGAGCCACAACGTCGTAAACACGATCAGCGTCCGAGAATCGCTCGCTCTTCTAGACCCAGTGCAATGGCATTTCTTCATCACAAGCACTGCGCACTCAACAGTTCCAACACCTTCCTCAGTTCGAAGTCTCATTTCATAACCGCACACAAGAGCCCTCACCTGCCAAAATGCGATTGCTGCGGTGTCGTTACGATATCCTTCTGCGATCGCTGCTGGCTCCAGCATAAGTAATCCGCAAGCACCTTGGTGCGCACAAAACACTCAACTACTGCGTACGTACATGCGCTCAGAGGCACTTTCACTGGGCAAGCGATGACAAGCGATGAATTGTGTCGATGGGAAGCACGCACTTCTTCGCAATGCATCGCCGAGGCTTCGCGCACAAAGATAAACTGGTACATTTTCACTAAACTGCGTCACTACGGGCACTACGGACCGCCATTTTGCATTGACAGCCGTTGCTCCCGCATTTATGACTAGTATGTCGTTTTTAGTTGGTAAAGTGGAGGCCTTAAGGCGCCTGCGATGAACAGCCGTACAACGGCGCTGCGTTTCTATTCCCCTAATAGAGAAAGAGCGGTGATCACTGACATTATTGAGAATAGCACTGTAGCGCCCCTAGGCGACTTCTCACCGTATGAACTGCCTCGTGCGTGCGACCTGCTTCAATGTATCCGCTTCTAAGCTTTCGCCTCACTGTCGCCACTCGCGGCAAGAAGCACAAAATTTAATAATTTGCTCGATCTCCGTTTGTCATCACAAATTTCTAGCGTTCAAAACGAAAAACAGACACTTAAAGAAATAAAAATGTTCGTTATTTTATTTTTTGTATTTTAACGTATTCGTTTGAGCGAAAGCGTAGGTGCAAGAATGCGCCGCATGTACCCTGTTCGCATTCGATCGAGGATAGAAAGATATCGCCGAAAGAGGAGCCACGCCCTTGACGCGCCCGGGAAAGGCGTGGCAAGCGGCTCACGGCAAGTGTGCAGACAGACAGCAGCACAGTCACAGTATTGCTAAGTTGCGATAATCCGTTGATAACAATACGCGGCGCTGGCGCGCTTCGTTGTGCAGCCTTCTGCGCTTGAAACGTGGAAGCAGCGTGCCGCGCAGGGTGCGCTCATGTTGTCAAACGCGACTTTTTGTCTACATAATTTCTTGCCTGTAGCTTTTGCGCGTTCCGCGCTATCTCCGTTCACTGACTGCCGTCGAGCAAACTCGGGTAAAACTCGGGTGAACGAGAAACTCGGCGCATCCTGCATAGCACCCCTGAACTGTTTTTTTTTTTCGCCCCCCCCTTTTTTTTTCTCATTTTGCTACCGAAGCTCACTGTAACTTTTTGAACGCGCATCCTAACCGCGATATATTCAAGTCACAAATGGGGGAAATTATGCTCGTTACATCCAATATTCGCTATCAATTTGCAAAACATATTAGCTTTGACAAAATTAGTTTAATTAAAAAGAACTCTTCACGCCTGCATCCATGGCGGCGTCGCAGCGGGCAGCTGCAGCCCCACATCGCATATGAACATGTTCTCCAGAAAAGCTGCATTTCCCATTATATTAGATGGTGACAGCAGAAAAAACGTGGTTTTTTAATGTGTCGAATCCGACACATGATAACGGGAAAAAAAGTTTATTTGTAATTAACTGTTGCTAATGTTCTGAATTTTCGCCTCAGGCTAACATATTCTGAGCTGCCTAGGAAGCAATAATTTCCAACACTGTGACCAACAGTGTGCCCGCCTTTACTTTTTCCTTCCTCAGTGGCACTACAAAGTCGGTAAAATAATCTAAGACGAATTAAATTTGGTGTTTACTTTGTTGCATTCTATGTTCTGTTATATCAGTATTTGTTATTTTCAGATCTAATTGTAGTTTCTGCCTAGTTCTTACTGTCCTCTTTTATTCGATATGTAAGTGTATGCCAGAAAACGGAAAGGATACTAGCAAAATCGTGGAAAAAGATACTAAAAAGGACACTGGCATACTCTTACAAAGTACAATGTACCAGCTCGCCCAACAAGCCACTATTATGATCTTGTATTCAAGCTGTTCTTTTCTCTATTTTATTTTTTATTAGGTGTGTTTGAGGAGACGCTGGTACCTGTATATAGATGGCACCGGCAACTCCTCCTTTCTGACATGACAACTGACCCCAAAACTGGGTAATAACAGAAGCAACGAATATAAAAATTACAGTCACATCAGTTCCGAAATTCACATGAAAAAGAAATGTTCCTGCGAGTTCAAAAAATGCAAATGTTTCTAGGCAGGTTCGAACGATGCCGCTAATGAGTGTCGCGCGAATCCCGCATGCCGAGAACGTTAGGTTCGATCCGCGCTATAGTATAGCGTAATGCAGCCTTCAGAGATTGTCTCTCTGACCCGTAACGAGAGCAGTCACACAACACGTGTTGCAAGTGCTCGGGAACGCTGCACAAGGAGCACATTGGCGAGTGCACCGAGTATTTGGACATTTGGAAGTAGTTCGTAGCCCGCTGGCAGAGCATGCCAAGCGACCAGCCAGCCTAACGCACCCAGCTTCTCATTAAAGTCGGCATCTCTCCCTCTCTCTCCCTCCCTCCGTTCTCCCTCTCCTTCTCTCTCTCTCTCTCTTTAATGAACTGCACATTCCGAGCACAACCCTCGCGAACGCGGACCCAAAATCCTCGCAAACACGAAGACACCTTGAAATGTAGAAACATATTCCAGGTAGTGCGCGATTTCAGAAGAGAGTTACATGCACAGTTAATTAACAGCACAAGTCACCAGAAAGCCGGTGAGAAAGAGCATATACAAGACTTTGTGCAGTCGTGCACAACCAGGGGCACTTCTTTTCTTTCATTGCAGTTTGACGGGCAGTGATCCCGACCAATTCAACACAAACTAAGCGCCGGCGGTTAGTGCATTTATAAGGACGCGTATTCGTATCGTGTGCTCCCGTTTCGTATAGCGAGCATAGCGCGCGTAGCGGCATTTTGTTGCTGCCATCGTCGCCGTTCATGTTGTTTGTCGTCCTTCTCGTCGTTGCAACCACCTTCGAGGAAAAGCTGGCGCCTCTCGAGCACAATTACGAAGGAGCGGCGGTAGGCGTGGAACTTGCACACACTGAAAGAAGGAGCATGTGGTGTGCGCATGGGGAGAAACGTTGCGCCCTGCCTTTGAGGCTGGAGAAGGCGCGCGCACATTTTTTTTTTCCCTTTTCGCATAGCGCACCCGTTCTTACGCCTCGTAATAAATAGCCTTCATGCGCGCAAGCGCCGGGCCGAAGCAAGTCAGTGCTAGACGGCTTTTCGAGCTGACCCAGAACACAATGCAACTGATGCGCCACAGTCGAGCGCCTTTGTGGGACGGCTTGTCGTCCATTGCTCGCCAGCATTACAAGCACTGTAGAACAGAGGTGGGGTTGGGAGAAAGAAAGAAAGGAAAATAGCCAGCGAGATTACAGTAGCATATTGCAGTAGCGGCCTGCGACGAACGGTGTGTAGATCAATATCGCGCATTTCAAAGGCCTGGAACATGGACTGCTGGCATGGTGCGCAGTCAGTTGAGCGTGCCTGGATTAAGCGTATAGAGTAATTTTTTGGGAGGTTCCTGCTGAGAACTTCGGCCGGACAACGTTTATGAAAACGGTAAGTTGGGGTGATTTGCGAGCGCGACAGAGCGGAAAAGCCTGCACTACACTTTGCATACATTTGGCGAGCGGACATTTATGTACGCATGGTGGGCGCAACGTGTACATACATAGCGTCGATCCTGGTGTCCGTTGCCATCGTTATGGAATAGATTCGTCTCAGAGCTATGCAGAACTAGAACGACAAGTGTACGAGTGATTACAGGGGCACATGAGTACATTACAGGAGATAATACAGACATTTATTTTCGATTTCCGGCTTAACTCTATATGAAGCTATGCTCATGTCTCAGGCTATATCATGCACCTGGACAGGGAGGTCGACCTTCACATCACGATGTGCATATTCCTGTCGCAGACATTCACTCCAACACTCGCACATTAAGTTGCGAATAGATAAGCACCCAACGACATGCAGCACTTATCATGGCCCTGCAATGGCGCTCTCAAGACGACAAGGTCGCAGTGAAATTAAAGCGCAAGAAAGCTTTTTTGCCGAAGCGTACGGTCAATGCGAGGAATAATTGCCTGGCGTTCAGCAGGCATTATTCGCATGCCATCGGAAACGTTTTCGCCATCATATGCGGTGATCTGGCACAATGAAACTGGCCATTTGTGGTTGCCAAACACTTTCGTCAGCAGCTATGAACTCGTCCACGATGCTGCAAAGCGAGCGAGGCATTCACTAGCCATGCTTCCTTATAAACAAACAAAGAAGCAAACCAAACAAACAAACAAACAAGCCACACGCGCCATCAGTACGTACGTAGCGCAAGCAGGTGACGACCGATCAAGAGTCGTAATTCGCTGCATTCCGCCCCATGGCAAACCTGCACACGAAGACTTCGGACCGTGTGTGACGACCATCTATTACAGCTCGCGTGAAGGGGTATATGTATACGCTGAAGGCAACAGGCGAAGGAGTTTTGCTAAATGAGCGGGGAGTTCCGAACGCCATTCCTTTCGACGCCGCGGCTGCTGCGTGTGCATAGCAAGGGGGGGGGGGGGGGGGGTGTTCCAGCTTGCGCACCTACACACGCACACGAGCACACCATGCCGCTTGTCCCAGTTTCGAGCGAGCAGTCGTTCTTCAAGCGCCAGGTTCGCGTGTGTGCAAGGAACAGGTGCGCGAGCGCGCGCGCGTGGTCAGTCGCTCTCTTATACACCGCGCGCACTCGCGCCCTTGGGATTGACGTCCGTGCCGATCAGGCGACGGCAGTTTGCAAAGCACTCGGCCCACGGCAGTGGCGGCGCCGATAGCTAACACATTTCGATTGCTGTGAGATACAAGCGGTTGTCCCTGGGGAACGCGCGCGACCGATGCGGATGACGGTGGGCGTGCGCACGAGTGACTCTCACGCACACGGGAGGAGGGGGGGGGGGGGGTGGATGCTGCGTGCCAAGCGAAGAAGAAAGCAGCTATGGCAGCGCGATGGCACTCCCTTTGAATGTGGTCCGTGATCGTCGGCGCTCCGATGCAATGTCTTTGAGCTGAGTCTGCGACGTGTACATATCCCGTCGGGGCACTGCCTGATTTGCGTGATCAACGGAGAAGCTCGTTCAAAAGTGCCCTGGCATCCACCAGCTTGATGCTTCTTTTCTTTCCCCCAAGGCGATCAGTGATTGCTCTTTCAAGGGCTGTCCCCTGCAAACAATGCCCTAAGACGCACGCCCTGCATGTTCCTTTCAGGATGGGCAAACGACTGAACATTTCATTCTGGATGGCCCTTCCATGTGATTGTATATAATAGTGGCAATGTATACAATGGCACTGCAATGTAATAAATAAATAAATAAATAAATAAATAAATAAATAAATAAATAAATAAATAAATCGGACAGAGAGGCTACTGAGCTGTTAACTTAGAAACCGCCCCTTATCCGGACTGCAGATTTGTTCGCGTAACGTTAAACGCATACTTGTGCAGATGACGCAAAGAACAGGGTTTGCACATTCGTAAAACTAACGCGTTTCAAGCGCCCTGCAGAGTACCAGAAGTGTAGATCTGGCTTCTCTCAAGAAGTACCGGTTCGCTATCCCAAGCATGCCGCTGTTGCAGACAGCCGCTACTGAAGCGTGTCTTGCTTGTCCGATAATGCAACTCCTGATTTCACAACAAGGAGGCGCGAAACAAGAAGAAACTGCTGTATATGGTAACGACATTGGACAGCTTTCAGAATCCCCGCTGTGAGAAAGAACGACGTCGCTCGGAGGAATGCCATGTCTGCGCGAATCGGCCGCGTCATTCGCCGTTCCCCCTCACCTTGGTACACATTCACGCGGCATATAGCGGCCAAGTACGCAGGCAGTGTCAGGCCCGTCGATATTTCTTTCAGACCTGTCGTAGTAAGGCCGCGGATCAGCCACGCGATGCAGCCATCACCTTTGGGGCCACTTTCGCCGCCATACACCGCGTGCGCGCGGGCAGGCATGCAGACAGGCAGCGTTTTTAACGATCCATTCCGATCAGACAATGAGACGGAGGCACGGCCACCAGCTGCCGAGCGTTTAAGACACGCCGGGTTCTCTAAGGTCGCGCCGATAAAGGGGCGCGGTCCGCCTAAACCGGCCCACGGGCGACGCCCGCCCAGTCGGGTGCGCGGATTAGGCTTTTCGCGTACAACTTCGTGGCCCTGCTTGCATTTTGTTCTGCAGGCAGAAAATTGCGGCGTCCAACAACCGCGGCACCTTCGGTGGTGGCTCGCCGCAAAAACAATTGCGTGGGGTTGTTTGAAGGCGTCCTAAGGTATGGCGGTGCGTAGAAGCGCGCGAGCAAAGTTGAGCAGATAAGGAGAAAATATACAACCGCATGCGAACGGCGGCTGGGTAACGCTGCGGAACAAACGCATCGAGATTTCCCGCATGCGTCCCTAGATAATGGGCCGAAATTACGCGACCCAGAAGAACTGCGTTTATTTCCTGCTCGTGCAGTTGTGGTTCGTGGTAAGAACCGCTCGGTCTGCGCCAGCTGTCTTGTGATTGTCTAAGCGTCCGAACGAACTACATTGTTGTACTTTATGAGGTCACACGTTACGCAAGCAACTTGCTAGTTGTTTCAGTGGGGCGCCGTGAGAGGAATCGCGTGCCCCAAGACGAACGCCGAGCGATTCCGCTTGACGTGTGGTCACGCCAATCAGGCTATACAAAACCATTAATTTAGCGCAAGCCTGCGCGTTACGTTAATTCCTACCTCTTTAACTAACTGTCTTCTCTATTGTCATATTGCATGAGAGATGAGCGTGCAAACGACAGGGAGACGATTGCTGTTCTAAATGGAAGGTAATACGGACTTGTTACGTAAAAGATTTGAAGAAGAAGAAGAAGAAGAAGAAGAAGACAGTTAAAGTGGCATTCCCGAGCACGACATGCACAACTTTTTTGTCACGCGACTGTCAGCTCCTTGGGAATCGCGCACTAATCTCAAAGATCTCGCTGACACAAGATTGGTACAAACTTGAACGAGTAGTACGAGCGACGTTCCGAAAGTAAGCTTTGTCATTTTTTTTAAAGAGAAGATGGTACGCCAGGTGAAAGAAACAATAGCCGTAAGAATCCACGCCCGTTGCTGGTCCAACGATGGAAAGAGCGTCAGCGGAGAAAGAATGACATGCGCAGAGCGCCGAAGGAGAGAGAGAGTAGCAGCAGACCGGCGTGCCCGAGGTTATCCGAGTACAAATCACGATGGCAGACAGACGTGTGCTTACAACGTGGTCGCCAATGGAAGTGGGTGCTGTTATCCAGTATGAATGGGTACGTAAGGTATAGTGTGCCAGTCATCCATGAACGCCTACAGATCGTGTACGGGGAAGAGGTCATGTCTCATGCCTTGCATCGCAGGGCATCAAGTTTTACCAGAGTGGTTTCTTCAAACTGATTTCACGCTACGAAAAATGTCTCAATGCCGGTGGCGACTATGTGGAAAAATAGTGCAAGGTCTATTGTTCATGATGCCACGGTGCATTTCTTTTTCTTCTTGGGGGGGGGGGGGGGGGGGGCAATAACGTTGCCGTGGGAAAATAAATGACGAAACTTACTTTCGGAATGTCCCTTGTATTTCTTTATTACAGCGAAGCTGTTTACGGCTAGGCTTCCGTGCATTTTTAGTCTGCGTAATCAAAAACTATCATCATCAGCAATGGCTCATTCCTGCATAGTCGTCCACGCAAATGTATATAAATAAATGCATTTGCGTATCCTTCGTCGCGGTGACCACCGATCAAGGCAATAAATGTGTTCGTACCTTTGTTCAAAATTCTGTGTCACCTCCGTGCCAAGTGCTAAATGTCTCGCTGGTCATCCACATTCTCAGAGTGGAATGGCTCATCAATTTTCCTTTTATCTGGCCGGTTATTTCTTCGCTGTATCTTTATTTATAAGGCAGTGCATAATTCCTTCTTTGTGTTTGTTTTCTTCTTGTGTTTTGCGAGTGACAGAATTGCCGGAAGCGGGTTACTTCAGACATCTACATATAGGCGTTTTCATCGAGGAGAGCGAGAACCTCCTTTCTGAACTGTGGGTGCGGGAGTACAAAGGCACGCGTGGCTGCAGCTCCTTCATTGCTTATGCGCGGCTGGTGCTCGCACCACAGCCCGGAGGAAATTATGGCGACGCCCAGGCCGTCCTCGTTGAAGACGCCTGCAGACCCTCCACTCAAACCTTCCTAATAAACTGGCACTTGGTAATCGCCCCGGCGCGTTAGTGTACGAGCGATATCACGCCATTGATACGGCACGAGTGTTTTCATTGCGTCCGTTCTTCACCACTGGGTTTCACCTGAACCAATGTCGTCCACGCCGATCCTCGACGTCATCAAGCTGCGGCCTCGTTCCGACGTCACCCAGGGTCATCAGCGGGCACGCTCTTCCCCAGGTCTGTCGCGTCGGTTCCCCCCCTCCGTCCGCACCTTCCGTAGTTCGCGACCGACCCGGAAGGTTGGCCCCGCGTCGCGTAGTACACCTTGTACGTTCGTCGATTTCCAAAGGGACGCGGCGGCGCCCGCGTCTCTTGAAGAAGATGAGGAAGCACCCATTCGGCGAGCTGAGCGCCGCCCTGACCCGGAGGCACCGATAACCCTCCCTCCCTGCCTTCTCTTTCGAACTCTTCTCTGACAATGCGAACGAGCGCGTTCAACTACAAGCGCGGGCGCCGTTTCAGAAAAAGAAAAAGTACACGCACGGCGCAGTGACGCCAGACCGCGGGCGGTGGCGCGGCGTTGCTTCACTCACGTGCCTCCACTCGTGCCACCGGCGTGTATAACGTCGTGTGACCTCCCGTGGCGCACCTTTCGCCCCGGTTCTTTTCCGTTTGCTTTTTGGCCGCCGGAATTGCCCCATCCCGGAATGCGCCGGCTTCGACGAGGCATCCGCGAGGACAATGACGCAGTCGAAGGACAATCAATCGGCTCCGGTGACTGAACGCCGAGTGAAAGTAACTGTAGCGTGTACGCCGGAGGGTCGTGTAGGGGGTCGCGCACCGCTTGTTAGACGCATGTTTCTGCGTTTGTTTCGTTTTGGTGGTATGCGTTCTGGACCGCTGTTTATTGGCGTGTTCGCAACATTTTCTTTTCCCAGATGCCCTGGACACTTGTGCTCATTACGGGTACAGTGTCTTGCGCAGCAAGAATACCGGTGCTGTGGTTGCACAACAAATCACCTCTCTTTAAGGAGTATGAACTTTGAGCTTCCGTCATCAGTCAATTTCAAGCGGAACGAGCTAAATTGACATACACGACGTCGCGGTCTTTAAACAAAGTCGTGCTATACAGACGGGTAAAGAGGCACGCAGAGATAGCCTTGTCATTTGTGTACGCTGCTGTATGCGCTACGAGATCGTCAGGCCATAGTGGCACACATCGCATCGCAATGAAGACTGTGATCGCGTATTCGTTTAAGTTTCTCTGTCAAACACTCGAAATGGAAGCACCTAACAGATGTCACCGCGGCAAGTTTGTTCTCTTGAACATAAGAGTGTGTGCGCGCGTAAATGAATAATACCTTCTCGGTAATACTTATTCTGCGTTCTCTTCAATATGGCCTCGCCTGCATTACTGCCACAGAGCAGTCATGTTGATTTGATTTTATTACGAAACTTCATATATTTCTCAAATAAAACATTAAACTTTGGTACTTCTTAGCGAAAGTGCTTCCTTGTTTATTTATCTGACTGCTCACCGCTGGTTCGAGGAATAGGTACATGGTTTATTCCTCTTTACGATAGCGCAACAGTGCTATAACGCAACCTGCCGTGATGGCTTAGCGGCTATGGCGTTGCGCTGCCAAGCACGAGATCGTGGGATGGAATCCCGGCCGCGGCGACCGCATTTCGATGGGGACGAAATACAAAAGCGTCTGTGTGCCGTTAATTGAGTGCACGTTAAAGGAAAAAATAAAAACGAGTGACAACGCAAACAACGGCGCGTGCTGACTGAGGCAGACGAAGCGCTTGGTCTGTTTCCGTCTACATGTCCCGTTGTTTGCGGTGTTACTCGTTCTTTTTTTTTTTCTTTTCAGATATGTGCCAACCGGCCAAAGTTAGCTCTTTATTACGTTAAAGAACTCCAGGTGGTCAAAGTTAATGCGGGGTTCCCCCCTACAGCGTGCCTCATAATCAGATCGTGGTTTTGGAACATAGAGCCCCACAATTTAATTTTTAATGCTAGAGTTTTAGACATACATACATACATACATACATACATACATACATACATACATACATACATACATACATACATACATACATACATACATACATACATACATACATACATACATACATACATACATACATACATACATACATACATACATACATACATACATACATACATACATACATACATACATACATACATACATACACACACACACACACATACATACATACATACATACATACATACATACATACATACATACATACATACATACATACATACATACATACATGCATACGTACATACATACATACATACATACATACATACATACATACGTAGGTACGTATGTAATGTGTGTAACATATGTACACACATTACTTTTTAATTAAGACTCAGTGAGAAATCGCCCTCGCAAGCATACGGCGACAAAGACCTCCACATTTATTTTCCTACGAAAAAACAAGAAGAAAGGAAGTCCGCTAAAAGCTGCAGCTGCAAAACGAAGGCACTCAAATTATGAAAGCGCGAGCGTTTTTGACAGGAGTCCACGCGCAACACGGGCGCACCATGACCGCAACCTACTTGCGGCGGCACCACACCGTAGAAACGAAAGATGACAAACACGACATGCCCTCTGTTGCAAACGACGGACAGTTTGACGGGCGCCGTTGGTTCGGAAGGTTCCAGCGCAGCCCCTCTCGTTTGGAGAGGTAGTGCCGAAATTCGCTCCGGTTGAGCGACTTGCTCGCTCTCGTTCGAGGTCGCCCAGGGACGGAACTCATAAGAGGAGTGATACGGACCATCGAAGCGAACTGATGATACGCAACGCTGTTAGTGTGAGACAAATATTGATCATGAACGGCCGGCATCTGGCCCCCAACCGCGTGACCCACTTCCGATCAGCGCGCGGTGGTTCCGCGGCGTCTGTCCACATGGAAGACGCCGGCTTGCGCACGGTCCGCGTGCACGCCTGTCTAGAGCGCGAGAACAGGCCCACCGCAGTGATTCTGCGCCCAGGCATTCGCGCTCGCTCGCTTAAGAGAGCTTCAGCGTCACAATAAGGCTCTTATGTCAGTGCGAAAGTAAATGACGTACAGGTGCTGTATTCGGGAGGATCTTCTGTGGTCAGATCACTTAATCGGGGCCTTCTGTTTCTTAGTAAAAACGAAGCTTTGGTAACCTAAAAGCAAAGAAATAAATTCGTGACAACGCCGTAAGACAATTAAGACATGGTAGCGAAGTCGGTACAATTATCTGCGCAGCCTTAAGCAGCGCCTCGTGCAACGTAGCTCGTATGGTATAGCTTGAAACACCATGCAGTCGTAATATTAAGAAATGGAGTAACGCAACGCCTCCTCAGAGTCTATAGCCATCTCGAACCGGCGGTTTGTGACAGAGAGTGCAAACGTATTCAAGTGGGCACCGCTCCTGCCGTCTACACAGGCGTGGCAGGGGCTGTGCGGAACATGATCACGCGAGGGCGCGACGCACGTATGCTCGCGGAGGGCTCGCGCGTGCGGAGAGAGAAAGAGTCTGACCGTTGCAAACGGCACACGCGGCCATTCAATCCTTCGAACACGTAGCGCGCGATGGCCAGCGGCGGGCGTAGAGCCGTTTCGCAATGCGAAGTGTTGCTATAGGCTCGCGGCGGAGGTTAGAGCCGTCGTCGAGGACAGCGCCTGGCGTCCTGAATTGCCTTCTAGAGAGTCGCCACTGGCACCGCACTAGAATGCGACAGGAGAAGGTGCGCGAAAAGGCTGCAGTGATGGATCGGTGCGACGGTTGCCTCTCTCGTTAACAGGCTTGTTAGGTGTTACTCACGTTGGTTTGCGCAGCATGACAGTGGGACAAAGGATGTCAGTGGCGATGTCGACGATCCATACGCGCCACATCAAAGGTTCAGACATTGCCAATTAAATGAAAACAATCGAAGTGTAAACTATTCTTTGAACTAAAAAAAATAAAGTCGAAGGGCTCGATTTTCTTAATTAGGACCACATAAAGCCAACAGACAATGAAGCCAAGGAAGGCATCGGGGAAATTAACTGTGGCTGAAATTGGCATGTAGCAAATCATGAAGAAAATGGAAATGAAAGTGGACGAAAAGATAACTTGTCATAGGAGCCAAACCCACAACCTCCGCATTACGCGTAGCACTACCAATTGTGCTATGGCGACGGCCGTCAATTGGTAGTGCTACGCACACGCAATGCGGAGGTTGCAAACAAAAGTAAGCGAGAAATCACGCTCGTCTCACCCATTTCTTCTCGTCTAATTTTAGCAAGCAACTGTACGCAAGACAGCATCACCGTGCTACACGCGACGTCCGAAAGGGTCACGGCCGGTAACAACACACCGCCGAGTTAAGGCGTAACTCGTGCGACGTAACGATGGACAGGCCCAAAGCACGGCCGCTACTATTTTCTCTGACCCTTTCCTCGATGGGTGTTTACAGTCGCTGACAAAGGCCGAGTCGACAACAACACAGCAGACCTCGTGAACAGTATAGCTACAACGGCGCGACGACGAAGGTACGCTCAGGAGGTAACAACGACAAGAGATGCGAGTACTACGTCGGAGGATGCTCGTCGTACAAAGAAGACAGAAGAGGGAAGACAGGGAAGGGATACAGGGCAGGCACAGTTGGAGTTTGAGACTTTCAATGGCAGCGCCGGGCATTCGAAGCAAGCTCAAGAAAAGCAAAGAAGAAGAAAAAGAACTATGTGGGTCGATCAAGGGGCGAGCGGCGCACGCCTGGCGCGCGCCTGTTCGCATGGCGCGACCATTCCCATGAGCGTCGAACAATTGGATAGGCTTGAGGCGGCGGCGGCGGCGACGGCAGACGGCACGGTCGCCCAAGATCGGCAGCGCGCCCGGTCGCCCCCTTTTCTTTTCCTGCATCCATCCTCTCTCTTGCAGTGAGAATGAGGGGCATTTCCCTTGGTTTCGTGCGGCAGTGGTAGCCAGCTTGCTGAAGTCGCGCTGCAGCGAAGGGGGGAGAGATCTGGTTTGTGGAGGACATTGCCGAGGTCGCCGCTGCTGAGCTCCCCTCTGCGCAACAGAAGCCAGCGGCAGCTGAGACGTCGCTTGAGGGGAGGGGGGATAGCCAAGGTCACGTCTGGCCTGCCACAAAGGCGCAACGATCGAAAAGCGCATGCACGACCGAGACCACGACCACGAGGACGACGCACGTAACCGGAGCACTGGCTCTGTTACGCCTGCGTGCAACAAACGCACGCATGCCGAGACGAAAGCGACACGCTATTTCACGTCGGCCGCTTACGCACCTGCTCCACCTCCTCTTTTGGGACTGGGCACGTCGAGGGATCGCGTCCATTGTATGGGCGTTCGCTCGCCGCCCGAACATTTGGGACCGTGATGTGTTCGCTTTTTGGGTGCTCTGGATGACGCTATGGGAGTTGCGAGCGAGCGATCGGGAAACGTTGGAACCTGTGGGCTTGCTGAAACACCAGTTGTTGTAGTAGGCTGCGTGTGCTAGACGTGATCATGTTACCGAATCCTATCGGTTTCTCTCGGGAAGGTGATAAGTATGTGTTATAAGAATTGTCGAGTTCAGCACACGGCCACCGTTATGGCTGGTTACACCGTATTCGACATGAATATATGCTATATTGTAGCACACCCATAAGATGGTCCTGCAGCTGATGAGTTGCTGCTTTTTTATATTTAGTTATTTATTTATTTACAAATATACATCATAGGCTCCCTATAGGAGTATTATGCAAGGGGGGCTAGACAATAAGTTTCAACAAGAACACGGAAACAAAGGAAATTCAAGAACCATGTATTATACAATGGTAAAATGTAGTAGATATGGTGTAACATTGAAATAATATTATACTTAGTAGGTTTTATACAAAATTCAGTGTAATCTATCGCTAATACTTCTAGCGTTATACCTTTACATGTCTAGAAACCTTGCTCTCTATCGAGGTAACAGAAAAGTGAATAAATGAATGAAAACAAGTGAGACCTGGAAGGAATGAGATTGAAAAACATGGGTACTTTACAAGGCAGCGAGGTTAGACATTGGTGTCGCCCTCTAGCGAGACGTTTACTTGTTCTGCGGTGCGCTGAACATGTTTTCATCCAACCAACATCCTTGTGATCGTCTAAATATCCAACTTTCAATTACACTGGCATTAACATTATAATACGGCAACTGATTACTTTTAGGCTCAACGAAACTTACTTTTTCTGGAAATTGCGTTCTCCATTTAAGTCATTTAAGGTACACCTAAGCATCCGAGCCTTTATGCTACGCTGTACAAAGGTGCGCGCAAGGCTTCTTAACACCACTTAACCTTAAATTCAAGGTCATTGCAAAGGGTCACGCACGGGCCATCAGAATCATAAAGGAAAGATAATGTGAAAACATGGAAGAGGAAAGCTAATGAATAGCTTCCCACGTGGAAGAGAGACGAAAGAGAGAAAAATATATACGTCGTTCCACCTTGCGAACGTCCTTTGAGGAGAACGCTTCGGCTATAGCAAGGTCGCTGTGGACAAAACAGAAGCTGGGCCGCCTTCGGCTCTCCTGGAAGCGGAAACAAAAACAACCTGCGCCAGCAGCAATGCATCTCAGTGCGAGGCATGCAGAGGGCCGAAGAAACGTCATTAAAAGGTCTCGTGGCCACATCTTATACCGAACGCGGCTGCACAATGCAACAGCCCCGTTCGCCGGTGCTCGGGAAGCGCGCGAATGGAAGTGACTAGGACGAACAGCGAGCAAGAGGGCCTTGACACCGCCGCCGCTAAAGAGGCGTCGTTTATCGCTTAATAATAACGCCGCCTTACGCCCCCTCCCCCCTCGCGCGGTTGGCAGTGCAAGCCCCACCAGCTGCTCCGACTGCGCAGTGTTTTCACGGCACGCACGCACGCCTTGCGGTGATGCGAGCACGTGCTCGGCGGAGGCCGACGTGGAATATGAAAGGAGGCGAAAGGAAAATGGCGGGGTGTTTTCTCGCGCTCTGCTTGTCTTTGTGTAACTACGGCGGTCGCTGCAACGCTTAGCTTCCGTTGTGAATGGCGACGCGCTGCGTGCGCGCCGCCGCCGTTTTGTGGCGCGAACCCAGACGTTATTGCGAGGACGGAAGCGCCCATGTGGCTCGACGTCGGCGCCTCGTGTCAGGGCTGGGCGGTGGCGACGGGGCGTTGCTGTCCGCGATGCTGAACGTGTCATCAAATGAACACGATAGATGGGGCGCGGAGAGACGTCGAGTGTGCGTCCATACGTGCGCTTTTCGAGCGCAGTTCTACGCGCACGACGCTTCGCGTGCCGCTAACGATTTAGACGTGAACACACGGCCACTGTAAATGAAAAGGGTCTCTGTCAGCTGGCAGGGAAGAGATAATTAGCGTTAATATGAGAGGGAGGCCTAGACCCACTTTCGCTCCTCATAACTGCGGCCCAGGTACGTGACACGTCCGTGTACGGGCAACTATACGAGGATACGGAGAATATGCCCGCATGGAAGCATGTCGATTCACTCCCTCGTCGCTGTCTGGCAGCACAAGCACAAGGTTTCGTTGGTGGGTGGGTTACTCGAAATAGCAGCCACCTCAGGGAATAACGTTAGCTTTACCAAGGTGTTAACTTGTCTTTAACAAGACGTTAACGTTAAATTGACTGAGAGGTGGCTTCACTAGTTGTCGAGGGGAGTAGTTCGACACCTGTTGCGCTACACGTGGACGGGATCGTGATTGAAGGGAGTCAACTGGAACTCTTCCAGCTCCGCACTTGAAACTAGGGCAGGTTTAACAGTGTGTTTAATATACCCAACGCCCCGCGTTGCATCTGATAAACTACGTTTGTCGAACCTTATTGCTCTAAGACTAATGTGCCCGCTCCAGCAAGTCCCTTCGCTTATGCTGCAAGGTCCTGACGCTCAATTGATATATGCATCTGAAGTGCAAAAAAAAAAAACACATTTGAAGTGACAGAGAGAGATAATGATCAATGAAAGGCAAGGAATTGAAGAAAACAGGGACGCCGTGGCATCATTGCCTTGACTGGCTGTCATACCTCCTCCGCGATTTCGCTGTTAAACTCGCCTCAACTTTGAATCAACGTGCTCACACCAATGAATGTTTCACAATTACCTATGACAGTAGCACACGTGGCCTTATGAAGCATAAGGTAATATTGCTCGCATTCCCCACGGTGTACAGCATATACGCTCATTGAAAAATCGTTTAATCTAGAATATAACATATAAATTTCTCTTCTTGGCACTGTGGAGGAGACTAGATGTTTCATTGTTGTCACAGACTTTTGTTTATACACGCTCTGGCATGGTTAATGCAGTAGCTCCTTGCGTTGCTAGCCGATAGCTAGAATACATCTCGGAGACAGCGCATTTCGCAATCCTATCCAGTTTAGGTATAGCTTTTCCGCAGACTAAAGAAAAATTGGTGATTCACCCATCCTTAAGAGACGATTGCGCACTTTAATGCAATTAGCAATCTATGTTATGGTTCGTGGGTAATTGCTGATAATACGATCTATATAGCGATTGTTATGAAAGACGGCAGATACCCATCGACATATACCCACTGACTGAAGTTGCATCAAAGATGTTTACTGAAGAGCAGCACATACTCATAAGCACTTACCGAGTGACCCAAGTTGGCGTCAAAGAGGTTCATTGAAGAGCACCACATATCCAAAGTTATATAACCAGTTGGTCCGGCCGTTGGTCTTGAACCCGGTTCGCACGGCAAAGCAGCCCGGTCACCATTGACTACCTAGTGAACCAACTTGACGGGAAAAAGGTTAGGCGCGGACGTAGACACATACGGACACGGAGACACACAGTTCACCGGGGTAAGTTTCCAAACAATGCTAATAGCATTGAAAATGTAGGGGGAAAACGTGGAGGCATGAAGCAGGAATGAGCGAGCGAAAGTAAGCAGAGAACAATACGGGATATTTCCAGAGAGCTTTACAATCAGCCGCTGGAATAATGAAAAAAGAAACTTATTCTGGAGCAAATCAGTTTCTGGTATACAAAGACTGAGCGCCACCGTTGCTGTCCTCCCCTGCTACAACTTCCCTCTGGAATATTTCCGTACTGTATACCCGTTTTGCCCAGCCCGATTCCCACACATTATAAACCACCAGAAAAGGAATGGCGCGGTAAACATAACTGCAAAACAAAAGATGAAGTAGTTCAAAAAGAACAAAAGAAGAAAGAAAGTACACTGCGAAATTCGAGCAGGGGCAGCGACAGGTGCGCGCTCGGAAACACTGTTTCCCGCAACTCGACGAGAAAGAAAACAGAAAGAAAGGCGAAAACAAAGCATACAACAACCATCACCGCACGCCATACATGTATACGGCGACCCCCTCGATACGCGCGCACGCACGGAGGCATGCAAGAGTGTGGGAAGAAACAAGAGCGTAATCGCGATGCCGCGGCATAAACACGGTGACGAATCAGAGCGTGCCCTGCGCACTTTCCGAAATCCGCTCCGCGTTTCGTGCGCACCGCGGCTGCGCCGCAGAATCGCGCTTGCACGCAGCTCCGCCAAGAGTCCACACAACGCACGCACACAAACACTACCGCGCCACCGCGCCTCTAGACTTTGCTTCTTTGATCTCGGTTTCCCTCCTCCTCCTCCCTCCTGTTCTTTCTACTTTTTTTCTCCCTCAGCAAAGGCGCCGGACTTCCACAGGCATAGCCAGCGCTTGTTTCGGTGTTCGGTATCTATATGCAATGGAAAGCGTAGAGGGGAGAACTTTAAGAGAAAGTATACATGGAACATGAAAAGGCGAAACAAAAATTCTCTTGCGGCTCGGCCAAGTCGCGTCGTGGCCGTTTCTATGAACAAACCTCGATTCTCACGGCTCGGCTTATTTTCGCGCCTGTGCGCTATTTTAGCGCTGGCCGGCGCCTAACTATCTAGAGATCCAGGAAGCGTTATAAGATAATAATGTGTAACATGCCGCGCGCGGTTATAAATAATGACCGCTGAACACCCCTCGTAAAACACGCAGTCGCACAAGTACGGCGCACGCTTGGAGACCGGACGGTGCGTTCCCCAAAAAATTTAGAGCCAGAAGGAGAAAGCACGGCCTTTCGATTAACGGCGAATTGCGTTGATAGACCTTCCTACTTTGATGTTTACGACAGGCGTTGAACATTTCCCGCTGCCTGTGTATTCTTTTTCTGCTTTTATTATTGCTAGTTTGTTAAAACCACCCGAGAGCCGAAAGCGAGTGAGAGATCACGCGTTATCACTGACCACACGCCACCATATCACGGTCACGAAGAATTCGTGTAAGGCTGGGCTCTAAAAAAAAATGTGCGCGCGATCAGTGATTCAACAAGAACAACCCTTGTGCATTTTGCCATTTTTTACCTGTTGTTTCTGTACATGATAGTGCCTCATTTTCATTTTTCTATTAGTGAAAGTTGAGCCAATATAGCGTGCGACATATCTTCACTGTAGAACAAGCTTTCACAATCTAATGACCACGCGAAAATGGTGTAACATGCTCAAGCCAGCGTGATTGTGTAGTTGGGTAACTCAGCTGAAGTGAGGGTTTGCGACGAAGCATGTCCGTGTTACTCGCACAATATATGGTAGGTACCTGCTTAGCAGCTTGCCACCAAGCCCCTCACAATATACAAGTTAGGTCACGTTAAAATTCATACTGACCCGACAACCGTTGCTGAAATATCAAAGAGAGAGAAAATAGAGAGAGTAAAGAGAAAAAAAATTGGCTTACTGCGGGAGCAGGTATGTAGACAAATAACATTTTTTTTTACACAACGTCCATGATATAAGAACCTTCATGGAAAGCTGGTAAGGTTTTTATTTTCTTCGAAGAAGGGTGTTTGTCGCATACATACCCTATCAAATACAAAACAAAGAGAAAACCTTATGAAAGACTAAGAAGACGTACCTCGCATGCCGCTGGAGTACCTGTATCGACATCGAAGTTTCTAGCGGATAAGTCTATGAGGAAGCACGCTATCATCGCCAAAGATATAATGTCCCTCGTTGGCCATGGGACGTCCCGTGCCGCAATCTCCTATTGGAGTTTTTTTCCAGTTAAACAATTAAATTATGGGGTTTTACGTGCCAAAACCACTTTCTGATTATGAGGCACGCCGTAGTGGAGGACTCCGGAAATTTCGACCACCTGGGGTTCTTCAACGTGCACCTAAATCTAAGCACACGGGTGTCTGCGCATTTCGCCCCCATCAGAATGCGGCCGCAGTGGCCGGGATTCGATGCCGCGACCTCGTGCTCAGCAGCCTAACACCGTAGCCACTGAGCGACCACGGCGGATGGAGCTTCCAGTGGATGCGAATGTAGTCTATAAGGGAAGTGCCCTGAAAGACCCTCTAACTACAAAAAATATGACATTCCTTGTTTTGCCACGGTACGTGCCGCATCCAAATCCCGTATTGGAGGTTTCCGCGGATAATGGTCTATAGAGTATTGCTTACAATACTTCTTTATAACTGACAATAACCTTCGCACCAACACTTAAAGAGTAAATTTTCTGTGGATGAAACAGTCTCATTTTAAGCTACGCCTGGAAGCACTAGCCGCGTTAATTCAACACTGCTTCTTCCAGAGAAGCAAAATTTCTAAATAATCTGAGAGCCACATCTGTTTGGATAACGCGACTTTACAACTGATATTGTCACGTAGTAGTGACGGCGAAGAAAGCAGCGAAACCGGGAATGACGAACCTAGCATTTTATTAGGCGAACCTGCACCCTCAAAAAACACGCTACACTCAAAGAACAGCGATACGGCGATCGCAGTCGCCGATCGTCGAAAATCTGATCTGTCGGTCAAGCGCATCGGATTTTATACACGAGTCATCGAAGGTTCCAGAGTGATCGGTGATGCCAGCGTGTCTTCCAGAAAGTTCTACATAATTCGCGCCGCACATGTTATCACATTACACAAGTTTCGGTGAAAATATAACCATCGATACCATTCCAGAAACTTCCGATACATGCGGGCGCGTCCCGCGCTCAGCGATAACGTTTGTTACACGGTGAACAGCGCTCACCCGTAAAAGATAAAAAAAGTCCACGTGTCAATATAATAAATAGCGAGCCCTCCAAACTGTTCAAGTTGTTTGATTGACTTAGGTGGAATTAAAAAAAAAAGCGATCGATTTTGAATTATAGTGACTCGACCGTCTTACACGCGTCACATTTGCGGTTGCGTTGTTTTCTTCGCGTAGAAGCCCTATGGCCCTCCACCAACCTGCCTGACTCTGCTGTTCCTCTTCTTTTTCAAGAATGAAGTACAAAGTTAAAATTGCTATTCGTCATTTTTCGACTACACATGTCCAACATTATTTATAATAAATAAGTCATTCGCCCGAGTTGCTTTTGTACGCTTCAAAGACCGTGATAAATTTAATGCAGGAAACTCATGTAAATTTGTTGCAGAAAGTTCAGGTCGCACGTATAAAAGTCATTGTTTCCTGAATAACTGTCTCTGTCAGCGACGATTACCACCACTCTGAAGGTCTCTGTACCAACCTCTGCCTCCATAAATTATCGAGCCCTCAAGTCAAATTAAATCAAGTTTATATTTTCATAAAGGAATGGAGGGAGGCCTGAAGAAAAAGTGAATACTAGTTCACTTGACGAAGGCTCAGGCCCCCGTTTGCTTTAGACAGCAAAACGGGTGGCGACGACCATAGCAACGAGCACTTCCTAATCATTCGGCGGAGCAAGAAATCAAAACCCCGAGTAAACCGAGCACGTGAAGCGAGGGTTAGTTCATCGCTTTGCCGGGAGATGGCACGGTGTTTCCAGGGGCGTAGCGCCCCCGTTCGGAAGTTACGCGATGCTGCGACGGGAGTGCCGAGCCGCTGACCCAGTTACGCAGCACGGCTTTTAGTACGGCCGTGAGACGCGCAGTCTCCGCCGGCGACAGGCGATGACGTGAAGCGACCGGAGGGCGAGCACAAATAATTACGCGCTGTCATCTGACAGTAGTAATTAACCCGGACAAATAGCTGCTCTCTTAATCACTCCCAATGCATCTATCCATCGGCTTTCGGCGGTGTCAAGGAGACGGATTACAAGGTCGTCTTCTGTTCCAATCGACGTCCCCAGCGTGCGTGGAGCTTTTGAGGTGGATAAATTATTTTTAGTGCATTAAGAGTTCGTGGAAATACGTATATGCGTGTGAAATATCGGAAGTGCGGGAATCCGGTCACGTGGTAAAGGAATTGCTTAGAAGAACGTGAACATATAAATCTATATTAATCATATCGTGAGAAGCCAGCAAAGACACCAAGGACAACACCGGGGAAATTACTTGTACTTATTGATTGAATTAAAGAAATGATACAATAATGCAACTGAAAGTGAATGAAAAGGTTTGCTGCAAGCGGGCGAATGATCCCATGTCTTCGCATTACGCGTGCGATGCTCTACCAATTGAGGAACCACGGCTCCGTTTCCCTATCCACTTTCTTGGGTAATAATGTTTTACTACTAGAACTAACCCTGGGAGTGTGCGTATACATATATACTATATAGATGCATACAAAACGAAGAGTTTCGGGTCACACCCGAAGGTACAACGTTGAAAAAAAAAAAAAAGACGAACGTTATGGCATGTATATCTACGTTGGTCGAACCAGCATTCGGCGGCGAGAAGCGTCCCACAAAGAAGAGTACGAGACAGGTGTAGGAGAGGAGACAAATACCGAGGTATAGAAGGGGAGCCATGGCGGAACCGTATACAGGGTTTGCCCTAAAAGTAATTTCAGTGATTATATTGTGAAGCGACTATAAGTTGCAGGGCGATAGAACCGGTTGGGATTGGTGGTGAGATAAGCTAGCTTACGCACGTGCGGTCGCTCAGTCATCGGCGACTATCTGGAGAGTAAGGACAGGCTTTTCCGTATAGCTCGTTTTCATTTCCCGTGCAAGCCGTTACAGCGTTCGTTGGAACAAAGCATTGCCATAAAGTTTTGCGTGAAACTCGCAAGTTCGCACTGGAAACCTATCCTATGATAAAGACGGCTTTTGGTGATAATAGTTCGCCGAAATGTCAAGTCTACCGTTGGCAAAAGTCGTTTTCAGAAGATCCTGAAGAGGTCCGCAATGAAGCCCGCGCTGGACAGCCTACAACGAACATCAGTGACGAAAATGTGACGCGTGTTAGCAATCTTTTGAAATAAGACTGTGGTTTGAGTGCCCATTTAGTGGCGCAGGCATTAAACATTCCAAAAAGTACCGTTCACGAGATTTTGAAGAATAATTTGAAGATGCGGAACGTGTGCGCGAAGAATGTGCCCAAAGTGTTAACGGGCGACCGAAAATCCCGCCTACGTGAACCGTGCCAAGAACTTTGGTACTTGTGTGAAAGTGACCCCCACTTTTTAGACAATGTCATCACAGGTGTCCAGTCTTAGGTGTTCGAATAGGACCTCGAAACAAAAAGAAAAAGTGCCGAGTGGTATAACTCGGCGTGTTCTCGCACCAAGAAGGCCAGAATGAGCAAGTTGAAGGTTAAGACCATGTCCATTATGTTCTGTGACATCAGGGAGCTCGTCCCCCATGAGTTTGTACGCCATAGTACAAACCTTCAACGCCAAATTTTACGTGAAAGTGCTCAAAAGAGTCAAACGTAGGGTTGATCACGTCCGGCCTGACATTGCAGGCGATCGAAAACTTCACCATGACAACGTGCCAGCCCACACGGCCTTCCTCGTGAATCGCTTCCTGGTCAATTCAAAGGTGCACGACAACGATTCCCCAGCCGCCATACAGTCCTCAAGTGGCTCTTTAAGACTTCTTTTTGTTTCCGCGCTTGAAAACTCCCATAAACGGGCATCATTTCACGGCCACTTGACAAAGACAAAGAGGCTTGTACCGAGGCTCTAAAGGATATTCCGGAGGAAGCCTACCGTGACGCCTTCGATGCGTGCAAATCTCGCTGGAAGCGATCGATGTATCGACGCACCAGGAGCCCATTTTTAAACCTTTTAATGTGTTGTTCCGATCACATCAATAACTTTAGTCAATCGAGTTGTCGACATTATTTTTCGGACATACCCTGCATGTGTGTAGGAGTTGAACGACTCAACGCCATAGGAAGGAAATTAATAAATGACCCAAAGGAAGAGGAGAAACATGTAAAGCAGGCGCTGAATACACAAAGCTCAGTGCAATATATACTTCTGAGCAGCATGTGTTTCTACAAGTCCCAGACGCTGGGCCGAATCACCCTATTCGTTTTATTTCCTTTTTTTTTTTTTGTGTGCGTGTGTGTGTGTGTTCCTTGCCGGCTAACGTCGCTTCGAGCGTCACGGGGCCTCAAAACGCGAAATGCGCGCTACTTTATCTGCTAAAAGAGGGAAGTGGAATCGCGCTTAGTAGTGTACGGCTCGGCAACCCTTTTACGGGCTAGGAAAAATAAAGAAATAAAAAAATCGCGCGCGCCCGTGAACTGCGTGGCCAACGACCCGGCTGCGCTGGCCTCTAAACGAGACCGACGATCGCGGTATACGTACCCCGCGCGCATCTCAAGGAGGACACCATTTCTCCTTTTTCGTTGTTTTCCTTTTTTTTTTTCGCCGCACGCCAGTGCCACCTCGCCTTCGCAAAAGCACCCCATCTAAAAAACTCGTCTCACGTTGTACTCGCCAAAGTATGCCGACCCTCGCCTAAGTTTATCTTCCGCGAACAAAGGTAAACAAAAACAAGTGGTCCACGCACGAGGAAAACGCAAGTGATAAATGGGCTGGTCACAGGCCGTACGTGATGCCGAATTAAGGCGTGTTATGCGCGCCTTCGCAAGACCTACAGCTTGACCCACCTGTTGCATGCGTGCGTACGGGCGCGCATGCGCCGAGGGAACAGCATCGGCCTGGCGCCGCGTGTATTCAGCATCGGGAAAGAGACGAAAGAAAAAAACCAATATTCACACTGGACGGTCACGATGCGCCCCCGAGCAAGAAAAATAGTGCGGCTGTTCTTTCCTCACGCAATCCGAGGCTGATGCGATGTTTTGGGGCGGGAGGTTAGCTTGGAAAGTGTTGCCGGCCGGAAGTCGCGAGGCGGTGACAGTAAGACTTGTGAACGCGTATTGGTCGTATGTGGGAAGTACGGGTACGGTCACGTAATAGTCGAGCAAAAAAAAAGAGGCACCTATGCAAGCGCATAAGTGCTGGTAGAAAGGATGAACGCTTCATAACTTGCAGTTATGCTCCGCATAGTGTCTCTTTCAACAAATACTGAAAAGCTTATTTCCTTCAAGAAGGATGCAAAATCTCACAATTAACTGCGCACTAAGTGCACACCTCAGGCATCCGCCCTAATAGTGCAGGGAAATCGGCTGAACTTTGTCGAACGGCGTGTATACAACTACAATTTCCTTCGCCCCAGGTACTGTTCAGCAACTTCTATTACAGTCAGCACCTGCTTCCTTTAACGTTACATGCTGAACATTCGTATTGTGTCTCCAGTATTCTTCATGAACATATTGAGGGTGGTGGTATGGCTATAAGTAAATTTAGGAATAATAAGAACGCTAGCACGAACAAACGAAAGCTTTACTTTAATTATTTGTGTTCATATTCTAATAGAGGTAATATTGAAAGCTGTCGTTAATTAATTTCCGCAGACGATATTTAAAGGTAACCAAGAGTTAAATTTAAAAGCTCTTTTCTACGGATGTGATTTCAGAGATAGTTTCACCACATGGGCGTTTCCGGATGCAATTTCCACTTTTGCACGAGTTTCTGAGTGGCTTTGTGAGGATACTGTCGCATCTGCGTAAGATGAGTATAGATTCCTGACCCTTGTATATTTAGTGCTTTATATACCAGTGATGACCAAGCAGAGGAAAAAAGAAAGAAGGTGTTGATAAGCGTTCTTAGGACACCTCGAAGTTGTCCAGCGTACCAAAGTAATGAACGGCGATTCTGGTATGAACAGTTATGTCATGAGTTCCCTTCCATATTCGTGCGCGAAGTTCCTCGGAGTCCTATACAAAAGATCCTGCGTTAGAAACAAACAAAAAAAAAAAAAGGTTGAGCACAGGGAGATCGGACGAGGATAAGGAAGTCAGCGGGAGCGCAAGGAGGAAGGAATGCAAGGTGCAAATGACTGCCACAATTTTACTTAGTATCACTACGGCAACACCACAGAAAAATTGGCCCAGTGCTGAGGAACAGTTTTCGGCAAAGCATGATATGATCTAAAAGCGTGTCATAGCGGCGACATACTGTACATTCCAATGCAGTTCTTGACACGAAGTTTCTCGGTGTAACCTGGGCAGAACATTCTACTCTTGATGACCTTCACAGGAAATCGGAAATTCGTCAGAGATTTATTTCGTCAATATGTGCCGTCATTCGCGCCAGACGGAGAGGAAGTTCGTTCTCCAAGGTGCCACTAAAGGACGCTCGCTGCCTAAGGACCCGCGGAAGGTTTCGACCGGTTGGAACCGGTCCGAACCTCCACATGGACGGGAAAGGTTCGAGAGGCACTTCCTCGCAAAGCACGTGCGCTCTATTTTCACCGACCTCCGGCTCACTCTCTCGTGGGGGCGCGGATGCGCTGTTCGCGGTGTAAGATGCGCCGGGACTCGTAACTATTGTGAGCGACGTCGACGAAGGAAGGAACGCGAAACCATATACAGAGCTATACACTACAATAGCATTTAGCTGCGCAAGTGTAAGAAAAGCATGGGAAGGGCGAAGGAGAGTGACATCTGCAAACTACCTTCAGCGTCATCTTGCTCCGGCGAAGTATTTCAACGTTCAGGGTGACCGGACAGTTATAACTAGTCGCCCTTCACTTCGTCTTATTATCGAAATGCGAGTGTGTTGGTGATGACTTTTCGCCTCGTTTTCTGCGGAGAATAACGGAACGATGCGCATGTCCCGTGACGGGAAACAATAAGGACCTCAATTTGTTGCACGCGCATGTACGTGTACGCCGAAGACTAATTCTTTCGTTTTATACAAAAGAACCTGGGATTTGTTGGCTTTCCTAATACCAGGGTTATGAAAAACCCCAGCGTCCCATATCGGGACCACACCCTCGAGCCATAAGACACCGGGCTAGGTGCTTCATAAAGATGGTTGTTCTCGCTACACGTGAACAAAGTATGCATTAACCCTATGTATCTAGTAAGATGCTGCATCGAAACCTCGCTTCCTCCACAGGCCCCAGGTAGTTTAACAGTGCTGCAGGGATATGCAAAGAGCGCATGGCAAAGAAAATTAGAAAGACAATTGAATGGATTACAGAGTGTGTCAGGACACAAGCCTTTTTTATGAAAAAAAATATAAATAACGAGGCGATTATGTACATTGAAGCCTTCGTTAAACGGTAGCGGCGTAGGCTCTAATGTAGGAAAAAAATAAGAACCTAAGCATTCCTTTTATAAAAGCATTTACTTTGCCCAACCCTCAAACGTTATACCGTATGTCGTAATACTCGTAATGCTGCCAGTTCCGTGTAAACGCCCTCAGACAAGGTCCCCTGGGAATGCGAATGAATGCGATGCACAGCACAGCCGCCGCACATTCGTATTTTGAAAGAGTAGTTGTGTGTCAACAAGCTTTTGTGTCTCCCGCAGTTGCGAACACTTACCCCACACCGTGACATGCAAACTTAATTGGCTAGAACAATGGTAAAAAGACAAAAGTAAGCCACACGTGTTATCCAAACAGACAACCACAGCTGCTAGGGCGTCTTCACAGAGCGCGTTTTATTACCTCTAGCCGCACACATTTTCCTGTTGAGGACTATGCGCGCTGTACCACACTGATCCGGTTTCACTGCAAAACTCGCCTGTTGCAACACGTTTGTTGAAGTGCTGCAGTATATCATCTAGTTATGTGTACTTCGAATCGTTAGATATTTACATTACTTGAAAACACGCTACGCCGCTGAAATCCCTGTGCGCAATTCGTGGCTCCAAGCCTCCCTCCGCTGGAAGAGGAGGGTAATGTGCTCATGAGGATGATAGCACGAGGGGACAGTGGGTTTGGTATTTTGACCCACAAAGACCGTGCCCAATTTTTCTTTGTGGCAGTGCACAAAAAAAAAAGTTGAGATGATCTGAAAACCACCATCAGCTGGGCTTGGCGGTCCCTACGTGGGACTAGCCGGGTGGCGCGGGGTCTTCCCTGCGTCTTCTCTGGACCAAAATAAAGTTACTTCACTCACTCACTCACTCATCGTGCCTCAGCAGAGTACAAAGCTGCAAGAGCGACGCTGAATTTCTTGAATTTTACAAGCAATGACTTCTCGTTACTGTGAACGAACGCTTGAGAGCGTTTGTGCATGCTTTTAAGTTTTCTCGTGTGCTTCTCCTAACTATTTCTCCTTCTCTCTTTCTCCAGTGTGTAGCCAATGGAGCTTAGTTTGATGAGCCCGTCGTTTCTTTATCACTTCTCTCGATCTCTATCATAAAAACAAAATGAATGAACGCCTGTGGCCATGTCTCCGCTTTGTATTTGTAAAATATACTCCGTATCACAAGCTCCGCGCCGTAGCGCAAAGGCCAAGGCTCGCTTCAGCCAATCAGCAACGAGAGCTGGCTGTGCGTTCCAAACAAGGGAAGAAGGCACGCGTATCGTGAGCGACATTACTTTTTGTGAAGCTTCCATTCATTCGGCTTCGCGCGCGAGTTGATCGGAGGTGGACAATAGAGGAGCACTTCTTTTGGTTCTCTTCATAGATTTTCTGACTTGGTCCATTGCTTTCTGTGCCCTGCGCGGTGTGGGTGAGACGAAGTATCGGAATAATATTTCGACAAAGCCTTCCTCCGCTTTATAACACACTACTGCTGGTCACCGCCAACGGAGAGAGGGGGCTGGCTTTTGCTATAAATACCCCCCGAGCACCAGAACTTCTTTCTCCCTTTGCCTTTCAATCGTGGAGTAATGCGCTTTGCAGTGGAGAACGAACAATCCTTTGCCCTCCTTTCGAGTTTGATTCGAGCCGCCAACATGGTGCTCACTAACCACTTTACCAGTGTGCAACAAACTCGCGAAACACGCATCTCGCAGAACGTTCGCCTCACACAGCCGTTCTGTGCTGCTCCTATTGCGTTGTGTATACACTGCATCAAACCAATGCCCAGCGCGCTAGGTTGAGCGACAGTACCGGAAGAGTGCGCGCTTGTGTATAGTGCAATTGTGAAGGGGAAATTGTAATTCCTTGCCCGAAGAAGTCAAAGCGAAAGAGACGACCGCTTGATTGAATGATTCAAATGGGTCACCAAGTTGCTGAGGGAAATGCCGATGCACCCGTGACAGATCTGAACACGCAAGCACTCCAAGTAAAGTACATGCACCCTGACAAAAAAAAAAAAAAGCCGGTTTGAGCGTGCCACGACAGCTGATGATGGCATTTGTGCTTGCGTACACTAATGCCACCTTGTGTATAGGAACGTACTTTTTTTTTGTTACAGAGACGTATAAATGCACTTTCGACATAATTCCGGTGACATGCCAGGCTCTCCGCCCACGAGTCTAGAACGGCGCCTTGTTTTGTTTTGTTTTGATTACGACGGCATGCATATTTCATCGTTAAGGATCCATTCCATGATATTTACGTGCTTGAGAAAGGTTACACTCACTCGCGCTTTCGTGATACGTTCGAAAAAGAAAGGAAGCAAAGAAAAACTTACATACGTGTCTGATAAATACGCATTGGTTTATAGGAAATGATTTTCAATTAGGTTATTCTATGTGCACTCTTAGCTAGCTGCTACGCCTTCAGGATATCTGGTCTATACAGTAAGGTGTTCCGTTTGACTGTTAAAATTTTGCGTTCGCCAAGTGCCAAGCGAAATAACCTTCTGGGATTTCCCTAAAGCTGGGCTTTGCAAGGCCTTTCAGATGGCGCGAAGCAAATTTAATCCTAGATATCAATTAAGACAATGCAATCTCTCTGTTTAGTCCAGAGGACGAACATGCACAAAGGTCTTGCAGAAAGGTCCCTGATCTTGAGAAATTCACCCATGCACGCTTGCTTCATATAAGCAGCCCCCATGTTCAATGCTCAGCTACAGTGCAAGTATTCTTGGATAACACTGCAGTCTCTAGGCAAACAGCGCTTCCTACAGCAGTAGTGCATGTCCTCCGACCACTTGAAGGCGGCACGGCCATTGCCTGAAATACCAACTAGAGCAACGGTTATAGAGATCTAAAACACTGTGCAGTGGAACATAAAGAAGAAAAACATAAATTGAACGAGGGAGCCGCCTAAGAGCGTATTTCTTGTATGCGCAGGCGCCGAACTGTGCAGTGAAACACGGAAAACGTCACCATACGGCTATAAAGAAAGAAAGAAAGAAAGAAAGAAGAAGGCGACATGCGCGGAGAAGGAGCATTTACGTTCGCAAATTATTATGTTTCGCTGTCGCGCATGGTTTCCTTCGGCGCCTAAATTTGTTGGAATTTTCTTTCTCGGCATTTCTGGCAGTCCGTACCGTGAGCACGAGAAGCGACAGGTCTTCGTTCGTAACAAAAAGCAATAAATGTGCCGACTTCGAGCGCCACTCTATGCGCAACGACCCGTCTGGGTCCCTTAAATAGCCCTGCTGCAAACACTGCTGCTACTCTGCAATGACATCCATGAGGGAGAAGCAAAAGGAGCCCCTCGTAAAAAGACAAAGAGGGCAAGACGCAATTCGCGACTGTCTTTAAAGCAGCCTGCATTTAGAAGTCACGTCGTCTGGCTGCTGCAGTGCGAAGTGGAACGCGCTTTTGTCTGCTACGTTAACGGCGCTCCCGTTCGCCGCATTTGCTTCAAACGCATGTGCAAGAAAACAACAAAGGCGAACTCTCTTTTGCTTTCGACTAGTAGAAACGACCAACAAATCATAATGTGGCGAGCCAAGCGACACTGAATAGAGAAAATGGAATGCGGAGATAAAGCGATATTACTTGAGAAACAAACACAAGAGAATCATCGTAGGTGTTGTGAGGTCTAACCGGGCATCGAAATGAAGTCGGAAGTACCACACTTCCGGTTATTGCTTTTCTCTTTTACGGCGTACGAAAAGAGAGTCGCTAACACAATTAGTATATGGTACCTTTCAACCGTGCCGTAAAAGCGCAAGCGCACGCACGTTTTCGAGACGTCTGGAAAGCAATGCCTTTGCAGAGAGAAATAACGGAAACGACACACTAAATATGCTTACAGTCCAAAGCTGCTTTTCGTGATATCGCACCGTGAAGCGAGCAGATGTAAATGTAGTTCACTCACCCCAGTGTTCTTTCTTGTCTTTCGTTCAGCCACTCTCTCAGATTCAGCAACAAAAACAAACAAACAATAAACAGACAGACAATACAAGCAAGCAAACAAAGCAAAAACAATTGAATTACGTAGAAGCGTTCAATATAGGGGGAAATTGGAGTAAGTTTTTTATGAGAACGCTGACATCGTATTACTACACCCGTAAAGTTTGAATTAAAGGTAGCTGTGTCAAAAACTTCCCCCTCTACATACCTGAAAGCGTAGTTAAGTTGAAGTCGGCCTGCAGGCCGATGTTGCTTCCGAGCATTCGTCAATGGAAGCAACAAAAATAAATAAAAATAAAGAAGCGCGAAACTGACCTATAGCTAGGCCCTTGGTCCTTGTCCAACAAGGTTCCTCGGCCCACTCTGAGGCTTACCTTCCGTCGTAAATGCGTCATTGATACGAAGATCGCGAGCATGGACAACAGCAGTGTAGGCCGATTGGTCGCGGCCTTGCCCGCCAGAGAAAATACACTGACGAGCGACATTGCCTCAGTACGGAGTCGAGATTCAATTAGCCACTACTCCCAGCTGAGATGGGCGCGGGGCGGTATGCCGTGAAAAGGCGATTCGTTGTGGCTCCCCACGCAATCGAGGCACGCGCAAATGTGTTTATTTTATTCTCTTTTTTCTGCTATGGGGCCAACCTTAGCGACCGAAGGTGAAATGCCTGGAATGTTATTTGGCTTCTTCCATTCAGGTGAAGGTCTTTAGAGTTTACAGTGATATCTCGAAGAAAACTTCGTTGACCGGCATTCCGGTCAAAAGCACTCGGCCGTCTTCTCTGTGGTGCATAAATGGTGCGAACAGAGCGGTCTTACAAATATATTGTCAAGAGGACATTGTCAGTCGTTCAGTGCCATTCTTGTCGTTGAGAGGTGAAAAATTAAAGAGAATTAGAGCAAGATAGCGTAATGCTTCCTAGAAGAGCATTCCGAAGTTTATGTCGAAATAAATATAGCGTGACAAAGCTTCCTTCAAAAGTATACATGCGCCTGCGACTTTATAGTTCATGACATCTATCCGTGTTCAAAACTGCAGAAAGAATTCAACAGCCCGACGTATAAAACAGTGGAGCCGCAAACGAGTTAGCCGTAAAGGCCATTAAAAATCTCGACAGGTATTTTGTGTTCTTCCTAGGTTGCATTTCCGCTTCGGTGTGAAATCTTGCTTAGAATGATGAAGCATTCAAAAGCAGGTCTCACCTCTCATGCGTTACAATTAAGGGATAAAACCAGAATAGAAGGGAGTGGCTGCTTTCAGTCGATCCTGTCTTTTACAAAAAATAATATAAATATAACGCTGTGAACGCCATGTCACCATAGTTGGGGGACCATGGTGACGTAGCTCTAGTTGTTTTAAGAAGCAGAAAGTGTGGGCATTAATCATCTTCCGCAATTTGAACGCGAATGACGCCACAAGAACGCATTGAGCGGGCGCTATTCGGCCAGAGTATTAAAGTCGTTCCTTCCAG